>NC_091132.1:182445047-182802547 GCF_040183065.1 Periplaneta americana | reverse complement strand
AACTTTATTAAGACTTGTACTTGCTATTATGTTTAATACATTTTCATTACAGTGAATTCTGATAGTGAAGTAGACACTGTAGTTGATACTAATATTAAAAAAAGGAAGGGGCTTACAAATCCGGACATTACACACCTAAATAGTAGTTCCAGAAGAGCAGCAGCTTCAGAACTAACTATTCATGTCACAAAGTGACAAATCTGATGCATAATCTATCAGAGGCCACAGTTTGAGTTTTGTGACAGATTTTGTGATTATCAAACGAGCTCTACAAAAGCATGATCGAATTTACAGTATATCGCAACTGATTTAAATAATTTATTTTTTAGCAGTTTCTAGCTCAAGTTTCCCGTTGTGGAAGTGCAACAAAATCTGTCCAAATTTATAATTTTAAAGGCAGGTGGCAAAAAGTATTACAAGTAAATTCTGTGGCGAGAGCTAATGACGTGCATCATAAGAAGGTGTTCCTTTGCTATTGCTTATTTCTACCACATTATTTATGGCAAGGAGCATGCAGGAGTTATTGTATCCTACGGTTCATTATTGGGTTTACCACTCACATCATTGTTTTGGGTCACAATTCTCATTCGTCTATTGAACTGTGTAGCGTTATCGCATATCCAAAAGGAAAACTCTGACTGAGAAAGCAAAAAGTTAATGACGCAAATAAAGTAATAATGTTAAAGTATTTCATGAGCAGAACAAACAGTGACACCAACTCTGATGTGAAGAAATCAAACAGTTCAATATAATATTATATTTTCATATTGCAAAACATTAAATTTCAAATTGCTCAAATTCATGATAAAATGTTTTGTATACAGTGTTAATATTAATAAATCTTGTTTTTCACACAAAAGTCGTTTTTATTACATTTAATCCCTGTTAAAATACATTATTTGATAAAAAGGCATATATCCAGCTAATTTAAGTGCCGCTAATAAGGGCATGAATGATTATATTTCCAAATAAATTTCTCACGAATGTCAAATAGGTATAATTTCTTAATTTGGATTATTCAGAAAATTAATAAACACAAATGATTAAGGAAGAAATAATTTTTTGTTTCTCCAGTAAAATTTGTCTTTCTGAACATCGGCACTTTTAACATTTAATGGACAGTGGTAATGCTTTTAGTTGTTACATTTTAATTTAGTGAAATAAGGATAACTATTGCAGTTACAATATGTACATTCCTTTTATAAACAATATACAAAAACAATCATTTTTTCCACATTGCATGGGTGACCATGAAGAAATCACTTCTCATAGAAGTACTTGATCGTAGTTTCATTCTAGATAAAGCACGAATTAAATACTTTAAAAGGGAAGAATGAATAACCACACGAGACTGTAGGATTGTATGTATTCTTACCTATAACACACTATATATATGAACATTCATACTGCTTATGGATTATACACACAGGACAACGGAATTCAACGACTTGTATTATGAGTAAAGTTACTAGGCTGAGCTCTGATAGTGATAACAATGTTACAGTAATTGCTGTACAAAGAATACGAGTCTTGTTGCTTTTTGCAGACGAGGTGTGGGTTTCAAAATACGTGAAATTCATTAAATGTGTATTGGTATGAAAAGAGTATAACTTAAACACTTCCCACTAGAAATAAAAGATGAAATGGAAGATATGCTGATGATGAACTCGACCGAATGGTCTCGCCATACTTACATCTGGTGAAAGTCTTGTCTCCATTGTATCATCGTCACCACATGATGGTACAGCTAATGGATCAAACTGGGTTCCATCTTACCTCATCAATTACAACTAAAAGAACTACAGCAGGAAGGTAGAGTTTGCTGCTTGTGAGGCGATCGAAATGATCTTTACACCACTTACTGTAACATATGTTGTGGTATCAAAAAGTTTAGTATGCATAAATTAGGAGTTAATTGCAATTTGTAGGTCTCTGATCCTTGCTATTTCTTGAACATATTATAAAAGCACTGGCCGGTATGAAGATTTGTTACGGCGTCTTATTGATTGATATCAGAGAGTTCCTATGGAAAAAGTGAGAATAAATCCATAGAGTGCATACATGGGAATGAATATTACGTAATTTTAAAGAATCAGTATAAGGACCGTGACGTCATTGACATTTTCGTAAGCTATACAGCGAACATATTGGATTAATGTAACAGAGTCTCATTTTTGTAAGAAATTTCATGGGAGTCAAATTATGTAATGTACCTATACAAATTTACATAGTTCCACTATGTCCCAAAGTATTATTTTATCAAGAAAACTTCCATACATCATATATTACAAAACAATATAAAAAAACATGCATGACAGAAAAAGTCTGGAATTTCATAAAATTTCTTAAGAAAATGACGACTATATTACTTTAATCAAACATAACCATCGTATAAATTACAAAAACGTTCGCAACGTAAACAATAAAGTCCAGCCATCTATTTTACACAACAAAATTTGATGCAGGATTACACAAGAAATAAAATGTGTACAGGTAACATTTTGTTCTTTCAAAATTTCAAGTGAATGATACTACGGAAATATTTAACAATAAGGATATAAAAATTATATGAACATTTATTAATAATTAACAATTTCATGAATCATTGTATGTAAACGAAACAACAGTCATATAAATACGCAATGGGCCAAGTAACACGGGACCTGGAAATATTTCCAAATTATATCAAAAGACATTTATTTATCTATTTATGTCCATAACAGGGCAAAGACTCAATTACAATAGACAGTACAGACAAAAAAAATTGGCTAGGAATATCACTGTTTTCAGATATAATAACGTGCCATTCGAAGGCAATGGTTTCAGGTTTAACATCAGTGGATATCTGTAGTATTTTCTATATCCTATTCACTTTCAGGCTTTTCGTAAACATTACAACTTATTTTATACCGGTAACGTGAATTTGTTGCTACATCAATGATAGTGCACATATACTATAAAAGTAAGCAAACGATTATATGAAGTCTGCCGATTATATGAAGTATGAAGATGGATGATTCAATAAGAAACACAAGAATGATTAAATTCGATCAAATTTCAAATAACACTTGCCGGTAAAGAAGATAGAATACCATAATGATTTCATTTAATACACGAAATTGTTCCTATAAGAACATTACCAAATCGTTAGTGACATTAAAGGTACGCCTAAGTAGTGAAGATATATAAAAAAAATTGGATTCTGATATCTTTCTATCCCACAGTTATGGAATTTACTGATGAAGACGACCAAAAATATCTGGTTTCACAATAAAAGCAATGATTAATTAATTAAAGATTGACCATCCTAACGTTGGAAGTATCTGATTCATGTTACAGTAGTTCTATAACTTTAAAACTCCATCTCAAGACACTCTTGCAAAAACTTAACTTCAATGCGTCAGTATAACGAAGGATAAATCCGTAGAAATGATTTTCCAACCATCCATGATTTTAATTGTGGACAAAGAGTGCTGTTTTGAGGAAGAAAGTGAACTTGAACAATATTTCCTCCTACAGCATTTAGTGGTACCAACAGACTTTGAACTCGACAGAAAAGGGCTTGGGATATATGATGAATTACCCGAGGTACTATTTCAAATAAGGCAGAATATTGCTGCAATCATGACAGCTTTACTTCTAGTAATTTATAATATTAATAACTATAATAAAGCCATAGTTCAGCACTGGCTGCAGTGATGTTCATCGCTCTGCATTACTTAGATTTCAAGTTCACAAAAATGATCGTTGTCAAATAGAAAACACATGGAAGATAAAACAATATTGCTACAAAAATCCTGTATTTGGCAATTTCTCACAAAAATTTATGAAAGTGCAATTAATCGTGTTTGCATTCATCCTACCATGTATAAAGTGTAATTAAGTTAGACAGCAAAAACATTATGACAACAAATATATTCAGAACACTTCTCGTCTGCGAGGAGTTCTTTATGCTTTCTTCACAAACTCAGATCGAAAACACTCCCCACAATAATCGCATTTGAAAGATATGGCGATTCTGTGCAGGTGTTGAAGGCAATTTACGTTACTCATCGCCGAGAAAGACAAGAATAATTACATTTGAAAGGTTCCTCGACTGTGTGCAGGAGTTTGTTCTTCAGCCCACTCGATTGAAAGAAATACATCACGTTTGACAGTTGTCTCACTTCTGTGCACGCGTGCATCGCTTCTCAGGGAGACTCCTAGAAACACTGGTTTCATACCTTTCCCACCTCTGTACACGATTTCATGTCCTCTTACGCCATTCGAATGCCAGTAACAAATCCAACAAACATCGCATTTTCGCATGTGTGCGGGATTCGAGGCTTTTTTGGGGTCTGGAATCTGAGATCGTTTGCCACATACACAGCATTTCAAAGGTTTCTCGCGTGTGCCCAGATGTTGATGTCACTTTACGCTACTCGATTTAGAGAGACACAACGTTTCTCCCCTGACTTTTGCAAGATTTCTCACCAGTGTGCACGCGTTCATGCCTTCTAAGATTATGCGACGCCCAGTAATACTTCCCACAAACATCACATTTGAACGGTTTCTGGCCTGTGTGAAGGCGTTCATGGCTTCTTAGCTGACTCGACTGACAAAAACACTTACCACAAACATCACATTTCAAAGGTTTCCCACCAATGTGCATGAGTTTATGCCTTTTAAGATGACCTGACTGCGACAAACATTTACCACAAATATCGCATTTGAAAGATTTCTCTCCAGTGTGATGGAGTTCATGACGTCTAAGAAGACTTGACGTAGAAAAACATTTACCGCAAACATCGCATTTGAAATGTTTCTCACTAATGTGCACGAGTGAATGCGTTCTAAGACTACTGGACACAGAGAAGCAGTTACCACAAACATCACACTTGAAAGGTTTGTCACCAACGTGCACGAGTTTATGCCTTTTAAGGTGACTAGACTGAGACAAACATTTACCACAAACATCACATTTGAAACGTTTCTCACCAACGTGCACGAGTTTATGCCTTGTAAGATCACTCGACCTTGAGAAGCATTTATCACAAACATCACATCTGAAAGGTTTCTCACCTGTGTGCAGGAGTTCATGTCTTTTCACACAACGCGACGTAGAAAAACTTCTACCACAAATATCGCATTTGTAAGCATTGTCGACTACACGCTCATGTAAATGCGTCGTCGATTTTGCCGGATTGGAGAGACATTCTTTAGACATTTCGAATTGCACTTGTTTATCTTCATCATGAGTTCGGGCTTGTTTTCCAGAGGAATCTGAATTCTTGGGAATCTCACACAGAGTTTCGTTCTCTTCATCTGCAATACTGTCGAATTCTGATGATACAAAACTCTCTTTGGTAGCTGCAATCCTAACGAAAATATACTATCAGTCAATAGAATACTCCCCACAAATATATATTAAAGTAATGAACTTCAAACCTAAACGAACTTATTTCACGAAAAGAAACGTTACCAATAGAGACACAATGCTATACATAAATTATGAATTAAGTTGGAAATATCAAAATTGTCTCAACATTCTTGTATTAACCTATACAGCAAATTTAATGAGGAAAATGCCATGATTGCCAACTATTAGTAGGTTGGCCTTTTTATTGAAAATTCTCTGTCTAAAGTCGCCTGCCACTTAGGTTACTTTGGACAATTTTTGTTCTAAAAACACTACATTATTATATATATAATTAAACGAGAGAAATTAATGTTTCCATGTCCTTAAAAACAAGTGAAATTATGTTTTCATGTTAGTTACAGTCTCAATTGAAACAACTGTATGTATATGATGAGTACTACCATTAATCGAAGAGTATCATACAAACGAAAATCATTTAACTTTGCTTTGTCGTTTTTGGACATAAATGTGCAAGTTTGTGCGAGTCCTTCCCAATTCGTATTTCAGCGGTGTATATCTTCCGTTGTGGCTTATTTTTATGCTACATAAAATGTTTATATATAGTTTATTTTATCACTTTCAAATTAGGTTAATTTTTGCATTGTTGCCAGACAGTACAATATGTGTAGCTGAAAACCATCTAACTCCACAAATATTTGCAAAGAATGTATGAAATTACTAATATTTGATGAATCAAATTCTTCATCAGACGCACGCAATGAAAGTGCTTGGACTGCGCGACATTGCACTATGGCGACAATTCTTCGAATAATAATCCGCATATATTTTTACGTGACTGAAAATATTTAAGCAGTTTTGTCTCCACTCTTTCTAAAGATTGCACTCTAGTATTTTTGTAAATTATTTTACGACGCTCTATCAACATCTTAGGTTATTTAGCGTCTGCATGAAATGAGAGTCATAATGCTGGTGAAATGAATCCGTGGTCCAGCACCGAAAGTTATACAGCATTTGCACATATTGAGTTAAGGGATAATCTCAAAAAAAAACACAAGCAGGTAACATGTTCCGACAGGCAATCGAACCAGGGCCACCTGGTTTCGGGTCCAGACGGACTAACCGTTACTCCACAGGTGTGGAGTCGCTCTAGACATAAGTGGAATTATGACAGTTCTATGTTGAGATGAGTTTTGGTGCTCACTAACGCGGTAGTTTTCAGTCCACAATAACACACAAAATACGAGGATAAAGTAATTCGAATGCCAATACAAGTTTCATTGATACATTTCCATATTGCTCTAAGTAATATGGTTTAAATATTTTGATGAAAGTTTTTAGAGTAGTGGAGAATAATAAACAAAAGAACATGTGACAGGAATGTCCTAATTATTAATACCAATCACTTTGTCAAAACACTACACCAAGGTCCATCAGTAACTGTTGTTCGACAGCGACATCTAGAGACTTTGCGGTACACAACAATGCAGAGACACCAGGTTTAAGATAGTTGCAAGCATCTTTCGGAAACTGATTGAAGGCAAAAAGCTTTCAATGGTTATTAGGCCTACATGGTGGAATTCAACAATAATATGGCATATATACAGCTATGTTAAGGGTATATAATATATCAATACATTAAGTACATCCTCAATGTTTATACACTGTAAAAACAAATGCACATGCATACCGCATCCCTGCTCGTATAAGCACGCTATCTCTTTGTCTAGTTCAGAAATACAGCCCTTCTGAAAATGTTATGGAACAAATAATGAGAAGGAAGTTTCAAACGCAATGAACTCTCTACATAAACTCGCACACCACACTCACCATTCCGTGAAAATCTCGTTGTCCTCTGCTGTTCCTTCCAACCTTGCCTCTTCAATCACTGTGTCCAAGCCACTCTCCTCTTCCTAACACAGAGCAAACAAAACAGAAAGATAACACAATTTACATTAACAAAAGTGCAACGATTCTATATGCCACTGAATTGCATATAAGTCGTATTAGGCCTGTTGAAGTTTAGTTAAGAGATGACTATTCTTGAGGCAGATAATTCATGGGGCAATTCTCTTCCGTATAGAACAGAGACTTTGAACCTCTTTCCACTAATTCATTGGGGAATTCATCATCTCCTGTTGCTTTCCCATTCTTCATTTCCTCCTATAATAAAACTGAATGAACTTCACCGACAGAAAGAAGGAAGTAAACTATACAATACTTTAATGTATGCTGTATGTATCTGGATGAATCAGAACATGCATTCATGTTCTCCACTCACCTCAGGTTCCCGTTTCGCCATAGGAAACGAAATTGGCATCGGATCTTCCTCAAATTTGATCTCAGTTGTGAGATCTTGGCTCTGGTCCTCATATTCCTCCTTTATACCAGTCACATGCTGATCCGAAAAATTCCGTTCCTGCAGTACAAAGACACATCTTAAATGAGCAATTTTTACATAGTTACAAGACAATTTCTAACTTTACTGGTTGCTCTCTATGTGTCCGTATGTCACAACCTGATCACAACCCAGAGCATGTGTTTTACATTATGAGGAATAAGGCCAGAATTCATATGCAAATGCATATTTTAATGCAGAAACCTTTGTTATACATGTTATTAACGTCTTTGATAATGAATACGGAAAGCTAACTCTTCACAATTTTTTTAATATTTCGGCCATTATACCATATAAAATACAACTGTGCATTATATTGTAGTATATCTTCAACAATGTGTTAGATTAACAACAATATTTTCATAGTCTTATAAAAAACAATAAAACACTGGATTCCTCTGTTGCCAGCACATAATATTTTTCGGGTGGCTGTACTCAATGGTTAGAAATTCCTTGTGTATGATGGGAAACTGTGGAAAAACCATCATAGCCTACTTTTGTTCCATTGAACTGTTGCAAAAAAGGAAATATTCCCAAATATCTCTACGTTCCTGACTCTATGACTTCTAACCTTCTTTTCTACGTATCACTTATTCTGAGTTGTTGCACTAGGAGTATTTTGTTTGGTACCGACAAGTACTCAAAACATTATACCATTGAGCTACTACACAGTTCGACAAGAAGTTTTTGGCAAGTTCTTTCGACAAGTATGAGTGAGGAACATTGTGGGACATGGAAATTGTTCACTGTCAAATTCGTGAATTGTACCACTATCTAAATTAGAAACAGACTACGGCACAACAGGGTTATATTGCGTTCAGAGGCGTAAGAGAGAAATCAGTAAGTAGAATCATAAAGATAGTGTAATGCAAAATGTTGGTATACGCTGTACTGTATTGCTAAGGCAGTCATATTTGCTTTCCATGAGTGTACTTTAACAGTTTCGCATATGTTAATTACTCACACATTACACTTCTCTTATATAATTGTTTGTCAGGAAGCGTTAATAGTGGGGGAAATGAACTCTAATCGATTTAATTTCTAAGGCCACGTTGTATGATACGTAATCCTATCAGTAAACAAGGGAAGAATCTGGAAAGAAGTTGCCAAAAAAAAAAAAAAGTAATAAAAAAATCATTATTTTCTAGAGGGAAATCATAAAGAGCATTGCAGCATTAGATAAGAAAAATTAAATCCATATCTACCTCATTCAAGTGTAGTGCAAATAAACGCAAACACATAATATTATCAGCATTTATACCTATTTGCACTTTTGAATAAGATTTCAATTTTGGCTGGATGCACTCTGCTTCCATTTAGTCAGTACCTGGTTATTACTTGTAGCATTTATATCACAGATAAGAAATATTCAATGTTTAATTAACAGGAAGCAGACAATAAAGGTAAGTGCTCGATTACAGGAAAATATTCGTTTGCTGCTTTCGGATTTTTATTATAGTATCGCTCACTTGTCCGCAGTTCCGAATGAATTATCAAATTGTATTGTAATTTACCGCTAGAGCGCATTATTTCATTGCAGTGTTCTGAACTGAACCTGAAAATAAAATGAATATCTCTGTAAATTAAATAAATTATGAAGGACAAACCTGGTTAATTTATTATTTTCCCAATCTCATCCCATATTTCTTTCTCCATATAACACTGCTATAATTCTAATACTGTCATACTGTAGGACTCAATAAGATAAGCTTCGCGTCATCCTTTTCATTATATCTTCCATATTACCGCGATTGAAGGTCTTGCTATCGATATATTTGCCATGACATTCTCTATTTCGATCTGGATCATACAGACATCTATTTAGAATTCTCTCGTTAGAATTCTGAAAGAAATCCGGTCATATGGACAGAGGCGATATGGTCAAGTGGGTGATGCTCCATTTAAATAATGCAAAGAATAAAAATCCGAACATGCCATATGGATCCATTCTCGTAAGAGGAGTTTACCTTAGCAGGAGGAGGATGGCTGAACATAGCTAGCGTGCGTACACACACAGAGAATACACTTACAATATTCAACTAAAAAAAACGCACGCACGCACGTACACAAAATAGAAAATATAGATTTAATTGGAACATGTACATATTATGAAATATTCTGAACATTCTATTATGGTCGCTGTATTAGGTGGTGTAATTTATGAAAATGTTAAAAGATAGGCCAATTCTTGAAATAATGGCGTCAATACCTGTACGCAGAGTTACAAATAAAACAAAATTACTTCTTTGAAACAGTAAAAGTATTGAGAACTTTAGACAAAGGCACAGACACATAAAAAATAAGTTATGTCCTTAAATACAACATATTACCAAACACACTGTGGAAATGTGTAGCTTGGCAACCATTAAGAGGAAGTGTAACAAGGAAATTTGCTGTCAAATTTAAAACAAAAAGTGAGATAACAGTTCAACAGAGACTTCTCTGCAACAAGACATAACCATTAATAACAAATAGTGATGATACTTTTCCTGTCTCTAGACCAAAGAGTAATGTATAAACCAATCAAAATATACCATAAATATTAGAAGAACAGTACATTCCTTGAGCTCCACTCACCTCAGGTTCATCTTTCACTACAGGGAAAGATGTTGGCTCCAGATTTTCCTCAAATTTCACTTCAACATATTCCATCTTTACACCAGTCATATGCTCATCCAAAAGATTCCGTTCCTGCAGTAAAACGAGACATCAAAATTGGGCACTTTGGGATTAGTGTAACCAAAGGAAAGCGGACGGCAAAAATGGGCTCATTATTAAATAATTTTGAATACATGCAAGGCATATCAAAAGCCTGAACTAACCTCACCTGTCATAGATTCGTACATACAAGATATACCAAATCCTAAACTAACCTACCATGTCACTCATTCGTATATGCAAATCATAAACAAAGCCTAAACCTTCTGTCACAGATTCGCATATGCACGGAATAATGAAAGCCTAAAGTAACATAACCTAATCAAATGTATGAAGTATGTAGGCCTACATATTACATTTATTTATTCATTATAAATTGTTTACAATATTTACTGGCTTTTGTGATGGTCGACAAGCGTATGTTCCTCTTTCGTCAGCAAGGTATGACAACGGCTTCAGAAAAAAAATCACGGACAAATTAGCGCAAAAGTACTCATGGAGATTTTGGAACTGAAATCGTTGAATTTGGAACGTAGTTTCAGTGGAGCTGGAGTTGAAAAACGAATGATTTTATAGCGACATATTTTGGAGAAAGAGGACACTTTTTTTCTCACATCTTTACTATACCGTTACCAAACAAAGTTGGACAGAAAAAAAAGGGAGCACATACTTAGAATTTAGAGTATATACTAAGCAAGGCATAAGAAATTAACCTAACCTTACCTGTCACCGATATGTATACTAAAGGCATAACAAAAGCGCCAGACTAACCTAACCTATCACAGATTCGTAGTTGCAAGGCATATCAAAAGCCCAAAGTGATGTAATATAATTTAACCTGTAACATATTCGTAAATAGGAATAGGTAGAAGCGTATCGCGATATTAAAGACTGTAATATACAAACAATCTAGTAGGAAAGGAAATACATATTTGCTAGTTTTGCCAACATGAGAAATAACATTTTTAACAATATATCCCTATTACCTAAACTTTCTCTCTATATGAACAAAGTACCGTATACTGATAGTTAACTCATTTGAAAATAAAGTAAAAAAATTACAGTTCACATCTAGTTGTACAGCAAACAAATGCCAATCTTCGATATCGCACCACACCACACACGGGACTGACGTCTGATTAAGTCTCTTTATGGGTTAAATGAGGGGATAGCTATGTGACATTAATCCGAGGAATGTGACAAGGTTAGTGGATTAGTTCATGAATTTATCAAAGTGAAATGAGGGCGAAGAATTTTGTAGTGGGGAGATAACTTTCACCCAAACAAAATACTCAATTATTAATAGTATTATTATATTATCATCAGGAAACTAAGAATATTATAAATAAATTCCTCAGGGATAGCTGTTTTTCGGTAAGGATTGCCAAAAGACACAGCATACTAAACAAAGAGATATTAAAATAAACACTTGTGTTATCACACTCTCTCGTGTGGAAAACAGCACCTCACCTCATCTTCACACCTTACTATGGGAAAAGTGATCAGAACTGGAGATTCTTCAGATATGTTTTCTGATATTATAGTAGTAGGAATCCATCTTTATCTAAATACAATTCTCCTTTTCACAAATCATTTGAAAGCCAGTTTGCAGTGAGCAGGAACTAAGGAAGCCGTGATTATTGCTGGTAAAGGTAGGCTCGAACATAAATCCAGCAACCTCGTATGTAAAAAATTAATGTGAGCGAAATAATAATACATTTGATTCGTAAACCTATCCAGCGGGTGGCCCGGGGATGGATCTCCCAACATCTCCATCTCATACATCTATTGAACTGTCTAGTGTTATTGCATATCTAGAAGGAAAACTTTGACTCAGAAAGCAGAAACTTAATGACGCAAAGAAAGTAAAACCATACATTGAGGATAATTTTGAAGTATTTTATGAGCAGATTGAACAGTGGACACAACTGTGATGTGAAAAAATCAAAGTGATCGATTTTTTTATTGGGTTATTTTACGATGCTGTATCAAGATCTAGATTATTTAGCGTCTGAATGAAATGAATGTGATAATGCCGGTGAAATGAGTCCGGGGTCCAGCACCGAAAGTTACCCAGGATTTACTCGTATTGGATTGGTAGAAAACCCCGGAAAAAAACCTCAACCAGGTGACTTGCCCCGACCGGGATTCCAACCCGGCCCACCTGGTTTCGCAGCCAGACGCGCTGACAGTTACTCCACGGGTGTGGACTATGTGATCGATATAATCTTATATTTCCGTATTCCAAAAAGTTACATTTGAAATTGCTCGAATTCATGATAAAATGTTTTGTATAAAGAATTACATATTAATAAATCTTTTTTTTTTACACAACTTGTTTTTATTATATTTAATCCCTGTCAAAATACATTATTTGTTAAAAAGGCATATGTGCAGTAATTTAAGTGCCCCTACTAAGGGCATGATTGGTTATAGTTCCAAATACACTTCTCACGAATGTGAGGTAAGTATAATATCTTAATTTGGATTCTTCAGAAAATTAATACAGTAGAACTCCGATTATCTGTCATCCTATTAACCGATTGTTGGATTATCCGTGTGACTTATTCTCGCTTTTTTTTTGCTGCAGAAATATATCAAGTACTCTACATTATATTAGCACGTTATTTTTCTTGAGAATATAATTAGAAGTCGTCATCTTACACAGTATGGTCTACTGTTCGAGTTGTACTATATAACGTCTGTATAAAAAGTCTTTTACGTGGTGTGTCAAAACAAATCTTGTTGTCCTAAGTATCGGAAGAAAATGTGTAGACCTAAATAATTGAGTGTTTGGAGAAAGGGAAACTGTGGCTCATGTCCCATCAGAATACGAGATTGGAGTGTATAATGTATATAAATCTACAACACGACACCTCCACTATTCCTATCTTTCCACAGACAGCCATTACAAGGAGTTTGCTTTGCCTTAAAAATCCGTCGTTGACAACCAGACTTAAATTAGTGAACTTCTGATCCATTACCTGGTTTGTTAAATACAAGATCACGAAGGAAATTGCTGAAGTGTATTATTCACTAAATTTAAAAAGATCTTTTATGGTACGGATTATCCGATTTTTTCGATCAACCGTTCAGCCCACCCCCTTCATTACCACGGAGGTTCTACTGTAATCTTAAGTGATTAAGCAAGAAATATTTATTGTTTGTCCTGTAGAATTTCTCTTTCTGGACTTTGGCCCCTTTAACATTTGATGTAAACTGGTAATGCCTCTAGTTACAATTTGAATTTAGTGAAATAAGAATACCTACTGCAGTTACAATATGTACATTCCTTTTATACCCAATACAGAAAAGAATCATTTTTTTCTACATTGCTTGGGTGACCATGAAAAAATCACTTCTCATAGAAGTACTTGATCGTTGTTTCATTCTAGATAAAGCGAGAATTAAATACTTCAAGAGGGAAGAAACAATTACCACATGAGTCTGTAGGACTGTATGTATTCTTACCTATAACATGCTATATATGAACACTCATACTATTTATAGATTATACATACAAGTATTATGAGTAAAGTTACTAGGCTGAGCTCTGATAGTGATAACAATGTTACAGTAATTGCTGTACAAAGAAGACGAGACTTGTTGCCTTTTACAGACGAAGTTGGGGTTTCAAAAAACGAAAGATTTATTAAAAGTGTATTGGTATGAAAAGAGTATAACTTAACCACTGCCCACTAGAATAAAAGTTGAAATGGAAGATATGCTGATGTTGAACTCGACCGAATGGTCTCGCCATACTTACATCTGGTGAAAATCTTGTCTCCATTGTGTCAGCGTCACCACATGATTGTACAGCTAATGGATCAAACTGGGTTCCATGTTACCACATCCATAACAACTAAAAGAACAACAGCAAAAAGGTAGAGTTTGCTGCTTGTGAGGCGTTCGAAATGATCTTTACACCACTGACTTTAACATATCTATGCGGTAGCAAAGAGTTTAATATATATAAATTAGGAGTTAATTCTAATTTGTAGCCGTCTGATCCTTGCTATATCTTAAACACGTTATAAAAGCACTGGCTGGTATGAAGATTTGTTACGGCATCTCATTGATTGATATCAAAGAGGTCTTATGGAAAATGTGAGAATAAATGCAGAGAGTGCATACATGGGAATGAATATTACGTAATTTTAAAGCATCAGAATAAGGACAGTGACGTCATTGACGTTTTCGTAAGCTATACAGCGAACATATTGGATTAATGCACTGTAGTCGTCATTTTTGTACGAAGTTTTATGGGAGTCAAATTGTATAATATACCTATACAAATTTACATTATTCTACATGGCTAGGCCCACTAAGTCCCAAACTATTACTATATCAAGAAAACTTCCATACATCATGTATCACAACATAATATGAAAAAAACATGGTAGGAAAAAAGTCTGTAGATTTCATATAATTTCTTAAGAAAATGGTGACTACATTACATTAATCAAACATAACCACCATATAGATTACAAAAATGTTCGCGATTGCAACAATAAAGTCCGGACTTCTATTTTACACAACAAAAAAAGATGCAGGATTACACAAGTAATAAAAAGTGTAATATTTCGTTCTTTCGAAACTTCAAGTAATTGATAATACGGAAACAGCAATAAAGATATAAAACATTATATGAACATTTATTAATAATTAAAAATATTATGAGGAAGTAGAAGTAAACGAAACAACCGTTATTTAAATACGCAACGGGCCAAGTAACACGGGATATGGAAATATTTCCAAACTGTATCAAAGACATGGCTAGGAACATCACTGTTTTCAGATATAATAAAGTGCTATTAGGAAGCAAAGCTTTCAGGTTTAACACCAGTGAATGTCTGTACTATTTACAGTATCCTATTCACTTTCAGGGATTTTTGTAAACATTACAACCTATTTTGTACCGATATCGTGATTTCGTTACAACACCAATTATAGTGTACATAAGCAATAAAAAAAAACAAAACAAAAGAGTTTATGACGTCTGCCGGAAAAAAGAAGCGTGGTTCAATGAAAAAATACAATAAATATAATTTCGTTCAGATTTCGAATAACACTTGCTAGTAAATAAGATACAATACCAAAATGATTTCGTTTAATACAGGATATTTTTCATATAAGAAATTAACCAAATCGTTAGTGACATTAAAAATAAGTAATCAAGATTATAAAACATAGGATGTTATTGTTCTTATCCTTCTACCTCATAGTTATGGGATTTAGTGATGAAATTGAGCAAAAATATCTTGTTTCACAATAAAAGTAATGATTAATTAACAAAAAATAGACCACCCTAATGTTGGAAGTATCTGATTCATGTCAGTTCTATAACTTTAAAACTCCTTGTCAAGACATTCTTGCAAAAACTAAACTTCAGGTCTCGAAAGCTCATTGTTTCAGTATAACGAAGGATAAATCCGTAGAAATGATTTTCACAACCATCGATGATTATGAATAGTGGACAAAGAGTGCTGCTTTCTGTAAGAAAGTGAAATTGAACAATATTTCCTTCTGCAGCCTTTAGCGGTATGAACATACTTTGAGCTGGAAAGAAAGGGGCTTACGATATATGATGAATTACCCAATGTACTAATTCAAATAATGGTACTCATTTCATATTCTAGTGGTTAAATGGCAAGTTGTAGCCGATTTAAGTGAACACCATATTTTAACGTTTTGTTGGTGGCTACTTCATTCACACACAACCCCCAGAAAGTCTGGAGGACCACACCTGCTGTTGGTCGACGGGTCCATTGGACCTAGCTGGGACATCTTGTTGATCACCAGCTTTCCATCCTTAAGCCACTGAAGGACGATTTTAGTGCCATAGCAGGTCAGCACTAGGAACAGAAAAGTAGAAAGAGGAGGAAGGAAAGGGAATTGAACCCCTAGGCCCCGAATGCTCTAATGCCGTCGGGGTCGAAGAAAGTAAAAGTTCAGCCGGAGGACTGGATAGGAAAGGGTAAAGAGGGAATTAGGTATTCAATAGAGGAAAATTATACCAAATTCAGTCATTAACTCATGAAGCTGACAAGTGCTAATTGATGAGTCGCCCCTCCCTTTAGTTCAGCTTGTAAAATTATGCTTACTAACAGCTGCACCACGGGAAGATAGGGATGGGACATTGGGTATTTGTCCAGGTTGGTTCCTTAAAGCCTTCAATGGGAAGAATTAATGCCTCTCCCCCCTGTATCCAACAGATAGCCTTTTGCAGCGGATGCTTTAGCAAAGAAGGGCAGCACTGCTACTTACAGACCTGTTACTAAATCTACGTATTACTCTGTGTAAAGATTTATTAAATCTACATACTTAGACTTCAACAAACTAAATTTAATAACACAATCCCAAGGGAAAAAATGGAACTCTCTGCATCAAAATCCACAGTTTATTCCCGATTTACCACGCAAATCGTCTGTAGCTGCATTTAGATTGGCAACAGGCCATGATTATTTGGCCAAACACCTGCATAGAATTGGAATATATCAGTCCCCTAACTGCCCATTGTGCATCTCAAATCAAGAAATGGATTGGGAACACCTCAAAATCTGTGTTTCAGTGGCTGGCCATGATAATATCGTTGAAAAATATTGGAGTGCAAGAGGTCAAATGACTTTATTGTCAAACGTGTGGCATTAGAAAACAACAACAACTATTTGATATAAGGCAGAATAATGCTGCATTCATGAAACCTTTACTTCCAGTAATTTATACTATCAATAACTATAAACCAGTCACAGTTCAGTACTGGCTGCAGTGATGTTCATGACTGTGCATTACTTGGATTTCAAATTCATAAAAATGATCGTTCAATAGAAAACACATGGATGATAAAACAATATGGCTACAAAATTCGTTAATTTCGCAATTTCTCACAAATAAATTATGAAAGTGCAATTAATCGTGTTTTCATTCATCCTTGAATGTATACAATAATTAACTTAGACAGCAAAAACATTTTGACAGCAAATATATTCAGAAGGCTTCTCGTCTGCAAGGAGTTGTCTACGCTTTCTTATAAAACTCAGATCGAAAAACACTTCCCACAATCATCGCAATTAAAAGACATGACATCGTGTGCAGGTGTTGAAGGCAGTTACGTTACTCCTCGCCGAGAAAGACCAGAATAATTACATCTGAAAGGCTCCTCGTTTGTGTGCAGGTGTTTGTTTTTCAGGCCATTCGATTGAAAGAAATAGATCACGTCTGAAAGTTTTCTGAGTACTGTGCACGCGTGCATCGCTTTACAGGGTGGACTCCAAGAAAGACCGTATTTCAAAGCTTTCCCACCTTTGTGCAAGAAACATCGCATTTTCGCATGTGTGCGGGATTCGAAGCTTTCGTAGGGATTTGCAATCTGAGATCGTTTGCCACATTCACAGCATTTCAAAGGTTTCTCGCCTGTGTCCAGATGTTGATGTCTCTTTACGCTATTCGATTGAGAGAGACACAACGTTTCTCGCCTGACTTTTGCAAGATATCTCACCAATGTGCACGCGTTCATGACTTCTAAGATTACGCGACGCCGAGTAACACTTCCCACAAACATCACATTTGAAAGGTTTCTCGCCTGAGTGAAGGCGTTCATGGCTTCTTAGATGACTCGACTGCCAAAAACACTTACCACAAACATCGCATTACAAAGGTTTCCCACTCTGTGCACGAGTTTATGCCTTTTAAGACTACTCTATTGCGACAAACATTTACACCAACATCACACATGAAAGATTTCTGATCCGGTTGAAGGCGTTCATGGCGTGTTAAACTACTAGACAGCGAGAAATACTTACCACAAACATCTCATTTGAAAGATTTCTCAACCGTGTGAAGGTGTTGATGGCATCTTAGATGACTCAACTGCGAAAAACACTTGTCACAAACATCGCATTTGAAAGGTTTCTCGCCAGTGTGAAGGCGTTCATGGCATCTTAGACTATTCGACTGCGAAAAACACTTGTTACAAACATCGCACTTGTAACGTTTCTCGCCGGAATGATGGCGTTCATGGGTTCTTAGATTACTCAACTGCGAAAAACACTTGCCACAAACATCGCACTTGAAAGGTTTCTCGCCAGTGTGAAGGCGTTCATGGCATCTCAGATTACTCACATTCGAAAAACACTTGCCACAAACATCGCATTTGAATGGTTTCTCGCCAGTGTGAAGCCGTTCATGCCATCTCAGACGACTCAACTGCGAAAAACACTTGCCACAAACGTCGCATTTGATAGATTTCTCGGCAGTGTGATGGCGTTCATGACGTCTAAGAAGACTCGACGCCGAGAAACATTTACCACAAACATCGCATTTGAAAGGTTTCTCACCAATGTGCACGTGTTTATGCCTTCTAAGGCTACTCGACATCGAGAAACACTTACCACAAACATCACATTTTAAAGGTTTCTCACCATCGTGCACAAGTTTATGCCTTTTAAGATTATTATGCTGGGAAAAACATTTCCCACAAACATCACATTTGAAAGGTTTCTCACCAACGTGCACGAGTTTATGCCTTTTAAGATGACTCGACTGTGAAAAACATTTACCACAAACATCACATTCGAAATGTTTCTTATCAACGTGCACGACTTTATGCCTTCTAAGACTACTCGACCTCGAGAAGCACTTGCCAGAAACATCACTTCTGAAAGGTTTCTCTCCTCTGTGCAGGAGTTCATGCCTTTTTACACCACGCGACGTAGAAAAAATTCTACCACAAATATCGCATTTATAAGCATTCTTGACTACACGGTCATGTAAATGCGTGGTCGATTTTGCCGGATTGGAGAGACATTCTTTAGACATTTCGAATTGCACTTGTTTATCTTCATGAGTTCGGGCTTGTTTACCTGAGGAATCTGAATTCTTGGGAATCTCACACACAATCTCGTTCTCGTCATCTGCAATACTGTGGAATTCTGATGATACAGACCTCTCTTTGGTAGCTGCAATCCTGACGAAAATATACTATCAGTCAATGGAATAGTCGGAAACAAATATACATTAAAGTAATGAACTTCAAAACTAAACGAACTTATGTCACGAGAAGAAACGTTACCAATAGAAATACAATGCTATAAATAAATTACGCGTTATATTGGAAATATCAAAATTGTCTGAACATTCTTGTATTAACTATTCAAGAAAGTTTATGTGGAAAATGCTAGTTGGTTGCACTTTGCATTGAGAATTCTCTGTCTAAAGTCGCCTGCCAGTTAAGTTACTTCGGACAATTTTTGTTCTAAAAACACTATATATATATATATATAAAATTAAACGTGAGAAATTAATGTTTCCATGTCCTTAAAAGCATGTGAAATTATGTTTTCATGTTACAGATACATACTCAATTGCAATAATTGCATGTATATTATGAGTATTACCATTAATCGATGATTATCCTAAAAAGGAAAATTATTTACCTTTGCTTCATCGTTTTAGGACATAAATGTGCAAGTTTGTGCGATTGCTTCCCAATTCGTATTTCAATGGTGTATATCATCCGTTGTGGTATATTCTTATGCTACATAAAATGTTAATATATAGTCTATTTTATCACATTCAAATTAGGTTATTTTTTGCAATGTTGCCAGACAGTACAATATGTGTAACTGAAAACCATCAAACTCCACAAATATTTGCAAAGAATGTCTGAAGTTACCAATATTCGCTGAATCAAATTCTTCATCAGACGCACGAAATGAAAGTGCTTGAACTGAGCGACATTCCACTATGGCGACAATTCTTTGAAGAATATTCCGCCAATATTTTTACGTGAATGGAAATATATAAGCAGTTTTCTCTGCATCGTTTCTACAGTGTGCACTATAGATTTTTTGTAAGATATTTCACGACGCTTTATCACCATCTTAGTTTATTTAGTGTCTGAATGTGATGAAAGTGATAATGCCAATGAAATGAATCCGGGGTCCAGCACCGAAAGTTAAGGCTGGTTCACAATAAACCGATAACGGAAACGAGAACGAGAACAGATATAATGTTAAAATAAATTTATTTAAATGTATGTTTTCACAATAGTTAATGTTGAATGCTGACTCTTAAATACAATTATTTTAACAATATTTCCGTTCCCGTTCTCGTTGTCGATTCGGTTCCCGGTTTATTGTGAAACCAGCCTTAATGTAGCATTTGCTCATATTGAGTTAAGAGGAATTCTGAAAAAAAAAAACTCAACCATTAGCTTCATCAAGCCTGGAATCGAACCCGGACCACCTGGTTTCGCGGCCAGATGTGCTAACCGTTACTCCAGAGGTGTGGACTCGCTCTAGATATAAGTGGAATTGTGGCAGTTCTATGTTGAGATTACTTTTCGTGCTGATTAACACGCACATTTGCAGTCTTCCATACAATGAACCCGGAATTTGAAAACTGAGGCTTGTTTTCACCGACTAGCCTACAACGCGCTCAAATCACCGCACCCCTGCTTTCGGAATACACTAGCCATTCTCGCGGCACTCATTGTCTGTGAATGTGCATTTTTATGTCGTTGTCTTTTCCTTTTGACATTTCGATTTTACATTATCCTGATCTTCGATAATTCCTCTACTAGATTGCATTGGCGAAACATATGTTTCGGACAGTTTTGGATGTTATGGACGTCGGTTTTTTAAAGTTTGTTGCTGTTTTTGAGAGCCAGAATGAAAATATGTACTAATGTTTGGGACTTTCGCAAATTTCTCTTCTTTGTTTCTGTTTCAACTCGCAGCATTCCTTTTTTCAAGAACCTTGCTCTATTTAATTTTCTTTTTTCATTTATTGTAAAGATTAAAACGTGCCCAAACAAAGAAAATATAATACACTCATACCAACACAACCTCCAAAACGACTATGCCGTGAAGCAAATAAAAACTGTGTATTATGAAAACTGTGCAACACGCATGAACTGTGAATGCACTAGAGTCGGGCAGACTGCCTCATATTATCGCCCGTTCTCGGTTGCGTAATCTCCGCAGTCTCGCCCAGTGCGCGCGTACCGAATGTAGCCAAATGACTCATTGATAGAGAACACGAGATTCTCTTGGTCCCGAGATTACCGATACTAGATCACTCCCGACAGTCTCGGACGTCTTGGCGGGACTGTTGTACTGATAAGCAAGCAATATCGCTCGGGCCGTGCTCCTATAGGAAGCATTGGCTTATACACTTCCCGGTTCTTTAAATATATATCATGTCGTAGCTCCTATAATACTTATTCAATCGCGCTGTAAATTTTTGGGTTGATAGCTCAATGTCTAAGGAAAGCATAGAAAAACAAATCGAACTGAAAATCTTTTTTGGAAAGTGAAAAAAATATATATATTAACTACGATGGAGATTGATCTGTTCAGACTTCACCGCTGGTAAGCGGCAAACTTTTTTGTTTTTCACGTTAGATAGGGGGGTCAAAGCGAGAGAAATGTTGAGAAAGGATGGAAATTACTTTTAAAAGTGATGGCAACTCAAAATTTTTACCGGTTCTCGAATAACGGCGAGTTAACCTGTTAGCGCGGGACTCATGACTCAAACATTTGTTCCGTAAAATTTGTACGGAACCCTTCAACGCTTGAAAACTCGTTATTGTACGGATGGTATTAAATGGTATTTTAATACAGGTAGTTGAAAATGAGGCTATATAGTCCAAGATGGTTTACACTTTATAGTAATTAGGCTATCTTTTATAACAACTAAATACAAAAATAGTTTGTAACACAATGATATGAAACATGAAAATAGTAAAAGCTGGTTCACAATAAACCTAGAACGGAAACGGCAACGAGAACTAGAAGGGAAATATTGTTAAAATAAATGTATTTAAAGGTAAGCATTCACAATTAACTATTCTGAATGCTCACATTTAAATATTGTATATTTATTTTAACATTATTTCCGTTCTCGTTTCCGTTCCCGGTTTATTGTGAACCAGCCTATACTATAGAAAACTACACTTTCTATTGGTGTGCACGTTATAAATTATTGTTACAGAACAATCATTATTGTATTCTAGCCATGTTACAATATAAAATTATATAGGCCTATATGGTTTATAATAATTGTCCTATATATTATAGGAACGAGAATAACAAATTAAGAATTAGTCAGATTTCTAATACTTGTACCGGTACCTAATGATAACTTACAAGACAGTAATAAATAATAACCATCATAATAATCCTGATAATCATAATCTTAATCATCCTAATGATTACGATAATGATGATGATGATAACAATAATACTAATAATAATGATATAATGATAATAATAATATTAATAATAATAATCGCTGTAGAGTAACGGTTAGCACACCTGACTGTGAAACAATCGGCTTCCGGTTCGAATCTTGGTTGGGACAAGTTAAGACTGGTTCACAATAAACCGAGAACGGAAACGACAACGATAACGGAAATATTGTTAGAATAAATACATTTAAATGTGAGCATTCACTATTAACTTTCACGTTCCCGTTTCCGGGTTCCGGCAATCTTCTCGTTAATTGTGAATGTTCACATTTAAATATATTTATTTTAACATTATTTCTCGTTGTCGTTTCCGTTCCCGGTTTATTGTGAACCAGCCTTTACCTGGCTGAGGTTTCTCCCCTCAACCCATTGAGAGCAAATGCTGGGTAACTTTCGGCGCTGGACCCTGGACTCATTTCGCTGGCATTATCATCTCATTCAGACGCTATATAGCTATAGCAGTTGATAAAGCGTTGTAAAGTAACTAGGTAATTTAATAATAATAATAATAATAATAATAATAATAATAATAATAATAATAATAACCCTCTTTTATTCTCTGTTGTTATGATAAAGCAAATATAAATGACACTCAGGAAGAAACGCAGAATAAATATGGGGGGGGGGAAATGCCTGTTATTATTCGGTTGAGTAGCTTTTGTCATCCAGCCTGCTCTCAAAAAACTTGAAAGTTAGAATTTATAAAACAGTTATATTACCGATTGTTCTGTATGGTTGTGAAATTTGGACTCTCACTTTGAGGTACAGAGGTTAAGGGTGTTCGAGAATAAGATTCTTAGGAAGATATTTGGGGCTAAGAGGGATGGAGAATGGAGGAAGTTGCACAACGTAGAACTGCACGCATTCTACTCGTCACCTGACATAATTAGGAATATTAAATTCAGAGGTTTGAAATGGGCAGAACATCTAGCATGTATGGGCGAATCCAGAAATGGATACAGAGTGTTAGTTGGATGGCCGGAGGGAAAGGACGTTTGGAGAGGCAGAGACGTAGATGGGAAGCTAATATAAAAATGGATATGATGGTAGAGACTGAATTAATCTTGCTCAGGATAGAGACCGATGGCGGGCTTATGTGAGAGCAGCAACGAACCTCCGGGTTCCTTAAAACGCATTTGTAAGTAATTATTATCAATTTGTGAAAGGATCTACTCTATTTCGTAATTCTGTCCTTCCCCTTGCAAAAGTGTTTCCATTTCACATTCAGCATTTTATCAGTTGGGAAACAAAAATATCTTTTGTCAGAGTCTTTGGTCCTTTATAGTAATATAAATAAGTATTAATTATTTTATTTCGTCCTTATAAAGAGCAATAATTACCCATGCTGATGAAGATGCCGTTGCATAACAACGAAACATCCAGATGTGAACGCGCAATATAATAATAATAATAATAATAATAATAATAATACAGTCGTGTGATATCCATTACTATAGCGTATACAAAACACTATCGAATGATTAAATATGCAATGTCAACGAAATGCTGAGAGCGAGAAAGTATATCACAGCTCCAACCATAACTTGTTATTATTTTAGCCTAGCTTAGGATTAGGTAACAGCTGAAAGTGCTGCATTATTTTGCTTCTCCGGAAAGGCAATAAATAGATCATTAAAATAGTGTGACTTCTTTAAGAATGTCGACAATCATAATGTGCTGTATTATTGCATACCACACTGCTGTGCCTTCTTAAATTACTTTATGAACATTCATATTTCAGAAAGAGTCACGAATTGCAGCGATGAGCGGCAATTAAGCCGGCAGTCAGTGTACGCATTTCATAACGATAAATCGGCCGTGCGATAACAGGCCGGGACCCGGTATTCCTCGTTCCCGAGAGTGCCAATCTCGAGAATACGATTCTCGGAACTGGCGTTATCGGCCAGCTAGTCTCGCCTACGAGAACGAGCGGGAGTAAGAGGCTGTTTGCCCGACTCTAGAATGCACATCGTTACATTGCACAAAGAAATTCACCATTACATAAGAATTAAATTACTGACTGCTACCAATGGATTGGAAGTTGGAACGTCGGCAGTTTTTAGTCCACAATAACGTACAAAATACGAGGATAAAGTAATTCGAATACCTATACACGTTTCATTAATACATTTCCATATTGCTCTAATTAATATGGCTTAAATATTTTCATTAATTTTATAACGTAGTGGAGAATAATAAACAAAAGAACATGTGACAGGAATGTCCTAATTATTAATACGAATCACTTTGTCAAAACACTACACCAAGGCCCGTCGGTAACATCTTTCCGACAACGGAATCTAGAGACCTTGCACTACACAACAATGCAGACATCTCACCAGGTTTCAGGTAGCTGTAAGCACGTTTCGGAAACTCAATGAAGGCAAAAAGCTTTCCATGGTTATATGGCCTACATAGTGGAATAAAACAATAATCTGGCATATATAAATCAATTTTTAAGAGCATTTAAAATACCAATACACTACGTAAATCCTCAATGTTTATACACTGGAAAACAAATGCACACGCAAAGCGAATTCCTGCACGTACACGCACGCTATCTGTTGGTGCTACTTCAGAGATACAGCCCTTCTGAAGGTGCTTCTAGACAGTTACCGAAACATAAGTTTGAAACGCAATGAACTCTCTACATAAACTCGCACACCACACTCACCATTCCGTGAAAATCTCGTTGTCCTCTGCTGTTCCTTCCACCCTTGGCTCCTCATTCACTGTGTCCAAGTCACTCTGCTCTTCCTAACACAGAGCAAACAAAACAGAAAGATAGCACAATTTACATTAACAAAAGTGCATCGATTCTGTATGCCATAGAAGTGCATATAAGTCGTTTTAGGCCTGTAGAAATTTAGTTAAGAGATGACTATTCTTGAGACAGATATTTCATGGGGTAATACTTTTCCTTATAGAACAGAGTTTTTCAACCTCTTTCCACTAATTCATTGGGGAATTCATCAACTCCAGTCGCTTTCCCATTCTTCATTTCCTCCAATAATAAAACTGAATGAACTTCACTGACAGAAAAAAGGAAGTAAACTATACAATACTTTAATGTATGCTGTGTGTATCTGGATGAATCAGAACATGCATTCTTTGTTCTCCACACACCTCAGGTTCGCGTTTCGCCATAGGAAGCGAAGTTGGCACCGGATCTTCCTCAAATTTGATCTCAGTTGTGAGACCTTGGATCTGGTCCTCATATTCCTCCTTTATACCAGTCACATGCAGATCCGAAAAATTCCGTTCCTGCAGTACAAAGACACATCTTAAATGAACAATTTCTTACAGTGTTAGACGCGACTTCTAACTTTACTGGTTGCACTCTATGTGTCCGTATGGCACAACCTGATCACAACCCAGAGCATGTGTTTTACATTATGAGGTATAAGGCCAGGATTCATATGCAAATGCATATTTTAATGCAATAACCTTTGTTATATAAGTTAGTAATGTCTGTGATGATGAATACGGAAAGCCAACTCTTCACAATGTTTTTAATATTTCGGCCATTACACCATATAATATACTACTGTGCATTATATTGTAGTATATCTTCAACAATGTGTTAGATTAACAACAATATTTTCATAGTCTAGCAAAAAACAATAGAACACTGGATTCCTCTGTTGCCAGCACATAATATTTTTCGGGTGGCTGTACTCAATGGCTAGAAATTCCTTGTGTATGATGGGAAACTGTGGAAAAACCATCATAGCCTACTTTTGTTCCATTGCACTGCTGCAAAAAAGGAAATATTCCCAAATATCCCAACCTACCTGACTCTATGACCTTTATCCTTCTTTTCTACGTTTCACTTATTCTGAGTTGTTGCACTAGGACTAATTTGTTTCGTACCGACAAGTAATCAAAACATTATAACATTGAGCTACTACACAATTCGACAAGAAGTTTTTGGCATTGTCCTTTTGACAAGTATGAGTTGGGAAAATAGTGGGACATGGAAATTTTTCACTGTCAAATTCGTGAATAGTACCACTATCTAAATTAGAAACAGACTACGGCACAACAGGGTTACATTCCGTTCGGAGGCGTGAGAGAGAAATCAGGAAACAGAATCATAAAGATAGAGTAATGAAAAATTTTGGTATATGCTGTACTGTATTGCTAAGGCAGGTATATTTGCTTTCCAAGAGTGTACTTTAACAGTTTCGCATATGTTAATTACTCACACATTACACTTATCTTATATAATAGGTTGGCAGGAAGCGTTAATAGTGGGGGAAATGAACTCTAATCGATTTCATTTCTAAGGCCAAGTTGTATGATACGTAATCTTATCAGTAAACAAGGGAAGAATCTGGAAAGAAGTTCCCAAAAAAAAAAGTAATAAAAAAATCCTTATTTTCTAGAGGGAAATCATAAAGAGCATTGCAGCATTAGATAAGAAAAATTAATTCCATATCTACCTCATTCAAGTGTAGTGCAAATAAACGCAAACACATAATATTATCAGCATTTATGCCTATTTGCACTTTTGAATAAGATTTCAATTTTGGCTGGATGCACACTGCTTCCATTTAGTCAGTACCTGGTTATTACTTGTAGCATTTAAATCACAGGTAAGAAATATTCAATGTTTAATTAACGGGAAGCAGACAATAAAGGTAAGTGCTCAATTACAGGAAAACATTCGTTAGCTGCGTTCGGATTTTTATTATAGTATCGCTCACTTGTCCGCAGATCCGAATGAATTATCAAATTGTATTGTAATTTACCGCTAGAGCGCATTATTTCATTGCAGTGTTCTGAACTGAACCTGAAAATAAAATGAATATCTCTGTAAATTAAATAAATTATGAAGGACAAACCTGGTTAATTTACTATTTTCCCAATCTCATCTCATATTTCTTTCTTCATATAACGTTGCTATAATTCTAATACTGTCATACTCTAGGACTCAATAAGATAAGCTTCGCGTCATGTTTTTCATTATATCTTCCATATTACCGCGATTGAAGGTCTTGCAATCGATATATTTGCCATGACATTCTCTATTTCGATCTGGACCATACAGACATCTATTTAGAATTCTCTCGTTAGAATTCTGAAGGAAATCCGGTCACATGGACAGAGGCGATATGGTCAAGTGGGTGATCCTCCATTTAAAATAATGCAAAGAATAAAAATCCGAACATGCCATATGGATCTATTCTCGTACGTGGAGCTTACCTTAGCAGGAGGAGGGTGGTTGGACATAGATAGTGTGCGTACACACACAGAGAATACACAAAAACACATACAATATTCAAATAAAAAAACGCATGCACGCATGTATAGAAAATAGAAAAATGTGGATTGAATTGGAACATGTACATATTATGAAATATTCTGAACATTCTATTATGGTCGCTGTATTAGGTGGTGTAATTTATGAAAATGTTAAAAGATAGGCCAATTCTTGAAATAATGGCGTCAATACCTGTACGCAGAGTTACAAATGAAACAAAATTACTTCTTTGAAACAGTAAAAGTATTGAGAACTTTAGACAAAGGCACAGACACATCAAAAATAAGTTATGTCCTTAAATACAACATATTACCAAACAGACAGTGGAAATGTGTAGCTTGGCAACCATTAAGAGGAACTGTAACAAGGAATTTTGCTGTCAAATTTAAAACAAAAAGTGAGATAACAGTTCAACATTGGACTTCTCTGCAACAAGACATAACCATTAATAACAAATAGTGATGATACTTTTCCTGTCTCTAGACCAAAGAGTAATGTATAAACCAATCAAAATATACCATAAATATTAGAAGAACCCAGTAGGCCTACATTCCTTGAGCTCCACTCACCTGAGGTTCATCTTTCACTACAGGGAAAGATGTTGGCTCCGGATATTCCTCATATTTCACTTCAACATATTCCATCTTTACACCAGTTATATGCTCATCCAAAAGATTCCGTTCCTGAAGTAAAACGAGACATCATAATTCGGCACTTTGGGATTAGTGTAACCAAAGGAATGCGGGCAGCAAAAATGAGCTCATTTTTAAATAATGTTGAGGACATGCAAGGCATAACAATAGCCTAAACTAATCTCATCTGTCATAGATTCGTATAAAGAAGATATACCAAATCCTAAACTAACCTACCATGTCACTCATTCGCATATGCAAATCATAAACAAAGCCTAAACGAATCTGTCACTGATTCGCATATGCACGGAATAATGAAAGCCTAAAGTAACATAACCTAATCAAATGTATTAAGTACATTGGCCTACATATTACATTTATTTATTCATTATAAATTGTTTAGCATATTTACTGGGTTTTGTGATGGTCGACGAGCGTATGTTCCTCTTTCGTCAGCAAGGTATGACAATGGCTTCAGAAAAAAATCACAGAGAAATTAGCACACAAGTACTTTTAGTGATTTTGGAACTGAAAATCGTTGTAAAATAGTTTCAGTGGAGCTGGAGTTGAAAAACGAATGATTTTATAGCGACATATTTTGGAGAAAGAAGAAACTTTTTTTTCTCACATCTTTACTATACCGTTAACAAAGAAAGTTGGGGTTGAACGAGGATTGAGCGTATTCTCTTCCTGCACTTTCAGCAATCTTACATGTCATACCAACGTAACTTACGAGGCATTACGAACGTTCCGCGCTAGTTTGCAATATTCCAGCGGGATGGTTGCGCGGTTATTTAAAATGTATATATTCATAGCTATCGATATAACATAACGAATGTTTCGCGCTAGTTTCTAATGTTAGAGCGGAAATTCGTAGTTGTGGAAATGGCTGCAGTAGGTGATCGTATTAATATTAGAAAGCTGAGCATTATTAATAGTGAAAATGAAGCGCAACGGTGGTGCCGGGAGAAAGGTTTGCTTCCCGCAAATATGGAGTGTCCACTTTGTGGGGAGTTTTCGTACTCCCAAACAACAAGGGAGTGCGATGAGACGAATGTACCAGATGTAGCGGAGTCAACGATCGCGGATTGGTTTTCATACTTGAGGGAAGTGTGTAGAGGTAAGAAAATGAAGTGTTATGTCAGATTGGGATAATTTAGGATTTTACTGACAGGTTAGGTTAGTTTAGGATTTTACTGACAGGTTAGATTAGGATAGATAAGGTTAGTGTAGGATTTTAGTGATAGGTTAGGTTAGCTTAGCTTAGGTTTTTATGATGCGTTACGTAATTATTTGTGACAGGTTAGGTTAGTTTAGGATTTTAGTGACAGGTTAGGTTAGTTTAGGATTTTAGAGACAGGTTAGGTTTAGGATTTTAGTGACAGGTTAGATTAGTTTAGGATTTTAGTGACAGATTAGGTTAGTTTAGACTTTTATAATGCGTTGCATAATTATCTGTGACAGGTTAGGTTAGTTTAGGGTTTCGGTTAGGTTATGTTAGATAAGGTTAGGTTAGGATTTTGGTTGGGTTAGGTTAGTTTAGGGTTTTGGTTAGGTTAGGTTAGTTTAGGATTTTGGTTAGGTTAGGTTAGTTTAGGATTTTGGTTAGGTTAGGTTAGTTTAGGTTAGGGTTTTAGTTAGGTTGTTAGGTTAGGATTTTGTTTAGGTTAGGATTTTGGTTAGGTTAGGTTAATTTAGGGTTTTGGTTAGGTTAGGTTAGGTGAGGTTAGGTTAGGGTTTTGGTTAGGTTAGGTTAGTTTAGGGGTTAGGTTAGGTTAGGATTTAGTTAGGTTAGTTTAGGGTTATGGTTAGGTTAGTTTAGGGTTTAGGTTAGGTTAGTTTAGATTTTTATGATGCGTTAGATAGTTTTAGCTTTTTTATGCCTTGTGTTGGCAAATCTGAGGCAGGTTAGGTTGGGTTAGTTTAGGATTTTAGTGAGAAGTTGGGTTAGGTTAGGTTAGTTTAGGCTTTTTTATGCTTTGCATATTCGAAACTGTGCAAGGTTAGGTTAGGATAGTTTAGGTTTTAGTGACAGGATAGGTTAGTTTAGGATTTTAGTGACAGGTTATATTAGTTTAGACTTTTATGATGCGTTAGGTTAGGTTAAGTTTTTGTAGGCTTTTATTTGCTATAAGTTTTATTTTCTTTCAGACAGTGCGGATCACCGTTAGAAGAACGAACCTAGAATTGGAGGGCCGAATCATATAGTGGAAATTGATGAATGCAAGATTGGACGTAGAAAATTTGAGGCTGGTGGTCGTATTGTGGAGTGTTCTTGGGTTTTGGGCATGATAGATCGTGAGACGAAGGAAGTGTGATTGGAGATTTGTCCGAATAATAAGAGGTCTTATTCGGAAACATGTCGCCGCTCAAACCACAATAATGACGGACTGATGGAACAGATATGAAGGCCTGGATGTTAACAATTTCCGTCATTTGACTGTGAATCAGAGCCTCAACTTTGTTGATCAGGAAAGCGGTGCATGCACGAATTTGATCGAAAACGCAAGCGATTGAGTGTGGCTGTCGTGAAGTAGTGATTTTTTGTTTTTTACGTTGGCTGTTGAAGTACGTCATTGTCTATCATAATGGCGGGCTTCGAAAGAAAGTTCAGTTGTGAAATTTATGTGTTTATTGCAGTATTATATGTTCTAGTTGAGTGTTTTTCAGTGCGTATTGAATTAATAACAGTTCTGCGTTCTTCACATTACATCGTATCGTGTGTTTCATGTGACTAAAATCGTTTCACTGACTAGAAAACAGAACGTTTGCACTCACATTACGTTGGACGTGTCATTTCACAGGTAATATGCCACATATCTCTACAATTACTTTACTTGTAACAATTACCAATAGAATGCTTAAGTTTTAAAATGCAATTCCATCAAATTCGCTTTGTAATTCGAACATTTTGTATTGCAAAATCGTGGGAATCCGCTCAATCCTCGTTTCAACAAAGTTGGACAGAAAAAAAGCAGCACATACTACAATTTAAAGTATATACTATGCAAGGCATAAGAAATTAACCTAACCGTACCTGTCACCGATATGTATACAAAAGGCATAACAAAAGCGCCAGACTAACCTAACATATTACAGATTCGTAGATACAAGGCATACCAAAAGCCTAAAGTGATGTAATATAATTTAACCTGTAACAGATTCGCAAATAGGAATAGGTAGAATCGTATCGTGGTATTAAAACTTGTAATATACAATCTAGTGGGAAAGGAAATACCCATTTGCTAGTTTTGCCAACATGAAAAATAACATTTTTAACAATATATCCCTATTACCTAAACTTTGTCTCTATATGAACAAAGTACCGTATACTGATAGTTAACTCATTTGAAAATAAAGTAAAAAAAAATTACAGCCGACATCTAGTTGTACAGCAAACAAATGCCAATCTTCGATATCGCACCACACCACACACGAGACTGACGTCTGATTAAGTTTCTTTATGGGTTGAATGAGGGGATAGCTAAGTGCCATTAATCCGAGGAATGTGAGGTTAGTGGATTAGTTCATGGATTTATCAAAGAGAAATGAGGGCGAAGAAGTTTGTAGTGTGGGGAGATACCTTTCACCCAAACAAAATACACAATTATTAATACTATTATTATATTATCATCAGGAAACTAAGAATATTATATATAAATTCCACAAGGATACCTGCCTTTCGGTAAGGGTTGCCAAAAGTCACAGCATACTAAACAATTAGATATTAAAATACACACTTATGTTATCACACAGCAGCTCACCTCAGCTTCACACCTTACAATGGGAAAAGTGATCAGAACTGGAGATTTTTCAGATATGTTTTCTGATATAATAGTCGTAACAATCCATCTTTATCTAAATACAACTCTCCTTTTCACAAATCATTAGAAAGCCAGTTTGCTGGGAGAAGGAACTAAGGAAGCCGTGATTGTCGCTGGTAAAGGTAAGCTCGAACGTAAAACAGCAACCTGGTATGCAAAAAATTAATGCGAGCGAAATAATAATATACTTGATTCGTAGGCCTATCCAGTTAGTGGCCCTGGGATGGATCTCCCAACATCTCCATCTCATTGATGATGATTGAACAGTGGACACAACTCGGATGGGAAAAAATCAAAGTGATCGATTTTTTTATTGGGTTATTTTACGACGCTGTATCAACATCTAGGTTATTTAGCGTCTGAATGAAATTAAGGTGATAATGCCGGTGAAATGAGTCCGGGGTCCAGCACCGAAAGTTACCCAGCATTTGCTCGTATTGGGTTGAGGGAAAACCCCGGAAAAAACCTCAACCAGGGACCTTGTCCCGACCGGGATTCGAACCCGGGCCACCTGGTTTCGCAGCCAGACGGGCTGACCGTTACTCCACAGGTGTGGACCATTTGATCGATATTCCAAAAAGTTAAATTTGAAATTGATCGAATTCATGATAAAATGTTTTGTATATAGTATTACATATTAATAAATCTTGTTTTTTTTTACACAAAACTCGTTTTTGTTATATTTAATCCCTGTCATAATACATTATTTGTTAAAAAGGCATATGTCCAGCTAATTTAAGTGCACCTACTAAGGGTATGGTTGATTATATTTCCAAATACACTTCTCACGAATTTGATTATATTTCCAAATACACTTCTCACGAATGTGAGTTAAAAATAATATATTACTTTGGATTATTCAGAATATTAATAAACCTAAATGGTTAAGATAGAAATATTTTTTTGTTTCTCCTGTAAAATTTCTCTTTCTGGATTTGGGCCCCTTCAACATTTGATGTACACTGGTGATGCCTGTAGTTACAATTACAATAAAGTGAAATAAGGATACCTATTGCAGTTACAATATGTACAGCTGTCAAAAAAAAAAGTGGCCGCACTTGTGAACAGCGAATATTTTCAAAGTCCACTTCGGGTCGCGGCGATGTTACACGATGCATGTGCTTGTACAAGCAGTTCCCGAACTATGAAAGTGTTCCATGTCTGCGCCTCGTAGGGCAGCGGTGGAGTGCTTGTTTAGTGATTCAAAGGTTGTGGGTTCGGGCCTTCTTCAAGTTTTCATTTTATTTTTTAATCGTTCTTTAGCGATGTTAATGCTATTCAAATTATCATTTATATTCAGTTATCGTTCTTAATGGATATCACGTTATTTATATTTTGTTATCGTTCTTTAGAGATATGAATAAAATTCAAGTCATCATTTGTATTCCGTTATCGTTTTATAACGATATGAATAACAATTTTTATTATTGTATCTCCAATGGTGGTTAATCCTATTTTACATATGTATGTTAGGGCTATAGTTTCATACACAAAGAAGATAAGCATAAAGAAAATTAGAAAAGAAAATTAAATTAGCTTACGCGATGTAAACAAAACATAAACAAACCATAAATTAGGCACTGCGATTGCAAAATAAATATCAGGTATCAATTTGAAACATACAAAAACATTAACAACACACATACGTAACACTTCTATAACACAAATACGCAGCCTTCCGTACCATACATCATAAATTAATACACAATAGTCATACAAACACAATCAAACTATAATTACGACATTGCGACGACATCAAGCATCACGTAACTGACTCACATACATAACAAATCAAGCATCCGTTACAACACATACACTTCAACATAGTAACCACACTTTTAAAAGTTACAAATCTGACTCCAAGAAGAATAAATAGGACACTGTTACTAATTACTATTCTTTTACAATTTCTTAAATATATCTGTAATAAATCTGTGAAATTCCGATATGAATAATATTCACGTTTTTTATATTGTTATCGTTCTTTAGCGATATAGATAATATTCAAGTTATCATTTATATTATGTTTTCCTTCATTAGCATTATAAAATAATATTCAAGTTATTTATATTGTTATTGTTCTTTCGCAATATAAATAATCTGTATTTTATGTAAGTAATTATTATAACACAAATAACCATCCTTCTTTGTAAAATAGGTTATTTTATTTAGATAATTAAATAAGTATTATATAATATCTTATATTAATTAAACAAACCGATATTTATCATTTATATTCTGTTATCGTTCTTTAGTGATACTGTATAAATAATATTCTAGTTATTTATATTGTAATCGTTCTTTAGCGATATAAATAACATAAATTTAATATTAGGTTTCGAAAAATCCAGTTGCATAATACTGGTATTAGTTTTTCTTTTTGTATTATTACATTATACTATCTTGAACCACAATAAAATGAAAAGGAGTAACGAGGAATTGAACCTGAGACGTTGACATCTAAATTCCGACGTTCGTCCGCTGAGCTACGAGGGCAAAAGTGTGGAAACATTTTCGGAAAAATTGGCCCAATCACACTCTAAGATTTTCTGATGATTCGTAGAAGCTAGTCCAGGATGTGGGGGGCAAAGGGTAATTGAGATTTCCCGGTCTCTGATCGGGTCAAACATCCTGATAGAATTAATATTTAACACTTGCCGTGACTTTCGGTGAAGTCCGGAGGGCCCAATTAGTCAAATCCACTCTCCTCATCTCCATGCTTGGGTCCCCTGGAATTTAATAAGATGCGAAAGAGATAGTGGTGTGCGGAAAGCAACGGGATGTTACCGCATTTAGGCCTATCCTTCCCAAGAAAAACTGCAAACATAAACAAAGGAAGCTTTTAATAGAAGAAGAAGGATATTCTGCGGACCTCTGGAAAAATAACTAAGGAAGAGACTAGTGAAGTGCTTTGTGTGGAGTGTGGCATTGTATGGGGAAGGAACATGGACATTACGACGAAATGAAGAGAAACGAATTGAAGCATTTGAAATGTGGATGTGGTGAAGAACGGTGCGTGTGAAGTGGACAGACAGAATAAGAAATAAAATTGTGTTTGAAAAAGGGAGTGAAGAAAGAATAATGCTGAAACTGATTAGAAAGAGAAAAAGGAATTGGTTGGGTCTCTGGTTGAAAAGAATAATAGAAGACATTAGGATATGTGGATCATATGCGGAGACTAAGAGGAAGGCAGAAAATAGGAAAGATTGGAGATTGCTGGGTTTGCAATGAAAGACCTGCCCATGGACAGAACACTTATGTATGTGGGTATGTTCAGAATGCCTGGAATATCGTGTCTAAGAACAGTCGCTATTTGCAAAGACTAGTCGACTCCATGCCCACTCGACTGCAAGATGATCGAGATAAGAGGAAGATAGACTAAGTATTGAATTGTGGCTTTTTGTTTTGTTTTTTGAACGCTTAATTGTTGGAATGTTTTAAGGACGACGCCAGTAAATTTGTTTTGTTTATGCCACGAAAGAAATTTTTATTGAGAATAAAATCTTTTTTTTGTTTCCATTTGCAGCCACAATATCATAATGATAAAGTCATGGCATAATATATTAATGAACCTGATGTTAATTACTAAAATAATCATAAAAGAGAAAGGAGTCATTATGTATAGTTTGTCTCTCTCAAAAACATAACAAAAAAGAACATAAAAAGCACGAGGTTGTAGTCGAACGCAGGGCCTCATGAATAAGAGGCCTGAACGCTACCATTACCCTATCGAATAACAGAATGAATACTTCAATTATAACTGTAGATATCAGGCAACGTGGTTCAACAACATGTAACATCGCCTGTCTCCGAATTATAGCGAAGATACCCGAAGGGAACTTTGTTCCAGGAGAGCGGCCACTTTTTCTTTTGACAGCTGTACATTCCATTTTACACAATATAGATAATAATTTTCTTCTACATTGCATGGGTGACCATGAGGAAATCACTGCTCATAGAACTACTTGATCGTCGTTTAATTCTAGATAAAGCGAGAATTAAATACTTTAAGATGGAAGAAACAATAACCACACGAGTCTGAAGGACTGTATGTATTCTTACCTATAACACGCTATATATGAACATTCATACTGTTTATGGATTATACATACAAAACAACGGAACTCAACGACTTTTATTATGAGTAAAGTTACTAGGCTGAGCTCTGATAGTAATAAGAATGTTACAGTAATTGCTGTACAAAGAATACGAGACTTGTTGCTGTTTACTGAAGAAGTGCGGGTTTCAAAATACGAAAGATTTATTAAAAGTGTATTGGTATGAAAAGAGTATAACTTAACCACTGCCCACTAGAATAAAAGTTGAAATGGAAGATATGCTGATGTTGAACTCGACCGAATGGTCTCGCCATACTTACATCTGGTGAAGTCTTGTGTCCATTCTGTCAGCGTCACCACATGATTGTACAGCTAATGGATCAAACTGGGTTCCATCTTACCACATCCATAACAACTAAAAGAATAACGTAGCGTTGGCTGGTTGTGAGACGTTCGAAATGATCTTCACACCACTGGCTTTAATATATGTATGTGGTAGCAAAGAGTTTATTATGCACAAATTAGGAGTTAATTGCAATTTGTAGGCGTCTGTTCCTTGCTATATCTTAAACACATTATAAAAGCACTGGCTGGTATGAAGATTTGTTACGGCATCTTATTGATTGCCATCAAAGAGTTCTTATGGAAAAAGTGAGATTAAATGAATAGGGTGCAGACATGGCAATGAATATTACGTAATTTTAAGGGATCAGTATAAGGACTGTGACGTCATGAACATTTTCGTAAGCTATACAGCGAACATATTGGATTAATGTAATACAGTGGTCATTTTTTTGTAAGAAATTTAATGGGAGTCAAATGGTATAATATACCTATACAAATTTACATAGGTGCATAGGCCAACCAAGTCTCAAAGAATTACTTCATCAAGAGAACTGCCATATATTATATATGACAACATAATATAAAAAAAACCATGCACTACAGAAAAAAGCCCGTGGTCTCATAAAAGTTCTTAAGAAATTGGCGACAACATTATAATAATCAAACATAACCACCGTATAGATTAAAAAACGTTCGCGACGGCATCAATGAAGTCAGGCTATCTATTTTACACAAGGAAAAAAATGATGCAGGATTGCACAAGAAATAAGGTGTGTAATATTGATGATCAATGATGCTTAATTATTACATTTTATTTTTATACCAATATTAATACTTGATTATATTTGTTTGCTATTAATTTCATGATCCTCGTGGTATTCCTTAATTAATGCTGGACGAGTTATTTCTCTCTCTCTCTCTCTCTCTCCCTCTCTTCAAAACATCAAGTAATTGACAATGACAGTTAACAATAAAGATATAACAACTATATGAAGAATTATTGATAATAAACAATTTTATGATTCAGTGGAAGTAAAGGAAACAACCGTTATTTAAATACGCTACGGGCCAAGTAACGCGGGATCTGGAAATATTATCAAATTATATCAAAAAACATGGCTAGGAACATCACTGTTTTCAGATATAATAAAATGCTATTAGGAAGCAATGCTTTCAGGTTTCACATCAGTGAAAGTCTGTACTACTTACAGTATCCTATTCACTTTCAGGATTTTTTTATAAACATTACAACTTTTTTTATACCAGTATCGTGATTTTGTTGCAACACCAATTACAATGGGACTCAAATGGTATAATATACCTATACAAATTTCCATTATTCTAGGTGGCTAGGCCCACAATGTCCCAAAGTATTACTTTATCAAGAGAACTTCCATACATTAAATATCACAACATAATATAAAAAACCATGCATGACAGAAAAAAGCCTGTGGTTTTCATAACATTTCTTAAGAAAATGGTGACTACATTACATTAATCATACATATCCACCGTATAGATTACAAAAACGTTCGCGACGTCAACAATAAAGTCCGCCCATCTATTTGACACAAAGAAAAAATCATGCAGGATTACACAAGAAATAAAGTGTGTAATATTGGAAATCAATGGTGCTTAATTACTACATTTTATTTTTATAACAATATTCATACTTAATTGATTATATTTGTTTGCTATTAATTTCCGGATCCTCGTGGTCATTCTTAATTAAGGCCGGACGAGTTATTTCTCTCTCTCTCTCTCTCTCTTTCCCTCTCTTCAAAACATCAAGTAAATGACAATAAGGAAACAGTTAACAATAAACATATAAAAACTATATGAACATTCTTTAATAATTAACAATTTTATGAGTCAGTGAATGTAAACGAAACAACCGTTATTTAAATACGCAACGGGCCAAGTAACACGGGACCTGGAAATATTTTCGTTTGTTTCAAAAACATGGCTAGGATCATCACTGTTTTCAGATATAATAAAGTGCTATTAGGAAGCAGTGCTTTCACGTTTAACACCAGTGAATGTCTGTACTATTTATAGTATCCTATTCAATTTCAGGATTTTATAAACATTGCAACTTATTTTGTGCCGGTTGCAAAATAAATGACAGTGCACATAACCTATAAAAAAAAAAAGGCAAAGAAAGGAACAGGCTATATGATCTCTGCCGGGAGAAAGATGCGTGACTCAATGCAAAAATATAAAAAAAATTATTAGTTTCGTTAAAATTTCAAATTACACTAGCAAGTAAATAAGATACAATACCATAATGGTTTCATTTAATACAGGAAACTGTTCGCATAAGAAAATTACCAACTTGTCGGTGACATTAAAGGTAAGTAATCAGCATATATAAAAAGTACGATGTTATTGTTCTTATCGATCTACCTCACTGGTATGGATTTTGCTGATGAAGATGAAAAAAAATATCTGGTTTCACAAAGTTCTATGACTCATCTCGTAAATCTTTAGAAATGACAACCTTCAATAATTTTGAAAAGTAGACGAAGAGTGCTGCTTTCAGGAAAAATTGGAACTTGAACGATATTTTCTTCTCCTGCAGTCTTTAGTTGCATCAACAGAATCAGCTGGAAATAAGAGGGCTTGTGATATATGATGAATTACCCGAGTTATTATTTCAAATATGGCACGATAATTCTACATTCCTGAAACATTTACTTCAAGTAATTTATACATTTATTATGGAGTATTGTAATCCTTTTGCAAAATATTCACTTATTAAATAAATCCAGACTGTGTCGGTAATTTCTTATGTGTTGGTGTAGATTCATGTGGCAGATGTATTAAGTTCTCAAGAAATAAAAGAGCCTCTTAAATTTAATATAGCAAGCTATCTTTTCTGTAATAATTTGCATGACTGTTATTGGTGTTGATTTTACATTCCCAATGATTATTTTAGCCGTTCAGAGCAGAAGTGGTGTAAGTCAAAATTAGGTAATGAGGTTTAAAGTAAAAATTCTGTAAAACACAGCGCCTAGCAGCAATTAATATATCCTTCCTGCTCTTCACCTGGCTACTAATAGTTTAAATACATTCAATATTAACTGCTACTTTGCGCTGTATTTTACAGAATGTTTACTTTAACACCCATTGCCCATTTTTGACTTACACCACTTCTGCTCTGAAAAAAAAAAATTAGGCCTACGCTTTGAGTCAATTTAAGTTTCAATTGTTTTCAACAAAATTGTGTGTTCATTTATTAGTTCTCACCTACGTCATATTAACAGTAAGTGCATGTAAATTACGTATTAAATAGCTAGGGTAAGTTAAAATTAAGCTCTTGTGTGAAAACTGAAAATATAATGTAAAATACGGTAAACTTACCATAACAATTTAAATCTTATCAGCACTATTTATGACTCAATATAATAAAGGAAATACCGGTTCTTAAGAAATGAAAAAAAATGAAAAAAAAATGAACTTTATAAATCAATGTCTGTCATATTAAGGTTTAAATCCTCCTCTTTTTTATTTTCAAGTTTACCTCAGCGGCCGAGTTTACCCCAATTTGCGGTATGGAAAATAGTTAATTTCTCAGGAAATAGCGAGAGGAGTTCACCACACGATGTACCCTACGAGATATGCCCTACAATTTTGAAGCTACTAATTTCGACTCTTCTCACAGGAAATATAGAGTTCCAATGATTCATAAAGGCATATAGGAATGAATTGAATTAACCGTCCACGTACGAACAATTATATTATTTCAAACCATGATACGTGATCGGCTCATGATTCAGTTTTAAGGAGCAGAAAGAATTACGTTTATTCCCAGCTTCCGAAACTTGTAGATTAACTGAGTGTGAAATTCTTCTAGAATTCTGAAGTAAAATTAATAAGAACAATATACACTTACCCTATAGAACAAAAATATAAAATAAATTACGCAAAACCCGTTTTCTGATGTGTTATCTTATGTCGCGTACACACTTTTAACTTGCCTGCCGCTAGAGGGCTACTATCGCGCCAGCTGTCAAATGTTGGCATATTTTATACGTATGAGTTGCGTGACTGTATGTATTAGACTATGGGTAGACTTCAAGAAACACCGGATTTCAAAGTTTTGTCACCTCAGTGCGGGAGTTCATTACCTCTTATGCCAATCCAATGCGAGAAACAAACCCAACAAACGTCGTAATTTCGCATGCAGGACTCCACGCTTTTTAGGGTTTCGGAAACTGAGATCGTTTGCCACATATACAGCAATTCAAATGTTTCTCGCCTGTGTCCACGTGTTTATATGTTTTTACTCTACCCGATTTAGGGAATCATAACAGTTACTCATATCAAACAATTCTCGCGTGACATGTGACAGGTTTCGCATTATTGTGAAGGCGTTTATGCCTTCTAATGCTCCTCGACAATGAATAGCACTTACCACAAACATCACATTTGAAAGCTTTCTCGCCTGTGTGAAGGCGTTCATGGCTTCTTAGATAACTTGACCGAGAAAAACTCTTACCACAAACATCGCATTTGAAAGTTTTCTCGCCTGTGTGATGGTGTTCATGGCTTCTTAGATGACTTGACTGCGAAAAAAACCTACCGCAAACTTCACATTTGAAAGGTTTCTCGCCAGTGTGCACGAGTTCATGTTTTCTTAGATTACCCGACTGCGAAAAAAACTTCCCACAAACATCGCATTTGAAGGTTTTCTCGCCGGTGTGAAGTCGTTCATGGATTTTTAGACTACAAGATTGTGAAAAACACTTGCCACAAACATCGCATTTGAAGGGCTTCTCGCCTGTGTGAAGGCGTTCATGGATTCTTAGACAACTCGACCGCGAAAAATACTTGCAGCAAACATCGCATTTGAAAGGTGTCTCACCATTGTGCGCGAATTTATGTCTTTCAAGACTACTAGGCACCGAAAAACACTTACCACAAACATCACATTTGAAAGGTTTCTCACCACTGTGCACAAGTTTATGCCTTCTGAGACAATTCGACAAGAAACTCTTGCCACAAATATCACATTTGAAAGGTTTCTCACCATTGTGTACGCGTTCATGGCTTCTTATACTACACGGCTGGGAAAACCTCTTACCACAAACATCACATTTGAAAGGTTTCTCGGGTGTGTGAAGGCGTTCATGTCGTCTTAGATTACTCTTGTGCGAAAAACACTTACCACAAACATCACATCTGAAAGATTTCTCTCCAGAATGCAGGAGTTCATGACTTTTTACTCTACTCGAACTCGAAAAGCTTCTACCAGATGTATCGCATTCGTAGGCATTCTTGACTACACGGTCAGGTAAGTGCGTCGTCAATTTTGACGTATTGGAGAGACACTCTGTAGACATTTCGAATTGCACTTGCTTATCTTCATGAGTTCGGGCATGTTTTCTTGAGGAATCTGAATTCTTGGGAATCTCACACACAGTCTCGATCTCTTCCTGTGCAATACCGTCGAATTCTGATGATTCAGAACTCTTTTTGGTAGCTGCAATCCTGACGAAAATATACTATCAGTCAATGGAGCAGTTGCAACAAATATACATTAAAGTAATCAACTTCAAACCTAAACGAACCTATTTCAACAGAAGGAACGTTACCATTAGAGATACAATGCTATAAATAAATTATGAGTTATGTTGGAAATATCAAAATTGTCTCAACATTCTAGATATAATAATTGCGAGGGAAAAATTTATCCGGGGTCGGTTATCGATCCCGGGACCTCTGGTTGAACGTACCAGCGCTCTGCCAACAGAGCTTCCCGGCAACTCCACCCGACACCGTCTCAACTATTCCCTTTATAGTGTTAACCTATACGACAAATTTTACGTGGAAAATACCATGTTTGTCAACTCTTATTTTCTTTGTCTTTCTATGGAGAAATATCTCTAAGTCGCCTACCAGTTAGGGTTACTTTGGACACAATTATTGTTTTAAAAATACTGTATTATTCTATACATAATTAAACGCAAAAAATTTATGTTACTGTGTCCTTAAAAGCAAAAGAAATTTTGGTTTTCATGTTACAGTTAAATTCTCAATTGAAACAATTTTATGCATGTTATGAGAATTACCAAGGGTATCCTACAAAGAGAAATCATTTACCTGTGCTTCATTGTTTTTGGGCATGAATGTGATAGTTTCTTCCATTTTTCAATGGTGCATAACTTCTGTTGTGGTTTAATCCTATGCTATATAAAACGTTAATATATAGTTTATAATCTCACTTTCAAAGTATGTTACGTTTTCCATTGCTGCCATGCAGTATAATATGTGTATCTGAAAACCATCAAACTCCGCAATTATTTCCAAAGAATGTATGAGATTACCAATTTTTGCTGCATCAAATTTTTCATCAGATGCACGCAGTGGAAGTGCTTGAACTGCGCGACATTACACTTAAGCTATAAATCTTCGAAGAATATTCCGCCAATATTTTTACGTGACTGAAAATATTTAAGCAGTTTTCGCTCTAGATTTTAGTTGTAAGTATTTTTACTGCATTTTATCAACATATTAGGTTATTTAGCGTCTGATGAGATGAAAGTGATAATGCCGGTGAAATGAGACCGGGTTCCAGCACCGAAAGTTATCCAGCATTTGCTGTTATTGGGTTAAGGGAAAATCTCGGAAAAAAACTCAACCAGATAACTTGCACCGACCGGGAATCGAACCTGGGAAACTTGGTTTCGCGGACAGCCACGCTAACCGTTACTCCACAGGTGTGGACTCGCTCTAGATATATTAAGGCAGTTCCAAGTTGAGATGAGTTTTCGTACTGATTAACACACACATTGCAGTCTTCCATTCAATCAACCCGGAATTTGAAAGTTGGACGCAACTGCCTAAAAACGGATTCATCATCTTTGTGATAGTCTTATTTTGAGTTTCTTCCAGAAGGTACTCATAAAGTTGTAGATTAAAATCGTGCAAACTTGGTTGCATGTCTGTAAAAACATACATTGTCTATCACATGTAGCGAAATTGTCCATGAGCTCTTTAACACACTGGAATGAATCAAATATATTTGTGCCAAATTATATTGACCAGAAATCAAGTTTCTTTGTAAACCCGTTAATTTTATCTCTGGCTGTTATAATGTTAACATCTTGGCATTGCAAACTATTATTCAAAACGTGTTCAGGACAATTTTATGAAAGGACTGGGTTAATAGTTTTAATCCACAGGTCTACAGATCGAGCTTGTTTTCAAGTGATACAAACAATAACACAAACTTTTAGGCAAGGATTGGCGTTGTTATGGATGAAAAGAAGCTTAAATTATGACAGAAATCTAAAAATATATATATATAATATATATGTACGAATAATAAAAAATGGCCAAATGCATAGAGTGAGCTTTGGCATCACATTCTTCAACAGGAAAATAGGTTTCCATAATTTCCGATTTCTCGTCTTGTATATTAAAAGTTCTGTTCTTAATATAAAACTCGTTTCAACACGTTACCTTAAGAAAGCCATCTTGCATGTGATAAAGAGTATTGTCATATAACGAATCCATACCGTCACAAATTTTGCTGAAAATACGAGTTTGCAACCCCTTCCTTTGATGGAATTTACCTCTTTGTATTCAACTATTACCACAGTTTAGTATATACAGTTGCGAAGTTCGATACTTACTAAATATGCAAACAGACAGTTGAAATATGCATCCATAGATAGTTGCTAGCCACCAGGATCGCTATTATCGCCTCATCACAGACTCTTTCCCTAGCAGACGATAACATGTATTGTTCTTTTGATATCGTATTCTTTTGAAAAATTAACACCTTCCTTCCACTATTGAAATACGAAATACATAAGGTTTACATATTATTTTCATAAAGTATATATTATATTTTATAAACTCACCTTCCTGGATCTATCGGAAGGATAACTCTGACCTCTTTTTCTTAGAATTTATAGTGCAACAAACGGGTCCTTGTCCCATATTATTACTCAAATTATTGTATTTTAGCCATTTACAGTTATTACAACCGATAACAAACATTTCAAAGTTTACATTAAGTATTGAAAAATGTCCCCCATCAACTGCTACACACTGTTAACATCTTCTTATGAGATTGTTAATTACTTTAAGAAGTTCTGCTTCACTGATTGACTCGATTTCAGCTCTCATATAGTCTTTAAGCAAATTTATTCAAATTTCAAATTCAAATTTATTCACAATTTACATTTGAAATGATACATATGAATATATACTAGAAATGAGCATATGATCGTGCTCGGGTACAGTCCAGTAGTGTATATAAATATTACAGAGATCAATAATAATGTTGAAGTTAGAAATAATAGTAATAATAATAATAATAATAATAATAATAATAATAATATAGTCCCGACGCTGTTATTTCCGGCGTGACTCCGCCTCTTTGCTTACGTCTTAGAAAGTGAAGGCTCTATAAAGTCTAGGTAGATAGTAACGTTCGCCATTTTTGTTCTTACGTTGCCGAGCTACCATAAGAGGAATCTATTTGCCACACCGTTAAACATTATCATGTCGTAGCTCCTATGATAATAAATCAAACGCAATGTAATTCAGCAAATATGTAGTGTGTAATACAACCAATACAGTAATAAAATATGATTCACTTACGATCGGTGTTCAAAGATGCAGCTATTGAAAGCCACGTATTCTCCTTCATTTTCTCATCTTTATACGAGGCGCGCCGCTTATCGTAAACGTGAGGATTTTCATCAACATGCAATATTAGAATCTCATCAAATAAAACTTGCTCCATGCTGCACAGCACAGAACAGAATAATGCATAGGTTATGTCACGGTCTTCTTGCTACAAAATATACGACGACAAAATAGCTTTTAGATGGCAATAGCATGAATCTAGTGGGCTGTGATCGGAAACGTGAACGCCAAAGTTGAAACTTGACCAACTCTCTGTTCCCGATCACGGACTCCGGCAAGCTTTTCGTTAATTGTGAATGCTCACATTTAAATGTACACATTTTAACAATTTTACCGTTTTCGTAACGATTCTAGTTTCCGGTTTATTGTGAACCAGCCTTTACATCTTCCGGCGTTTCTTCTTGTGATCCTTACGTCAGCTTCTCTAACGGCTCCCCCACCCTATGTTATGTGGTAGCTATTGCGTCACGTCTATGGAAATCAGGAGTGGATGCAACTTCTGAAGGAGGAGATTTTTATTTTTCTGACTGTACGTTTAAGTTTGCCATTAGCAGTAGAAGCAGAGCATAGTGCATTGGGGTACGAAATTAACAGTTTCTGTCTATTCTTATATTAAAGTTCATACTATCATTTTCTAGAATTCTTTGACGTATTTCAAAAAAAGATAGTCCAGGAAAAAAATGGTAACGAATATAATCACTTTGAGGTCGATATAAGACTTTAAAATAACAATTTTTAGAGTTAGGAGTGTCTGTACACGCCTATGATGATTACGTTGCTCCAGGGCACTGAGAGTAGATAAAGCAATTTGTTATTGCGTGCCAATTACAACTATAAAACTACAAACAGAATCAGACAAATAATCAGATTTAACTTTTCGAATCTCGAAGAGTAAATAACAATGTAGATAAGAAATTATCAAAAGTCTTCAGCCAATGTGTCCATACTTCATTAGCAGAATTAGAAAGAGGATCAACGTCATCTGGTGTGAAATATTTATCCATAATGAATACAGTTATTGTTTAAATTGTAATGAAAATACATACCGTACTGTAAAATATTTGTTCATGAATTGGTCAACAAGAGCTCTAGGCCTATATACGTTTTAAGTAGTATAACCAAACTGTTCCTAACAGTATGATAGTAACTGAGTAACAAACAAGTGAACATAAGCAGGTTCCTAAGTAAGATATCATTTCTCCCACATGTTTTTATATTTCGTATTGTTCAAGTATATTATATCGGTGCTAGTTCACACGAAGAGTATTCACCCGAATGAAATTTCACCCAAGCACAATTGACGCACCGGTAAATACGCCAAAAGAAATTAACACAAGAGAAATTTAGAAAAAAAAAATTGACATATACAGCATTTATTTTTTTTTTTATAATTTTTTAAAAATTGATATTGCAATAATTTAGGTGTAACGAAGTTTTGAATGGTTTACATATTTCCTGAAAAACTTTAGGCCTATTTTATTGCAGAAACCGAGTCTTGGATGGATTTATTCAGATTTGAATGTTGTAACCACAGGCACGCAAGTATTCAGATACGCATCCTTCATTTTTGAATTCATCATAACTTTGTGAATATTTTGCAGCCTCATATTTAAGCTTTTATATTTTCGTTTTTATGCTTCTTTTACTCTTCGTCCTAGATCCAAATCCTGGACCATTCTGTCTACATCGGATTGCTCATTCTTTAAACACTGTATGAGTTTGTGTACAGTGGGATGTTTCTTACAAGCAGTTGTGCCATGCTTCTGTGTTAATGTGCGTGGTTCACGTGACCTAGCTGCTTCGAACTGATTCCATAAGTGAGGAGGATATCGAGCTTCTCTAGCAGACCGACGCCATCCTGCAGTAATCCCAATGCAGGTGGCCTTGACATATTTGACGAAATTTGTCATCATTCTGGGCATGGTCTCGGGAACTGTGTGAAAACACGCTGGTACATCTTCGACAGGAACAAATGCTAAGACAGCAATTCTTGTGGTATAACTCGAAGATCTCGGATAGATTTTGGGTTGGCAGAAAAGTTCCTTTGGCGCCTTTGCTTTATACTTCTTTTTAGGGATTTCCTCAGAGGAAAAACTGAAGCATGTCTGATGGCACCCGCTGCAGTTCACGTTCAATAATCTGAGCTGGAGCGGGTTGATTTAGTGCTGTACATCGACGCACTACTTCCAGCTCTTCATGTGGTGGAGGATGGACATCTTCTTCTACTTTATATACTGCACTTCTACATAGGATCCATTTGGTGCTCGTCTGGTCGTCCATTTTGCGCCATAAGGTTTCCTTCTGCAAACCCATATCCCTTGGTTCGATTGGCATTTCTGGAGTGAAGGTTGTACATATAACTTTATGAATCAGTAATACACTTGGAATAATTTCTCCGTGGAAATCCATTGAAAATGTATACCTTCAAAACAGTCATCTAGATTTAAGAATTCTGTAATACAAGTACAACCAGGGAAAGAACTTTTGAATTGTTAAGAAAGAACTTCAAAATATTAATATATAAATTTAAACATTTCAGAATACAAAATTTACCACGGAAACGAATTGCTAAAAATGTATTAACTATGAAATGAACTAAACTTCATCGCAGTGGGTGATTTTCCCTTGAGTAAGGGTGAGAATGAAAATAGTTGGGTGTAATCACTTTGGGTGAATATTCCTGGATCGATATTCTTGGGTGAATTTTCTTTTTAGCCAATTTCCATTGTCCGGACTAGCCTGGTTGGAGTACAAGAATAATAACGCTGGAGTGCAACTATTTTGCTACAGAGAATCTGTTTATAGTTCTTAGTTTCACACAATGGATATTTACAAAGACCATAAGTGGTTTCCATTCATCAAGTCCAATTTACTAAATATACACATTCATTTTTCGAAATTTATAAAAATGTCAAAATATTATTATCATCTTCGTCATCATAATCATCATCATCATCATCATCATCATCCTTGCATATATTGGGTGTAGTGGCCTGTTACGGTCTCTTGCCAATGGTTGAACAGACTGCCAAAGAATCTCTTGCCCACAGGATGGTAATTTAAAATTTGGCGTGGAATTCTAGAACGAGTCATTGTGATGACATGTGACCTCCGATATTGTCTGTATTTCTGTAGGTTATTATTAATATTATTATTATTATTATTATTATGACTACGTTAAAGCTGGCAATTTAGACATAATAGAATCACTAAAACGTTATTAAACAAAATAATTGAAAGTTATGAAAAAAGAAAAGCTACATTTTACTTTTTTTTTGTTTAATATTACCGGTACCAGGAAAAACTGAGAAAATAAAAGTCACTTCATTTCTATATTTATTCGAATGGTAATTTTTGGAATTCGTAGATACGAGCCTTAAATGTCTGTTTATATTGTGAACAGAAAGTCTCTTCAGGAGTGCAATTAAACTATTTCCGGTCGAAGAGCACCAAAAGTACACAATAAATACGGCAATCAACCGCATAGATCCATTAATTACAAGTGTAATGCATTCTACGTTCTTCAGGATTTGAAAAATAAGGAAATAAGGTACCAGAGCAAATGAAACAAAGCAACGCTGGTGCATTACTGCTGACGCATAAAGAGGGATTCGCAGACGGGCATCAAAACGTGCGACATTTTCATCATCTCAATGGGTGTAAGTAATTACTAATAATAATTTTAAGTAATCAATATAATATTAAAACAATATAAAATGTTGTTTAATTATTATTTTATAGTCTCCAATGTTATATTACGGCGTTAAAATTTGTTTTAAAAATAATATATAGTACGTCATTTGACTTTTTTGATATTCTTCTTTAAATTTTGAAGTTTTTCGTCCTTATTTCCAAAATTTACAGAAAATCCTGGCGTGACAAATAAAAGACTAGACAATATATTATAAAAATTAAGAACAAAAAGTTTCTTGCTAAATTAAAATTTAAAGCTAGCATAATAAAATTATATAGTGATTAAAGTACAGGATATTTCACTATACATAATGAAATATAATTATGTACACGAAAGATTATATATAAAGATGTTTGAGTCATAAAGAACGCATTCCACAGATATCACAACTGAACAATTTCTGTTAGTGTAGAAACGTGAATACATATGAAGATTTTCCGAGCGCCAAAAATCCATTCCAAACAAACCACAACAGCATGGTTTTTCGCAAAAGAGCATCTGAAGATTAACCGGAATTGCAAAACACTTAACACACACATCACAACTGAATGGCTTCTCAACTGTGTATACGTGAATGCACATTGATATATCAGCGAATAGGGATTATAAAGAATGGACACTTCGAGTCGGTACCTTTGATGTAGCCGGATTGATTTCAATGACCTTCAAGCCAGCTAGAGAGTTTCTGCTTTCTCCCTAGAGTTGGTGCTGACATCACACCAGCTAGCAGTCGACACAGCGGAAATATAACACATACTATTTATACATCCAGGTACATTATGTACTCAAATAAAATAAACTGGATTTATAAAATAATAAATCCATCATTAACTGTAATGTCTAGACTGTAGAGTTCCTTTATAATGAGAGTTGAGACGTTGACCCCAACAACAATTAAAATATGTAATGATTTGATAGCGCTGAAAATTGAAAAACAAAACTCTTACGAGAAGTAAAACCATATACCCATATTATATTATATACAAATATTAAACGAATTTGATATATAATTTTATAATATATTAAATTTTTTATAAAATAATTTATTATATCTGATATAAAGAAAATATTATTACAACTAGTTCGTCACTGAGAAGTAAGGAAAAGCTGTTAACTTGAATGTATTTGAAGCAAAGCGTTACTGGATTAAGCAATAAGGTAGGCGATGTTTGGATACTGTATCTCAACTCTATTCTCAATTATTACCTTAGCGTATGCTCGATTACACTACCTCTAGCGCTTGAAAGTAGAACTTAACAGTGGCGCAAAGAGAAACAAAACACAGGAAAATTCGCTCAATGTCCATTCTTTATAATCCCTATTCGCTGAATATATTTCAACAGCAAGCTTCCATTCCACAAACTTTACAAATGAAAGGCTGCTCGCTTGTGTGGACACGTGAATCCATTAAGAGATATTCCGCGCGAGAAGAACACTTGGCACAGACGTCACAGTTGAATGACTTCATACATTGTGCACGCGGGAATGCCTCTTCAGTTGTGAAGACGTCTTATAGCATTTGCCACACACGTCACAAACGAATGGCTTCTCTCCTGTGTGGATGCGTGAATGCGAATTCAAATATGCGGAGCGCGAAAAACTCATTCCGCACACGTCACAACTGAAAGGTTTCACGCCTGAGTGTAGAAATTTATGCTTATAGAGATAGTTAGAGTGCGAAAAACACTTTCCACAAACGTCACAAATGAATGGCTTCTCGCCGGTGTGAACCACTGAATGGTTTTTAAGATCTGAAGAGCTTGATACACACTTCCCACACACGTCACACTTGAAAGGTTTCGCGCCTGTGTGCACGAGTGAATGCCTCTTGAGACTGTCGGAGTTTGAAAAACACTTCCCACACACGTTACAACTGAATGGTTTCGCGCCTGTGTGCACGAGTGAATGCCTCTCTAGATGAGCCAGGCGCGAAAAACGCTTTCCACACACATCACAACTGAATATTTTCGCGTCTGTGTGCACGCGTGAATGTCTCTTGAAATTGCCGGAGTTTGAAAAGCACTTCCCACACACGTTACAACTGATTGCTTTCGCGCCTGTGTGCAGGAGTGAATGATTCTTGAGAGAATCGGACTTTGAAAAGCACTTCCCACACACGTTACAACTGAATGGTTTCGCGCCTGTGTGCACGCGTGAATGTCTCTTGAGATTGTCGGAGTTTGAAAAGCACTTCCCACACTCGTTACAACTGAATGGTTTCGCGCCTGTGTGCACGCGTGAATGTCTCTTGAGAGAATCGAACTTTGAAAAGCACTTCCCACACACGTTACAACTGAATGGTTTAGCGCCTGTGTGCACGCGTGAATGTGTCTTGAGATTGTCGGAGTTTGAAAAGCACTTCCCACACTCGTTACAACTGAATGGTTTCGCGCCTGTGTGCACGAGTGAATGCCTCTTTAGATGAGCCAAGCGAGAAAAACTCTTTCCACACACATCACAACTGAATATTTTCGTGTCTGTGTGCACGCGTGAATGTTTCTTGAGATTGATGGACCTTGTAAAGCACTTTCCACAAACGTCACAACGGAATTGTTTGTCGCTCGAGTGAACGCGTGAATGATTTTCGAAATCCCACAATCGGGAAAAACACTTTCCACAAACGTCACAACTGAATGGCTTCTTGCTGGTGTGAAGCACTGAATGCCTTTTAAGAATTGAAGACGTTGATAAACACTTCCCACACAAGTTACACCTGAAAGGTTTCGCGCCTGTGTGCACGCGTGAATGTCTCTTGAGAGTGTCGGAATTTGAAAAGCACTTCCCACACACGTTACAACTGAATGGTTTCGCGCCTGTGTGCACGCGTGAATGCCTCTTGAGATTGTGGGAGTTTGAAAAGCACTTCCCACACTCGTTACAACTGAATGGTTTCGCGCCTGTGTGCAAGAGTGAATGCTTCTGTAGATGAGCCAAGCGAGAAAAACTCTTTCCACAAACGTCACATCTGAATTGTTTCTCGCTTGAGTGAACACGTGAATGGTTTTCGAAATCCCCCGATCGGGAAAAACACTTTCCACACACGTCGCAATTGAATTCCTTGTGACATTTGTCTTCGAGGTAATGGCCTTCGAGTCGTGCAAGGTCGAGAAAAGACATTCCGCAAATGTCACAATCGTATTTCTTGCCGTCCTCCTCTTCACGAATATTCTCGCAGAATGTTGCAACTCCACTATTATGGCTAACTGCAACACTGACAATTATAAGTGTCATTAGTGGAAAGAATGTCTAAATTTCCAATAAGGTAATAAATGCTACCAATACTAGTAATGAACATAATTTAGTAGTGGACCCGTTTGCAATATATTTTATTAAGAACACCCACAACCAATGGTATTTCTCGTTACAGTTGCATTCGGGCTTTTAAACAGGTCATTTTTTGTAAGGTGGATTGCTATTGGCTCTTAGTTTGGGCCAATCATGGAGTCAGAGATAGCCGGAAATAGTTTCAGTTCCTGCTGCTTGGTAATAGCGGATGCATGCTTTTGAATCGGTAAGCATCTGGTAATTTATGTGATTTTATTAAGTTTAATACATATAATTTATGATATTTTGTAGTAAGCTTTCATTTAAAACAAGAAGAAAACTTATCTAAATATATTTAATCTGTACAGTAGAGCTGTCCAGTACTGAAGCATGCTTTCGTTAAATATTTTAGTACTGGACACGTGGGGGTCCACTGTTTAAATAGCGTTCTTAAGCTATGGTTCCGCTACGACGATAATCGCCGAGCGGGCAACGCCGCTCGATTAGCTCGACGTGTAAATATACGCAGCTGGTTTCTTTACGCCGTTCATCGCTGGCTGCAGCGATGTGCGTCGGTGTTCATAGCTCTAGATTGATTTGACTTCAAATTGAGAGCGATGGTCGTCGTACATTCAGAAAACAAAAGAATGACGGTAAAGCAATATGGCTTCAAAACATGTATTTGGAACTTCTCAATAATAAATGACGATATTTTAATTAATTTTGTTTCTAGTCATCCTACCTGTATGATATGGGTTAGAAAGTATATAGAGATGCCCATAAAAAATAAATGTTGTGGAAGGAAATTGGTGAAATTACAGGGAAGGGTGGTAAAGTAACTTGTTTTCGAGATAGGATAATATGCGAATAGGTACATTAGAAAAACAATATTACAAATGAACTTTTTAATGACAGTGGTTATAAAAATGCCGAATTGTGTGTTTTAAGCAGGGATGTATAAATAGGGTGTCAAGAGAATCTCTTCCATGAAATTTCAACCTTTAATAACGACGATTGCAGTAATTTAGGTCTAATTAATTAGCCTACTCGAGACTATTTCAAAATTCAAATGAAGTGTGTCTTATCATTAGATTTCAGTTGAATAGCTGGGCCATAGCTTGAATATTGAAACCACTAGAATTTATAACGAACAATGTAATTTATTTTGTTGGCATGATTTGCTCGCTCGGAAAAAACAGGTACTTTTCCAGAAAAGCTAAAACAAAGAGGGCACAATATTCTTTCCCTTCACTGACTTCTGTGAGCTTTAGCTACATACTGTATATTGATAAACACGGACCTAATATAAGTCTGCAGGCACATGTATTTTCAATACCGGAATAAAAATCATTTAATGCCTACCTATATATTCTAATGCACTGTCGTAGCCCCACCCCACTTGTTAATTTACCAACATAACATGCGAGAGATCCAGGATAAATTACTGTATCCATGTGGTCAGTTTCCTTAGTATTGCCCCTGCACCTGTCGAATGTTATATTTGTAAAAAGCAGACGGGGAAGCTACATATTTCTGAAAATTATAGAATTTAATAAACATGAATTGTTTTAACATAATTGCAATATCATTTTACGGTACCGGTAGGACTACATTAAAATAATAGACAATTTCTCGCTGGATGGCTTTTTAACAAATGAAGTAGGATTTCTCTTGACATCACTTTCAATTACAGACAAAATAAAATGGAACTGCTCTATGGTAAGCATAAAATAGTCTTTGAATTTTATTTGATCAGTAGGCCTAAGTATATATCTACAAATTAGCGCATTAAAACATCTTTCTCTACGTCTGGTTTGAAACATATAACTGGTTTTGAGTCTCTGTCTATTGGTACTACATTATATTTAATTCGTTCTTATTCTTCTTCCTCAAGAAGTAATACAATCATTATTTTTTCCCTATTTAAAGCCATTTTTAGAACTTGTAAATTCTCAAGTTCATTGTTAAACAGCTGGAGACAATCGATATTGATCTGCGATGTGCTCGATCGACTGATTGTCGATTCTTAGAAATCGATTATTCTCTACAGGAAAGACGGCGATGTTCACTGTGAAAGGAAACCACATAGCCGATATTGAGCGATGAGTGATCATCGTCAGCGTTGTTCGCTCGGCGATGATCGCCGTTGCGGAACCATAGCTTTAATGGTGGACACACAGTAGTTAATGATGTAAGCTTAATATTTTCCAATACAATTAGTTGATTTAACCCACTTCTTGGGTGTTTTCATTTCTGTTAGAGATGTAGGCCTAAATAAGTATCTGTATATTCTTATAGATTTGGTTTTTCAAATACAAGACTGCGACCTACATTAGTTGCAAGGTGCTTAAACGTCCTACCCTCCAGTATCCTGAGTAGAAGATGAATGAAGCTGTAGCAGGTGTACGAAGTGGTATCACAAAGAAGGAAGCTGCTACCTATATCAACAATAATCAGGAAGAGTAGTGGCACTATTCCTGGAGAAAGAAGAATGGGCCCAGCACGTACGCTGACAGCAGCTGAAGAAAGCCTCCTTGCACAATGGGTTTTAGCATTGGCTAGGAAGGGTTTTCCAATTGCCAGGCACAGTTCATGTACATAATATGATATATGATATAACATGAACTGTAATATACTATACTATGATATATCATGATACTTACTTGTATAATTTAAAATTATATATTACTAAATGTATAATAACTTATAATGCAATATAAATATGAAACAGATACTCTAATATAATGTACCAGAGAAACATTTCCTTTAAGTTGTTGTATTAATTTATGGCGTTCATTACCAACATATTTGTCATATTCAGTAGCATGCTGTAAAGAATATTGTCGTTGGATATTGAACTTGTTAACCAGTTGGAGTGTTTTATACCAAATTAAACAGTTTGATAATCCACTACTCTCTACCAAAAAGAACTCCTCCTCCCATGATACATTAAAAACATTGGGAATAGCGGGACGCTTTAGTGTATGAGCGGAAACTCAGTCTTCAAAGTTCGCCATCATACTGCAGAGTCACCACTGCACCGACACTGAATGACATACAGTATGCATACGTCACAATGCTCGCAAGACACGCTCTTTAAAGCACACAGCGCTCATTTCTCAGAATCACGTAATGTGCCCAGCCCTGTACTAATTGCACACATCTCTTGCAGCCAGCTGATGTTAGTTTTTCAAGGATGGCTGGAAGGATGTTGTACGACAGTGGAAATTTGAGAACTACCCAAAGGATGTAACGAAGAAAACATTTTGTGGTCTTTTGCAATCTGTCTTTGCAACCAAAGCTATTGAAGAGGTAATAAAGAATGGGTTTCTACGCACTGGGCTTAATACATTCAAAAGTCAAATTGTCAATTTTGACAAATGTATCCAGAGTAGAGAGCCGATTGATCCTCTGGCAGAGGAGCTTCCGTATCCCAGACCAAGACCTTCATTGAAATGCAGGAGGACAAAATTAATCCTGTCACTTTGGCAGGTTCAAGGAGGTTCGAGATGGTGAGCAGTGGTCACCTGAAGAATCTCCTAAGGATTTGGCGTGACTGCAGGATAGGGGAAGTAGTGAACTCAGTAGGGATATGTTATGGGAAGTTTTACCGCTAGATGGCAGGAGCATTCCATACAGTGCAACATGTTGTAGGGCTATGTTATGTCATATGCTACAGTTGATTACGTTTTTCCTCTTGTTGGTTTTCTGTGAGTGTCAAAATTATATTTAAAATTATTTTGTATAACCTAGTATAATTTAATATAATTCAATATTTTCTTACATCATAACTTAATTTAATTTACAATAAATAATATCGTAAACCTGTATAATAGCGATTCCCCGAGATGGGGGGGGGGGAAATCTGCAGTATGCAGAATATAGATACGAGTAAATTGAATGTTCATGAACCTAAACAAGAACTTTGAGAACAATATGCACGAATAAAAAAATAGGAACTATGTCGAAGGTGAATAATGCCCTCTTTAATCATTTGTATTTAAGTACCGTACGCTAAAAACAGGATATGCAGCCACTAATGTGTTTTTTTTATAGGGAAGGGACTATCGATATTGAATTCCTTGTATTTTTTTCTGTAGTTGCAGAAAGATCAAACGGAATTTATAATAGGATGGTATAATATGATCGCAATAGTATCACGATTAGTCGTGCGTTTTGTAGCTTAAGAACATGCAGTTTTGAATAATATGTAGGATGATTTTGAACATTTGAAGTTAAAACATGGTTTTAATAATTAGGGTACAATACAGTAAAATCATTTTTCACGAAATGAGTTTCACTACGGATCGTCCTGAATAATAAACATCCCAGTTTATTGAGAGTTTACTGCAGGCGTGAACTTTAGAGACTCCTAACACTACTGCATATAATCTAAGCTAACATAGCTCGCTGTCGAGGTTGCATATGTTCTTATTAATCTTTCTAAAAATGGAACTGTACTCAACAATTCCTTACTTGAAGTAGTTACTATTATTTAATAGCTAGCACTTTCGAGGCGCAATATAATTAGTTATATTTTTTTAAGGTTTAAAGCATTTATTCAGAATATTTCGGGACCTGATTGATGACAAAAAGCTTTCCTTGGTTTTTACATATAGGAACATAACAAAAATTTGTCATTTTTAGTTGCTTTTAAGAGTATTTAATATACTAATACACTATGTATATCCTCAATGTTTACATACCGATAAACAAATGCACACGCAAAGCGCAACCCTCAAAGTACACGTGCGCTATCTGTTGGTGCTAGTTGAGGATATCCCTATTGGGAACGAATCTCTAGAACAAACAGCTGCATCCGAAACGTCAGCTACTAGGCTGCACCTGCGAGCAGCTCTACGCAGTTACCAGGTCCATCTCAAGTCACACCCAACTCCCCTCAAACTAGTCCAACTTGTTCATCACCCTCCTATCCCTCAAAGAAAGGGGGTACTATTAGCAGCCCCTTTAAAAGATGCCTCTTTTATCCAAAGACCCCAGAAAAAAAAAAAAGTGGCCCAACGTAGACAGGTATTCCCTGCAGTTGTCTCCTCTCAAAAGTGGAAGGAGCATTTCATTTTGACAGAAGAAAAAAAAATGCCAAAGAGCAGAAGAAGATTAATCGAAGATCCGAACTTTTGGCTTTGCAAGAAATGTGGTAAGAGTTTAAACTTGAAGAAACTGAAGTGACCATGGGTTGAATATGACAAATGCAAAGATACACACCACATTAAATGCATCCCAAAGTCACGTGTGAATGCATTTGGCTTGGACGAAGAGGATATGGAGGAAGACTGCGTCATCTGTCACTGTCACAACTGTGCTACACTCAGTGAAGATCAAGATAGTTTTTCTAAGTACATAGGCCTGCTGGGGGAGTCGTTTTCATACCTTGTAGAACTTTTTTTTTTATGCTCGACCATGCCGAAATGTAGTAATTATACACCTGGTAGCAGCCCTTTAATGGACCTCATTAAAGTACACTTATCCATTAAAGTTTAGGTGTTCCACCAATCAGAAATCATCATTGTAGAAATTTGAGAGCGCAAGTATCGATTATTCTCGGATATGCAATCGACAGACAAATAGCGAAACATCGCGAAGGCTGGAAATCCAATACTGTCGCAGAACGTTATGTTCTGTTACTATATTAATTAGCGTTAATTGTAAATAATATACAAATAAATTCAATTTGTCATCTCGTTTTTCAATGTCTAAATCAATTTCAAGGTTATATCAAGATTAATCTATATTTTACTCACTAAATTATATCAAGGTCAATGACATTTGTTTCTACGAAAAAATCAATACTTTCGCGTCTGCGCTCATCTCACAATTTATGAGATATTGCACAAGGTCAGGTCCGCTCCCCAGTCAGATAACGATAACATGAATACTTATGAATAATTTCAAGTTAGAAATATGGTCGAGCATAAAAAGTCGTATGAAACTTGCCTATAACGGTAATTAAGACGCTTGTATGAAAATTACGAAACTCGCTTGCGCTCGTTTCATAAACATACTCGCGTCTTAATTACTACCATTATAGGCTCGTTGCATAATGACTATTAAATTAATAAAAGTGAAACTATGGCCTAGGCCTAGTGTGATTTTTTCTTGTCTGAATGTTATTTTTGTAAAATTTCAAGTTATGTTTTTCTAGATTTAAGGCTAGTGGTTAAACAATCTTAATTACCTACCACATTATTTCCTTCATATATATAAGACAAGGCAGTCTATTTATTGTTTACTGGTGAACTACATTTTTTTCCAGATCATTTGTTATTTTTAACTGTGTGTCCAATACGGAATTTTTTTATGTCCACTACTAAAATTTGAGTGTCCAATACTAAGATTTGTCTTCACTATATAAAAAGTGATATAAAATTTTGCCAGAAAAATTCACCCATAATCAAACATACCTAAGTGAATGTACATGTGTTTAAATATATGATGAATATTTTGAAAAATAAATCACTTAAAACATCAACCACTCAGAATTTATTTAAATAAAAAAAATGGTTAATTGTGTCCACTACTAGATTTGGGACCCCATATGCCATTAGCAATTGACAATGAGCTTGAGTTACTTCTGTATAGATTATCTTTCAAAAATTAATAATAGTAATCATAATAATCAAAACAGCAATAATGATAGTAATAATAATAATAATTTATTTAATTATTAATATTTATGTGCTCGACAACAGACACTGGACAATAGAAGTCTAACGCGGTCATACAATTAATACAATTAAATAAATAACTATGGTACAAATTAAATAATAATAATAATAATAATACTATATCCAAAAATTGAAATGGACACAGATCTTCTAATTTATATGTTAGAACTCAGGATCTGTGAAAGATATGCTGCAGAGAAGTAGGACCCCACTTCCTTCAAAGCTATACACAAAACCTACTACAACTGCCAGATAAGACCTGAGAAAACAACAGGAACTATATATCCTGGCTACATTCCATTAGTCAATGAAAATGGTTGGTGAACTGTTCTGCATTAAATGGGAAAAGTTGAAGGCAGGTCTATGCCTTGGTATTTTCTCCGACAGCAGCAGCATCAGCTCCGCTAGTTGGCAGTTGTAGGAGTGGTAAAGTAGCGGTAGGGCAGGTGATCGTGATAGAGATAGGATATTATATCAACCATGTCATTTATGTCCGCAAGATAAACTGGAGTATTCATATATAAAATAATCACGTTGAAATTACAAATATGTTTATGTTGTCATTATTTAAACAAAGCAGTAAAACCAACAACAAACTAGTGGCTCGTATATTACACTCACCTCTCAGTCAAGACTTCATTCTCCTCTGCTGTTACTTCCAGTTTGACCTCCTTCACTTGATCCAACTCACAAAACTCTTCCTGTAGCAGAAGATTACGTAAAACAGACACAGAGCACAATAATACATGAAAATCAGGCAGTAAAAATGTACAACTCATCCAATCTTTAACGTAAAGTCAGTAATGGAAATATTTTGTGAAAGATGTGGGCATCCATTTTGACGCAAATGGATTACCAGCAAGTACGGTACATGATTCAAATGAACTAAACAGTGCCAGTAAAACAATTAACTTAAAAATTGGACAGGGTAAAAGTTATCACTGGGATGTATGTAGCAGCTACATCAGCCAGAAAGTAACAGACAGAGAACTACCGACCAACACACTTCATAGACTGCACTCACCTCAGCTTCACTCTTCAGCATGGGAAAGTCAATTGGCACTGCAGATTCCTCAAATACTATCTCCGATTTAATGTCATACCTGTGGTCTATACATTCAGTTTTTATTTTAGTGACGTCGACATCTAATAAATTTCCTTCCTGTAACAAAAATTACAAAATAATTAGACAAAACAGCATAAAATTTGTTCAAGAAAACCCGTGACTATTTATAAAGTCCGTCCACATTTTTATTAATACTGATGTCAACAAATGCACATCTAGCTATTCCAAAACCAACAGTGAAATAATTTATCTAAAAAGCGTGCTATTGCAGCATATACGAGTAAAAGAATATATTTATTGGTTGACATTTTGCTGATAGTATGATCAGAAGGATCCACCATGAAATATAAAGGTTAATATTATTCTAAATAACCTATTATTGATTCAGCTTTAAATTACATAAACGCTCTTCTAAAAATTTATGGAATAAAAGAAAAAGTTTGTTTGTTTGAAATATATATCCTGAATTTAAATATTCACACCATTTTGTGAGTATATTTGTTTTATGTGAAATAAATTTCCGTTTGGAACTTCACATTCACAATATTCAACTTTTTTTAGTTGTGTTTCATGTCGTGGAAGAAAAAACAGTTAATTACAAAGGAATGCGTTTCCTAGTTATAAATGACGCATTTAGAAAATGAAAAGAAAAGTAATTGCTCTCAATATACCTCAGATAAAGGCTTCTTCTCTTCTACATCTGCGATACCACTTGTCTGTATACCCATTGGGTCGGACCCAGGTTCCATCTTGATCACGTCCATTACGACTGAAAAATGAAATTAAGTGACATAAGTTAATATGCCGAATGTGAAATACTCAGACAGACTTACTAGCTTTTAATAATAAGTCCACATCTGCGCAGTGTGTGTATTTCTGTGCGCGCCACAACACACAAAAGTTACCAAAAAACACAAACGAATGTGTACATCAGCACAAATGAGCATGTGATACCAGCGAATAGGGATTATAAAGAATGGACACTTCGCGTCGGTACCTTTGATGTAGCCCGACTGATTTCAATGACCTTCAAGCCAGCTAGAGCGTCAGATTCTGCTTTCTCCCTAGAGTTGGCGCTGACATCACACCAGCTAGCAGTCGACACAGCGGAAATATAACACATACAATTAATACATCCAGGTACATTATGTACTCAAAATAAATTGGATCCATAAAATAATAAATCCTTCATTAACTGCAATGTCTAGACTCTATAGACTTCCTTCATAATGAGAGGTGAGACGTTGACCCCAACAACAATTAAAATATGTAATGATTTGATAGCGCTGAAAATTGAAAAACAAAACTCTTACGAGAAGTAAAACCATATACCTATATTATATTATTATACAAATATTAAACGAATTCCATACTTAATTTTATAATGTATTATTTTATAATATAATGTATTATATCTGAAATATAAAATATTATTATTACAACTAGTTTGTCACTGAGAAATGAGGAAAAGCTGTTAACTTTAATTTATTTGAAGCAAAGCGTTACTGGATTATGCAATAAGGTAGGCGATGTTTGGATCCTGTGCCTTATCTCTATTCTCAATTATTATCTTAGCGTATGCTCGATTACACTACCTCTAGCGCTTGAAAGTGGAACTAGCCGCTGGCGCACAGAGAAACAAAACACAGGAAAATTCGCTCAGTGTCCATTCTTTATAATCCCCATTCGCTGGTGATACTAGGGACATGATACAGTCGTTGTCTAAAAAATAAGTTCGATTATTTCACGATATTGTTTCTCCCGATGTTCTACATATGATTTGTTCCACTGGATTCGATCGGGCGTTTTCAACAAAATGCAGATGTCTACTAAATAGTGTCGGACGAGTAAAGTAGGAAATAGACGAAGTGAAAAAAGAAAACAAAGGACATGAAAGTCACAGTGTAGAACAATGGAAGATAAGTGTATGAGTCGCTTAAATTATGTAAAGTGTCAGATTATAGTGTAAAGGTATTAAATTAATTAGGGAAGTGATGTAAATAGCAAAGTGAGCGAGGTGTATGAATTAGTCATGTTACATGACAGTAAGGACTGAGAATTAGGAGAGTTAGGAATATAGCATCAGGTGGGATAGAGATTAGAATATATCTATACTAATAATAAATCTGTAGCCGAAATTTTTCTGGTAATTTTCGATTTTTCAAAAATAATTGGTCCTAACATATATAATTAACCACCCTGAAACCGAAAATCGCATTTTTGAAATTTTTGTTTGTGTGTCTGTCTAAATGTTTGTTACCTTTTCACGCGATAATAGCTGAACCGAATTATATGAAAATTGGAATATAAATTAAGTTCGTTGTAGCTTAGATTTTAGGCTATATGGCATTGAAAATACTTTATTTAAAAGGGGGGTTGTAAGGGGGCCTGAATTAAATAAATCGAAATATCTCGCTTATTATTGATTTTTGTGAAAAAACGTTACATAACAAAAGTTTATTTAAAAATGATTTCCGATAAGTTTTATTCTTCACAAAAGTTTGATAGGACTGATATTTAATGAGATAAATGAGTTTTAAAATTAAAATAACGCCATCTAAGATAGTGCAAAGAATTAAGAACAAATGACTTCGTTTAAAAGGGGCCTTGGACAACAACAATCGAAACAGGGGCCTTGGACATCAACAATCGAAAGCTATTAAACATAGCCTACAGAGAAATGTTAAATGTTATGTTTTATTTAACGACGCTCGCAACTGCAGAGGTTATATCAGCGTCGCCGGATGTGCCGGAATTTTGTCCCGCAGGAGTTCTTTTACATGCCAGTAAATCTACTGACATGAGCCTATCGCATTTAAGCACACTTAAATGCCATCGACCTGGCCCGGGATCGAACCCGCAAACTTGGGCATAGAAGGCCAGCGCTATACCAACTTTCCAACCAGGTCGACCATACAGGGAATGTTTCTGTGTTTGTATGAAGTAATACCAGAAGCTAAATTAACCGATTTGTATAATTAATTATTATTTCACCATTGCAAAATGTAGTTTCTCTAGATGGACATAATGCTATAGGCCTTATGTTATTAGAGTAACGTCTGAGTAAATCGAGGACAGGTTAGATTAAAATAGCTTCTTATGCACAGAAAATTTGATACGCTATTTTGTACATTCGTTTTCTGCATTTCTTAAAATAATATTTATGTACACTCATTTTAATCTCAGAGAATTAACGAACAACGAGAGTGTATTGATTTAGTATGCAGTAATAGTACGTTAGCTTAGCAATCCATTATTTTATAATTCAAATTTTAACTATGCTCAATTGAATCGTGTTAAAATATATAAATTATATATGCAATAAATGAAATGCAAAAAAATTGGGTAATGAGCGAAGCAGATTATCTTGCGCTGTTGTAAAAGTTGTTCCCTGGATGAAACGTCCTATTTTAATTATGTAATTACTTTACATTTATTTCTATCAGGTGCAGCGGAGCGCACGGGTACGGCTAGTATGTATATATATATATATATGAGTATAGCAAGTAAGAAATGTATCATGAAGGTAGAGGGAGAATAAACAGTAAAAAAACGGTAGGAGTAAACAAAATAGGTTCGAATAAGTTTCAGAACGATATACACTGTGTAATTTCCCAATTCAATTTTGAAAAGTTCCCGCTCATATTGTAGGTTGGCGATGTATTTCTGTTTCACAACTAATGTTTTATAGTGACAGAGTTCACATGACCAGTTATCACATAGACTAACCTCGGGCTCATCACTAGCAGTGTTACTACTTCCATAATGAAATGACATTCTACAACTGTCACAAAATGCTCCCTGACCAACTTTTCTACGACACGCACCACAGTTTCGAATCAAATCAGACACCTTAGCAACATGTCAGTGGGACAATAATTCACGAAAACAATTAGGCCTACCTGAGTAAGTAATTTGAACATATAATATGTATTGCAGTCGATTTAATGTAGGTTAAATATAAGTAATGTGTGAAATAAGTGATATTTTGAGTGATATAAAATATGAAATATATAAGATGTGACAGATAGATGAGGAAGTGAAGGAGAGTTGTGGGTCAGGAGATCAGGAGTGTAATTTCGTTTTTATTTCCGAGTAAATAAGATCACGTCATGAGTACCGGTATACGAAATATTCGCTCCTTCAGTATTGTGCAATTGTTCCTTCCTGCGTAATCAGAGTAAAACATTCTCTATCAATATTCATATACTGCTTATAATTATTAATGTGGAGAATAGTATTCATACGACCCAAGTTCCATATACAAATACTGAAGAAATAATGTGACAACACAACATACAATCGGTAAGCAAGAATCAACTGTATGTCATGCGAGATAAGTGAAAACATTTGCCAAAATACATTATACATATTACTACGCAAAGAAAGAAATACTTGTCTGTAGTACAAGCCGATATAAATCACAACGGATTGAAAGTCATGAAGAAAGTTTGTAGATGTCGTTTACTCCAATCTTTTGCGGAACAAAATGCAACAGTATATTGCCCACTGTACACTGAAATATTTACATTTACATACCTGCTTTGGGCCGTAAATCTTAAGCACTAGGTAAGACCAAAATTAGCACAGAATAATTGGCTCTATACAGCAAATATATAGAAACCTAAAATAAACTTTTAGAAAGGATAACTATTCTAGCTGGATAGCAATTCACATAGAAGACCGTGACACGGAGGTTTCAGGATTACATATGCACAGTGATGTGAACATTACAATCTGGATACACAATACCTGTATATAAATTAGATAGTATCTAGCTCGTTGATAAATTAATTCTGCCAAAGGGTTTCCTAAGCCTCTACGACGATTATCGTAAACTGTGAGCGAGGATTTAGGGGCAGAAATCTTGTAAAAACTATAATTAGACAACGTCTTTCAGTAAAAGGAGTTAGCTCTATGCTAATAATAAATCTTGATGAGCCTACTGGTAAGGAATTTGAATGTTTACAAATCGCATAAAATAACGTATTTTGGGATCTGCAGTCATCGGTACTAAACACAACTACGTCTAATGATTTACATGCATAATCTCATCTAGAGTGTGGTAGATGGACTTAAAGCAATAAAACTCCAAGAAACAATTACTTATCTTTTTGTTTCTATAAACCTATTAATTTAATCTTTTTTGTACAATTATTTTGAATATTTACAAGATTTTCGTATTTTGAACAAATATAAATTTTCATTTGTGGATTTTGCGACAATTATTTATTTTCTAGTTCAAAGCCTGTATCAGAGTATTACCTTGCAAAACCTTCTGACATATTTGAGAAGAAGAGAGTCCGGGGGGGGGGGAGGAAAGTCACGAATATAATTATTATCAGGTCGATTTACGGCTTTAAAATAGTTTCCTGTATTACATAGAGCTAGGAGTGTCTGAGTAGGACCATAGTGAGCTGTAGGTTCTCCGCAATCCTGTCTCCTAGTGGCAGGTAGATGTCTAGTATATATTTCATTACGTTCCTCCAGGGCTATATGTGGAGGATTGAGAATAGCTAAAGCAAACTCATAATTATGTAGGGTACAAATTTCACATATACAACCATAAACAGAATGAGATATATAATTGATCAGATTTAACTTGTTTGAATCTGAAAGAGTAATTAACACTGCAGAAAAAAAAATTATCAAAAATCTTCAGCCAATGAGTCCATACTTTGTGAGCCAAATCAAAATGAGGAGCAGCATCTGGTCTGAAATATTTATCCATAACGAATATAGTTATTTTGTTGTTTACATTGTAATGAAAATACATAATATATTTGTTGAAACGTCGGTCAACAAAAACTTTAGGTGTACATACATTTGAAGTAGTTTAACTAAACTTTCCAAAGAGTATCTTAATAACGGAGTAATGAACAATTGCATATAATCAGTATACTGCTGCTCTTTTTTCCCATACATGTTTGTACATTTCGTATTGTTCAAGTATATTTATATCGGTGCTAGTTCACACAAAGAATATTCACCCAAAAGATGCACCGGAGAATTCACTAAAACAAATTGACCCAAGAGAAAATTAGAACACAGAAAATTCACATATACCGTATTTATTATTTTACATATTTCTTAAATTGATATTATAATTTAAGTGGAACGAGGTTTTGAATGGTTTACATATAACCTGAAAAAATGTAGGCCTATTTTATTACAGAAACGCATTTCACAAACATGCAGCTGAAGTGTTTCTCTTATGTATGCATACGTGAATACACATTAAGGTTTTTCGAGCGTGAAAAATCCAGTCCAAACACATCACAACCGAACGGTTTTTCACGAAAAGGCATCCGGAGATTCCCACACACATCACAACTGAATGGCTACTCAACTGTGGATACGTCAATGCACACTGAGATCTGTATGAACACGTGAATGCATAGAGAGAACACTTTGCACTGACGTCTGTATTGAATGGCTCTATGACAGTAAGGACGAAAGAATGCCTCATGCAGATTTGAAGAGCTTCTATAAGAATTCCCACTCACTTCACAAACGAATGGTTTCTGACTTGTGCGTACGCGTGAATGATTATTCAAATGTACGGAGAGCGAAAAAGGTCTTCCCAAAGACGTCACAGCGTAATAGCAAAGTCTAGTATATACAGTCGCGAAGCTCAATATGTAGTAATTATGCAAACATTAGGTAGTTGGTCACCACTAGGATCGCTAATATCGCCTCATTACAGGCAATGCCGTCACAGTCTATTGTTTCTAGCACCCTCAAAACTCAAGCTTTGTGACCGTATATAGTAGGCTGTGGTAATAGTTTTACACCTTAGTGTACGCGTTAATGACTATCGAGATATTTTGAGAGCGAAAAACACTTTCAAAAACGTGACAACTCAATAGGAGATATTAATAAAAGGAAGTTACTCAAGAATCTGAGCATTGTCGCTGTTTGATATTAATAATAAGATCTTGCTCATGTTACTCGCCGAGGTCGTGCTCAATCACCTCGGCCGCAGAGCAAGTGCTCATGTTTTGATATAAATAAAGCAGAGCTCATGCTCATTGTTACGAGCAAATGCTTACGATATCCAGAGGTAGCTTATTAGCAGACTCAACGTACTCGAGAGAGGTTTATAAACGTGATGGCAGCATTCATGAATGTGATTCCTGATCGGAGAAGAAAGATTTGTAAAAGATATAGGAACTCTAATGAGTATAGTTACTAAGATTTGTACAGATTTGAACGGGAAAATGACGTGTAGTGGCTTACGGAACATTTCATACCCGAATCGAACGAAAAAAGGGGTGGAACATCAAGCAATGAAGAAAAAAAGAGAATATTTCTAAGGTGTGTAGGAGACCCAGTTTTCAGGTTGGTGTAGTAGAAGATATTGGTATTTCACAAGGGACTGTGTCCTCAGCATTCTGGGAAATTATCTGTGCAATTAAGGAAAAAGTAGACAATTGGATATAATTACCAATGCTGCTCTTGAGGCAGCTAAAATTTAACGGTCAAACAAGTGTACATTCCCTGATAATTTTTTGAATTATGGTTTCTTTAACGACGCTCACAACTGCAGAGGTTGTATCAGCGTCGCCGGTGTGCCGGAATTTTGTCCCGCAGGAGTTTTTACGTGCCAGTAAATCTACTGACATGAGCCTGTCGCATTTAAGCACACCTGGGCCGGGATCGAACCCGCAACCTCGAGCGCAGAAGGGCAGCACTATACCCAATGCGCTACCGAGGTCGACACATTCCCTGATATTATAGAGGCAGTGGACTGTAACCACGTGTTAATATATAAAAAAAACTATACATGGGGATAAATATATAAATAGAAAAGAAGTCCCCAGTATTAACGTGCAGGCTACGTGCAATGGAAATGAGAGATGAAACTAGCGTTAACGTCAGGTGGCCTGGTTCCGTGCATGATTCCCGTATATGAAGAAATTCTTTAAAATGATTTTCTTGTTTCCAGTCCTTTTAGGTCTGTTTTTGATTTCAATCGGCTTCTCATATTATTAATATTTTTCATAATCTGGTTTTCTATCATTTCCATGCCAAATTCCTGCTTTATTACTTCCCGATGGATTCGACAGCTAAATGAAGACCATGTAACTTGGACCGGCGTGTAATTTGAATTGATTTCAATTTTGGTATTTGCAAGTTTGATCAACTCCTGTCTCAGGTAGGAATAGCAAGACCGTTGAGAGTAACTTTCTGCATCCAAGATATTTTGCTGTTACATTCAAAGGTGAGGGGTGAGAAGAAAATAAGTTTTTTACTCACAATCCTTAAAACCTTACACTCTGTCGAGATTGAGTGCTGTGTAGTTACTATTTGGATGTTTTGCTTGTTCAAGTATTGCAAAAATATAAAGATAACTTATACCATAGTTGCATTCGTCTATTTACAATATTTTTGTAATATTTGTTTATAAATGAAATATTTGCACGGTGTGTAATTTGAACTGACCGTGAGTGTGTAATTTGGACCATGGAAGCAATATTTTAATTTCTGCGCTTGTGGGTGGTTTTACCTGTGATTCTAAGGACGATATTGAATAAAAGCTTTTGAAATTTGACAGAGAGATAAATATTACATAAAGACATGTACAATAACCTCATAATTCTGTTTTATATTCTCAAACTTAGCTACAGTAAGTTTCTTATATTGAAATAGCCTCTAATAAACACGAATGTAAAAAACTTTCGCCCATTTTTAATTTGTTTTGAAAGTCTGGCTGTTCACCTGGCAGTGCAGTAGTTTTAAAAAGCGAGCCCATGAAGGCTGTGCCGAAATTCGGCATGAACTGAATTATTATTTATTATTATTATTATTATTATTATTTTTATGCCACGTGTACAAAGGTACGTACAATGTATCATAATGTTCCATTTTATTGTTTAGAATTACTTCAGTAAATTAGATTTCAGTACGGGAGTTTATATACATTATACCAGTCCAAATTACACAATTTCCCGGTCCAAATTACATGGAAACACATTTTCTTATAAACATTGTTTTTAAACAATTTATGTAAATTATGCCGGTATTATTGTTTAGTTTCACCAAAGCAGTCACTGCACTACACTAATTTTTGTTTACAAAATTTATAGAGATTTCATTGCAGTGGATGAAGTTATATGCTATTTAATTCAAGTGGTCCAAATTGCATGGATGTTCCCTACATGTTTTATGCCCTTACTGTCAGGGAGTTGTGATTTCTGAAGCACTTTCTTATGGACTTCAATAATTTGCTCAAAACGCTTTCGTGCTTTCCTCCATTGTGGAACGTTAATTAAATTTTTAATCCACTCCTCAGACCGAACACGTTGTGTTTGTTAAGATAGCCTATCTACTATTGCCAACCCTCTGATATGAAATAGAGTCGGAAGTGTGGAAGGATGTAAATAAAGAAAAAACAAAAGTTGAACGAATACAGAGCAAACGCTCATGTCCCTATCTTTTGCTCCGCCATTTAAGGATGTTTTTATTAATACAAACTAGCGACGATGTGCTCGTGCTCATCAGGCCTTACTTGGAGTTTCTCATTTTTATTAATATGTCCCAATGGCTTCTACCCAATGTGCAACATTAAATGTCTTTTAAGGTTTGAAGATCTTGCAAAACACTTCCCACACACATCACAACAGAATGTTTTCGCGCCTGTGTGCACGCGTGAATGCATCTTGAAAGGTGCGAATTGCGAAAAACTTTTTCCACATACGTCACAACTGTATGGCTTTTCACCTGTATGTACACGCGAATGCTTTTTCAAACGTATGGAGCGCGAGAAACTCTTTCCACAGACGTCACAAGAGAATGGTTTCACGCCCGAGTGAACGCGTGAATGCATATCGCGGTATTTCGAGAGCGAAAAACACTTTCCACAAACGTCACAAATGAATGGTTTCTCGCCGGTATGCATAATTAAATGTGTTTTAAGGTTTGAAGAACTTGTAAAACACTTCTCACACACATCACAACAGAATGGTTTCGCGCCAATGTGAGAGTGTGAATGTCTCTCAAGGTGTGCCACCTGCGAAAAACTCTTTCCACACACATCACAACAGAATAGGCTCTCGCTCGTATGCACGCGTGAATGCTTCTTGAGATAGTCCGAGTTTGAAAAACTCTTTCCACACTCATCACAAATGAATGGCTTCACGTTTGTGTGCACGACTGAATGCCTCTTGAGATCGTAGGACCTTGAAAAGCACTTCCCACAAACGTCACAACTGAATGGTTTCACGCCTGATTGGACGTATGAATGCGTCTCGAGACGTGCCAATTGCGAAAAACTTTTTCCACACACATCACAACTGAATGGTCTCTCGTTTTTGTGCGTGCGAGAATGCCTCTCAAGCTGTGCCAATTGCAAAAAACTCCTTCCACACACATCACAACTGAATGGGCTCTCGTTTGTGTGCACGCGTGAATGCTTCTTGAGATAGTCCGAGTTTGAAAAGCACTTTCCTCACACGCCGCAACAGAATGGTTTCACTCAAAAGTGCACGAGTGAATGCGCCCTAAGATGTGCCAATTAGGAAAAACTCTTTCCACACACATCACAACTGAACGGTTTCCCGCCTGTGTGCACGCGTGAATGCTTTTCGAAATCCCCCGATTTGAGTTTTGAAAAGTTGGGAAAAGACATTCCGCAAATATCAGAATCGTATTTCTTGCCGTCGTACTCTTCAGGAATATTTTCGCAGAATGTTGCATCTCCACTATTATGGCTAACTGCAACACTAAAAATTATAAGTGTCATTAGTGGAAAGAATGTCTAGACTTTCAATGAAGAGATATATCCACCATAAGCAAAGTAATATAGGAGAAATTGACATTGGTCTTTCACCTTCAGTTACTTCTGTACAGACTATCTAAAAAAATTACGTAATAATACTAATTATAATAATCATAACAGCAATATTGATAGTAATAACAATAATTGAGGGCTTTGCAGGAAGAAAGGGGAACAGACCTATACGCCCTTCTTCGGGAAAACGGTTTAAAATGTAGTGAATAATTATACCAGCGAAGTTTTATTTGGACTGTATTTACATATATGCAGGGCAGGGCTGCGTGCGTGTATAACATTTTATTCAGTTGCGTTTTAAAATCTTAGATTGTGTGTATCTCAATTCGCAAACCCCTCAATTATTCATTTAATATTAATGTTTATGTGCTGGACAACAGATATTCGACAATAGAAGTCCAAGACAGTGATACAATTAATACAATAAAATTAACAACTATGGTACAAATTAAATAATAATAATAATAGTAATAATAATGATGACAATAATAATAATAGTAATAATAATAATAATACAGTGAAACCTGTCTAAAGTGGCCATCTGAAGTTACCTTGTAAAATGGCCGCTTTATCAGGTGGCGGCTGGATTAAGGTTGCGGTTTTTTTATGAATCAGCACGAAAATACTGAATTTCACTGACTTTTTAGGACTGTACGCGTACAACAATCATGCATATTAATGTCAGCCTCTTCCATTCTTGCAACTAGCCTTTTCAAAACTCGCTTGCGGTACCTCATTTTAAATGACTGGATAATACCTTGATCAAGGGGCTGGAGGTGTGATGTATTTGGGGGAAGAAACACCAATTTCACGGATCACATTGCGATAATGTCGTTTAATCTTAGAATTGAAATCGCATAGCTAATTCTCAAACAATGATGATGTCATCCAATCTTTATTGTTGGCAGTCCACCACCTCCAATAAGCACATGCCAATATATTTCAAACATCTCGGTTTCAATGAATTCCCTATCATTAAGAGTGGTTCTTTTTCTTCTGCAGCATTAAAACAAAAGAGCAGGGTTATTCTGTCTTTTGCCAACTTCCCCCCTTAACACTTTTTTTTTCTTAAAACTTAAGTTTTGTTAGGGAGGGCCCTGAAGAAAAACCTGTTTCGTCAACACTGTAAATATCTCTGAGTTGATATTCCGCAAGAATTGAAGGCAGTCTATTTTTCCATTCTTCAATAACGTTAGTTGCAATGTCACCTCCTTCACCAGACACAGAACGAAATGCAATGTTATGCCGTTTTCTAAAGCACTCTAACCACCCATTACTAGCAACAAAATTTCTTACAGTGAGTTCTTTGGCAATTTCAAGAGCTTTCTCTTGAATCATAGGCCCATTTACTGCAATTTATTCCCCCTCGCACACTTGAACCATTCGTAAACGAAATCATTCACATTACTAAACACAGATTCTCTCTTCCTCCCATTCTTCTAATATTTCATCTTTATTCTTAATTATACCGTTTATTTTGTGTCCTTCCACATTTGAATATTTCTGCAATTTTTCTCGCAGATGTTCCCTTCTCACTTTCTTCAATCATTTTTCGTCTCACCTCTAAACTTAACACCACTCTAAATTTATTTTTTAGACATGATTTCTCTCTCAAACTAACTTCACAGTTCCTCTGAATCAAGTGAATGAGAAAAAGAAAAATTCGTAAAAGCTGATCCATATAGAGAAAGAAAGAATGAGGAGAAAAAAAAAATCGAATGGTTAACTACCTAAAATATACTGTGACATTTTCGATAGAAAATGTCCGTTTCAATCCTTAAAAAACGAGTAAGAATTTACAGCTGTGCAGGGTCGGAGTGGAATGTGACAAAAGAGTCATAAAACTGTAACCAACTAACCCCAAGATATGGAGGGTGTACTGTTGTACACTTAGCTATTGCTTCCCGTCCTCTAACCATCGAAAAAATAGGTCAGGCAGTATCCGTGAAAAGATTTTTTGTTGGACAATGACCGTTATAGTCAGGTTCCAATCCAAATAGACCCCGGCCGCTGCCAGGCGCATGAGGTGGCCACTAAATAAAGAGAGAATTTGTATTGATCTTATGGAAAATCCAATTGGTTCCAGAGAAAATTGGACTTTTGGCCAGGTGGCCGTTTAAATGAAGTGACCGTAAAGGCAGGTTTCACTGTAATAATAATAATAATAATACTAATAATCATATGAAATTTCTAAATCCAAAAATTTAAATTCACGTAGATTTTCTAATTTCCTTGTTAGAGCTCAGGATTAGTGATGGATAGTTCGCGAATGATTACTTCGAATTGAACTAATCGTTCAAGTGAAGTAGATGAACTAGTTCGAAACTTTTGTGGAAGTCGTTCGCGAACTAGATGAGTCGTATCTGTGTAAGTCGTTCGTGAACTAGATGAGAATAACCAATGCATTGTGTGAAGCCGTTCCCATAACGAGAGGAGTGTTGGGCCGTGTTTCACAACACGTTAATAATGTTACTCCTTTAGACCCATAAAGATACTAAATTAGGTGTTTCATAAACATTCTGCACAACTTATAAAATGCGGACAATAATACTTTATTATAGTTCATTAGTCTGCCGATTCTTATATTTGGTAAATATTACTGAATGAGTAAAAATTCTCAGATAAAATCGCTATTACCAGTCACCATGATATTTCGGATCTCTCACAGTTCAGAGCTTTGAGTACAAAATAAAGTTATAACCTACCTCTGTTACACACGCATCAGAATGGAATGGTTTCTGGCGTGTTTGTACACTCGCATTCCTTTCGAAAGTAATGTATTACTCGTACGTGTTGTCAGATATGGATCTTCAAATGTTTCTCGCTTTTGTGAGCGTGCATATACTTTCAAATGTCCGTAGTCAACAATTTTTTTTTTCCAGTCGTTGCACCAGTACGGTTTTTTGCTGGAGAGAATGTATTCCTGAGTTCTCAGAATACACAATTCTTTATTGATCTTCCCACAAACGTAGCATTTCTGACTTCCATCATTCAAGAAACGTAACCCACAAACTTGGCTTCACGCCAGGAAGCGTTTACACACTTTTGAGATTTCTAACAGCCAAAAACCACCTCCTCCTGAAACTGATTGGCATCTCACCTATTTACACGCATGAATGTATACAGAGATGTACAGACCATAAAAAATGGATTCCAATTAAACCAAAACTGCATATTAGGATTTTCCTAGCGTCGAAAGCCATTCGAAACACATTATAGCTCAAAGGTTTCTTGCCTATATGAACATAGAAATGCAATTTGAGTTAGGCGTGCATGCAAAATCCTTTCCACCGTGATCACTTCAGAATGGGTTCATGTCTGTGTGTACATGTAAATACTTGTTAAAGTCAGAGTTTACTATATACAGTAACGAAGCTTGGGATGATTTTTGCCATGAGTTGCATTTCTCGCGATAGTTGCTAGCCACTTCGAGCGCTGTGAGTAATAGGAACAATAGACTGTGTCACTACTAACGTGATCCAATACAGGCCGTAAGGCAGACCATGTGACTCGCTTAACCCAATCACAAAGGGCGGAGTTTCAACAATAAAAATTAAGAGAAATGCATAAAGAGTAACCATATTTTTCTAAAATGTAGTATAATTACATTAATAAAAATTTAAAACAATGATTAGGGGACACTTCAGACATAATTCCTTGCGAGTTAAGGTGTAATATTATTTTTGGTGTGAAAATTACGTTGTTCGTAAGTGTAGTACCTGCCTTCATTTCGATTAAATATTGCGAAATTGTTGTACATTCATTTATGCACGATTCAGTAATTTTCAATTGCACCGCACGGATATTTAGATATGTTGAATTTATAGGTTATGTTTACTGTAACAGTTGCCCCTTTCTGTCTAACTTTAGTGGTCTCAAATGCCCTGTCACTACATATGTGTGTTATGTCATATGGATATTATAGGTAATGTTTACTATATGTAACTTACATTCCTATATTAGCAATTATACATTATAATTAAACATAATGTCATGTATGACACCCGTCACACTTTATTTGTCTGTATTTCAATACTACAATTGAGTACTGAATTATAATATTTATCTATTACATAAGAGACGAAGTAACACAATGGTACGTACACTAATTTCATAGGAGTGGTATGGTAAATTTTCTGTCTACAATTAAGGAACGTAGATGTGACTGACTTAGAAATGACTTGGAGACAAATCGGGAGAACGTGGTGGCTAACGAAGCAGATTCGCTTCTTTCACACTTACAAGGCCTATCCATCGTTGTTGTAGTGCCCCATTGAGAATCGTGCTGAACGCTGTCATGGTAATGCGGAAAGGCACCATCCAGTTGAAGAATGAAGTCTGCATTATCCTCTTCACGCTGTGGGAGGAGCCATCGTTGCATCATATCAAGAAAAACCTATTCTGTAAAATTGCGTTTCTCTGATACTTGGTTCGGATATGTCGCTGAACACTAATCACAGAGTTTTTTGCGTGATAATCATGCACGCAGAAAGATTTATGTTGTCCAGTCAACGTCATTATCCTTCATTGCCCTGCTGCTCATTCCTTGCGAGCGAAAGTGGAAACAATGCCGGGAAACTAAACTTTAAAAATTTCGGTATATGTATGATAAGAATTATCTTGTGTTAAATTTTAACGTACCTTGTTAACATGTTTCGACCTATATTGGGCCATCTTCAGAACTGGTCGTTGTTGGTCTTGGCGCCTCGTTTCCTGTGAGGGTGCGTTCGTAGTGTAGAGTCAAAGAGTGTTTGTGTTTTGAAATTGAGGTGTGTGTTGAGAATATCGTTGGGGTGTGTTTTCGTGTGTCTGTATATTTCATATTGTTCTAGTGTGTTGAGTTTCTGGCTTTTTGTTTGGATGTGTAGTATTTCCATGTCTGTGTTGATGTCTCTGTAGGTGTGGTTAGCATTTGTGATGTGTTCTGCATATGTGGAGGTGTTTTGTAATTTTTTATGGCTGTGATGTGTTCTTTGTAACGTGTTTGAAATGATCTGCCTGTCTGTCCAATGTAGAAGTTGTTGCAAGTGTTACATTTGAGTTTGTATACGCCTGTGTGGTTGTATTTGTTTGTTTGTGTTGTTTGTGTGTTGAGATGTTTTTGTAGAGTGTTATTTATTCTGTATGCGATGTTGTAATTTAATTTCTTGAATGTTTAAAAATTTACCTTTGGAAGCACACAGCTCACAAAACAATACGTTCATTAGATTTCACACAATAAGTTACTGAAATCGGTTCCATCATTTTGAATTGTGCTACAGCTCCTCACAATATTCTAAACATTTTTCCATTACTGACTTTACCGTAAACTGTTCCTTCCACACAGCTGTCTGGTTCTGACTTGTGAGCATCTCAGAATGTGGTTCGAGATTCATTGTCATTTCCACTTTCAATTAACTCTGTGTTTGTGCAAAATTTACGTAATACACGTCCGTATCTGTGGAGTAACGGTTACTGCGTCTGGCTGCGAAACAAGGTAGCATCGGTTCGATTCCCGGTTCGGGTAAGTTACCTGGTTGATGTTCTCTCCGGGCTTTTCCCTCAACCCAATATGAGCAAATGCTGGGTAACTTTCGGTGCTGGACCCCGTACTCATTTCACCGGCATTATCATCTTCACCACATTCAGACGATAAATATCCTAAGATGTTGATAAATCGTCGTAAAATAACCTACTAAATAAAAACGTAATACAAGATATTTCCTACAAAATGCACTAATCTTTTGCATGTAATTGTTTATCTATATGTTTCTATATCATTTTTTATTTTATTGGCTTATTTTACGACGCTGTATCAACATCTAGCTTATTTAGCGTCTGAATGAAATGAAGGTGATAATGCCAGTGAAATGAGTCCGGTGTCCGAAATATACCCAGCATTTGCTCATATTGGGTTGAGGGAAAATCCCGGAAAAAACCTCAACCAGGTAACTTGCCCCGAGCGGGATTCGAACCCGGGCCTCCTGGTTCCTATATAATGTTTTGCCAACAATGCTTATATTGTATACTGCATTGGATAGAATTTATATTCAAATGTGTTTGATTATATGAACTACATTACATTGACTGTTCATCTCTTGTTGTCCCATGTGTCTGTTTTACATAATCTTGATTTACAGAACAATTCATGTGAAGTGGATGAAGTGAAGGAGGAGGTCAAACTGGAAGTAACATCAGAAGAGAATGAAGTCTTAACTCAGAGGTGAGTGAAATGTGTAAGTCTGTTACTTGGTCGTTGGTTTCACTGCTTTATTTACATTATAACAAAGTAAATATATTTGTAGTTTCAACATGATTATTGTTCAGATGAAAATTTCTGTATAGTTTATGCAATCAAATAGCATAAATTATAATAATTCCTATTACTATCAGCAATACATGCCCTAGCACTACTAAACATTACTACTATGCTAATGTTGCGGCTGTGCAAGGAAATACCTAGACATTCACCTGTTTTCATGTTATCACATTTAATACAGGCGAAATATTTGAATTCTTTCATTTTCCAATTGTATGTACCCAGGAAAAATGACTTCGATTTTTTTTCTCTGGTTTGATGTCGAATTTCTAATACGCATTTCTTTATAACGTAGAAGGAACTGAGTTATACTGCTTTCAGATCTGCTTCTCTCCTAGAGATCCTGTGTCCAAAGAAGGAAATTAGTCAATCTGGATTGATTTGAATGTCTGTATTTACAAGTTTCATAATTTTATTATTATTATTATTATTATTATTATTATTATTATTATTACTTGCTTTTAACGAACCAGGAGGTTCATTGTTCACATAAGCCCGACATAGGTCCTTATCCTGAGGAAGATTAATCTTGTCTCTATCGCCATATCCCACCTCGCTCAAATCCATTTTAATATTATCTTCCCATCTACGTCTCGGCCTTCCCAAAGGTCTTTTTCCCTCCGGCCTCCCAACTAACACTCCATATGCATTTCTAGATTCGCCCATACATGCTACATGCCCTGCCCATCTCAAACGTGTGGATTTAATGTTCCTAATTAGGTGAGGTGAAGAATACAATGTGTTCAGTTCTGTGTTGCGTAACTTTCTCCATTCTCCTGTAACTTCATTCCTCTTAGCCCCAAATATTTTCCGAAGCATCTTATTCTCAAACACCCTTAACCTATGATCCTCTCTCAAAGTGAGAGTCCAAGTTTCACAACCATAAAGAACAACTGGTAATATAACTGTTTCATGAATTCTAACTTTCAGATATTTTGACAGCAGACTGGATTATAAAAGCTTCTCAACCGAATAATAACAGGCTGTTCCCATATTTATTCTGTGTTTAATTTCCTTCCGAGTATCTTTTATATTTGTTATTGTTGGTCCCAGGTATTTGAATTTTTCCACCTCTTCTAAGGATAAATTTCCAATTTTTATATTTCCATTTCGTACAAAATTTCCGTCACGACACATAATCATATAGTTTATCTTTTCGGTATTTACTTCTAAACCTATCTCTTTACTTGCTTCAAGTAAAATTCCCGTGTTTTCCCTAATCGTTTGTGTATGTTCTCCTAACATATTCACGTCATCCGCATAGACAAGCAGCTGATGTGACCCGTTCAATTCCAAACCCTCTCTGTTATCGTGGACTTTCCTAACGGCAGACTCTAGAGCAAAGTTAAAAAGTAAAAGTGATAGTGCATCTCTTTGCAATATTATTATTATTATTATTATTATTATTATTACTATTATTATTTTTATTATTATTACTGTTACTTCTATTGCTAATACCACTCTTATTACTACAGTTATTAATAATTTTATGACGATTATTATTATTATTATTATTATTATTATTATTATTATTATTATTAATTTTTTTAGGATCATCGGTAGAGAGTAACTTTCGGAGATAATCCTCTAATACTTTCTGCTGTATTCCTTTGCTTTTGGGCTAGATATTTCCACATTGCTGAATTAGGCATTCTTTCACCTAATGGCACTTATAATATTGTCAGTGTTGCAGTTAGCCATAGTAGTGGAGTTGCAACATTCAGCGAAAATATTCCACAAGAAGAAGACGCGTATACCGATGACAAGAAATATGATTGTGACTCAAGATTGTGCCATGGCCTCGAACACAATGGCGACAAGGGATTCAGTTGTGACGTATGTGGAAAAAGTTTGTCGTGCTTGGCAAATCTCAAGAGGCATATTTACTCGTGCACACAGGCGCGAAACCATTCAGATGTCACGAGTGTGGGAAATGTTTTTCATGTTCTGCACAACTTAAGAGACATTCACGCGTGCATACATTCGAAAAGCCATTCGGTTGTGACGTTTGTGGAAAGTGTTTTTCGCGCTTGGAATATCTCAACACTCATTCACGCGTACACACAGGCGTGAAGTCATTCAGTTGTGACGTATGCGGAAAGTGTTTTTTGCGTTCGGATAATCTAAAGATGCATTCACTCGTACACACCGCCCTGAAACCATTCACTTGTGATGTGTGTGGACAGTGTTTTTCTGATTTGGAAGACTTTACTAAGCATTCACGCGTACACACAGGGGCGATGCCATTTTGTTGTGATATCTGTGGAAAAGGTTTCGCACGGGCATATAATCTCAATATGCATTCACTTGTTCACACAGGCGAGAAGCCACTCACTTGTGATGTATGTGGAAAGAGTTTTTCTCGCTCTGACAATCTGAAAAGGCATTCACGCGTGCACTCCGGTGAGAAACCGTTCAGTTGCAACGTGTGTGGAAGTCGTTTTACCGCTATGAGAAGTCTCAAATGGCATTCACGCTTACACACTGGCGAGAAGTGATTGAATTTTCAAGTTAATGGCATAAGCTTCTTGTACGCGATGTTTTAGGGTAGTCTACACAGATGTATATAGTTGAAACCTCAGTAATGCATGTTCAAAGCAAAAAGCGGTGCTAGTGCAATCTACGCTTAATAAGCCAGCGTGTCACACCTTACTTACTTACAACTTACAAATGGCTTTTAAGGAACCCGAAGGTTCATTGCCGCCCTCACATAAGCCCGCCAGCGGTCCCTATCCTGTGCAAGATTAATCCAGTCTCTATCATCATACCCCACCTCCCTCAAATCCATTTTAATATTATCCTCCCATCTACGTCTCGGCCTCCCTAAAGGTCTTTTTCCCTCCGGTCTCCCAACTAACACTCTATATGCATTTCTGGATTCGCCCATACGTGCTACATGCCCTGCCCATCTCAAACGTCTGGATTTCAAGTTCCTAATTATGTCAGGTGAAGAATACAATGCGTGCAGTTCTGTGTTGTGTAACTTTCTCCATTCTCCTGTAACTTCATCCCGCTTAGCCCCAAATATTTTCCTAAGCACCTTATTCTCAAACACCCTTAACCTATGTTCCTCTCAGAGTGAGAGTCCAAGTCAGCGTGTCACACCTACAAAAATATATGCTTAATATTCACATAGGAGATTACATGTTCCTCTACTTCACATGGGAGGAATTGCATTGCATAGGCTACAATATAACAAGCGGTAGTAACGCGTATACAGTTACAATGAGACTCACAAATTGAGTTTAATTAAACAATTTAAATTGTTCAAAGTGTAACATTTTTTGATGTGTATTAAGAGTCATAAAGCGAACAGCACTCGACCGACTGCGCCATCCAGACCGACTACTTCACTTTGCTCATCACCTCTTCTATTTTGTGTGTCCTCATTTTCATAGCTCTCCGTATATAAGTATTAGAGATATTTATATTTAGTTGGTACTATTCTAATACATGTTTCTAATGTGACGAGAAACGACCAGTATATTTTATCCAGTGTCCTCTCATTCAATGTAAGCTTGTTCTGCTTTAAAACTACAAGTTGAGAAATTAAAATCTGTAGTTTGAAGTGATCCCCATTCGAGGTAGGATGCAGAAAGACTGGAAAATAGTTTCTAATGTCGCCTTTAGGCATAGTAAAGGTCATGTAGCACATATGGGCGAATCCAGAAATGCATATAGAGTGTTAGTGGGAGGGCGCAGAAAAAAAAAAAGACATTCGGGAATGCCGAAACGTAGATGGAAGGATAACTTAATATTAAAATTGATATGAGGGAGGTGGAATATAACAGAGACTGGATTAATCTCGCACAGGAGAGGGACAGATAGCGGGCTTATCTGAGGGCGACAATGAACCTCCGGGTTTCTTAAAAGCCGTAAGTAAGTATATAGGTCATGTTACATGTTTGATCATTGAATGAGCAGGCAGTATAAGCATCTGACAAAGACAGTACGCATATTTACCCCACATTTCCTACTTTGTTTTTTATTGCAAAACAAAATTTTGGCTATAAGTAAACTTAAGGTGTATTCAATGTTGCGACTGGAGTATCTACAATTTAGCCATTCATTGCAAAGTATCGGCTCAAGTAGGTAATCTAAAAACCTGGTGTTATTTTTCACTGCAAAGACATGCTACAACGTCAATAATTTTGTATGTATGTATTTTCAAATTATACCGGTACTAAAAACTAATTTTACATAATTCGCATACACAAATCTCTCTGTTGTTTACAAAATGAAATTGAAAATTGTAATACCAGGATCAAATTCTAGCGAGGAATAGATAGACAAAAACATAGAAAAGTCACAATATACATACTTTGTAGACTAACATTTAAAGACCAGAATAAGATATTTAACAAGTAGGATACATAAAGATGAAAAAAATAATATGTTATAATTTGAGATAAGTTATATAATAAATTTCAGAATTAAGAAAAGATTATGTTGAGAATGGAGATGGACTATTATTATTATTATTATTATTATTACTATTATTATTAGCTCCGTTGGTAGAGCAGCTGGCTACGGACTGAAAGGTCCGGGGTTCGATCCCAGGTGGTGACAGGATTTTTTCTCGTTGCCAAACTTGTAGAACAGCCTCGAGGTTCACTCAGCCTCCTATAAAATTGAGTACCGGGTCCTTCCCGGGGGTAAGAGGCGGTCAGAGCGTGGTGCCGACCACACCACCTCATTCTAGTGCCGAGGTCATGGAAAGCTTGGGGCTCTACCTCCATACCCACAAGTGCCTTCATGGCATGTTACGGGGATACCTTTACCTTTATTATTATTATTATTATTATTATTATTATTATTATTATTAGTGTCATTAGCAGCAAATCATATAGATATATTAACGAAAATATAACATTGACAGAAATGATATAATGTACTTAGAGAACAAATAAACTTGTTTTAAAATACATGATACATAATATAAACTAGGGAACTCTGTCCTATGACTACTTAAATCTGGAATTGAAAATTTCATTACTACAAAACGGTAATTCTAGCTGAAGTTTTATTATCGAATAATATAGACATGGGCCATTATTTGCACTAGAGGTATGTACAGTTGTCAAAAGAAAAAGTGGCCGCTCTCCAGAAGCAAAGTTCCCTTCGGGTATCTTCGCTACAATTCGGAGACAGGCGATGTTACATGTTGTTGTACCACGTTGCCTGATATCTACAGTTATAATTCAAGTACTCTTTGTGTTACCTACTTAATAGCGTAATGGTAGCGTTCCTGCCTCTTATGCAGAGGTCCTGCGTTCGAATACAACCAAGTGCTTTTTATGTTCTTTTTTGTATTGTTTTTAAGACAGAGATACAAAACATACATAATTGCTACAATAACTTCATAAAAGTAATACACTTGTTAAAGTCTTTCTCACGGCAGTAGAAACATTTGAATGTATGCATTTACAAATATATTGCATATTATGGATGTGGAAATAATAATAATAATAATAATAATAATAATATTATTATTATTATTACTATTATTATTATTATTATTATTATTATTGTTATTATTATAATTATTGTGCTTGTCCATTAATTTATTTTCACCTTCGATGCACAGAGTCCGTATAGGTCAGTTTCTATCTGATGCTTTTCCAATTCACTGCGGGCTAAAACTGGGAGATGCACTATCACCTTTACTTTTTAACTTCGCTTTAGAATATGCCATTAGGAAAGTTCAGGATTACAGGCAGGGTTTGGAATTGAACGGGTTACATCAGCTTCTTGTCTATGCGGATGACGTGAATATGTTAGGAGAAAATCCACAAACGATTAGGGAAAACACGGAAATTTTACTTGAAGCAAGTAAAGCGATCGGTTTAGAATTAAATCCCGAAAAGACAAAGAATATTGTACGAAATGGAAATATACAAATTGGAGATTTATCCTTCGAAGGGGTGGAAAAATTCAAATATCTTGGAGCAACAGTAACAAATATAAATGACACTCGGGAGGAATTTAAACGCAGAATAAATATGGAAAATGCGTGTTATTATTCGGTTGAGAACCTTCTATCATATAGTCTGCTGTCAAAAACTCTGAAAGTTAGAATTTATAAAACAGTTATATTACTGGTTATTCTGTATGATTGTGAAACTTGGACTCTCACTCTGAGATAGGAACATAGGTTAAGGGTGTTTGAGAATTAGATGCTTAGGAAAATATTTGGGGCTAAGCAGGATGAAGTTACAGGAGATTGGAGAAAGTTACACAACACAGAACTGCACGCATTGTATTCTTCACCTTACATAATTAGGAACATTAAATCCAGACGTTTGAGATGGGCAGGGCATGTAGACGTATGGGCGAATTCAGAAATGCATATAGAGTGTTAGTTGGGAGACCGGAGGGAAAAAGACCTTTGGGGAGACCGAGACGTAGATGGGAGGATAATATTAAAATGGATTTCAGGGAGGTGGGATATGATGATAGAGACTGGATTAATTTTGCTCAAGCTAGGGACCAATGGCGGGCTTATGTGAGGGCGGCATTGAAGATCCGGGTTCCTTAAAAGCCATTGGTAAGTCAGTAAGTGCACAGAGTTTTTGCTGTATCGTCAGCATATTATCATTGTTCATAATTATAATGTACCGTAACAAAAATTTATTTTCATCAACGATGCCTTCGAGTAACATAATCAAGATCAGAACCGCCTCAATGTAATGCTTTACTGAAGGCAAGGCTGGATATTGGTCCCAGCGTGACGTCATCTGTGCAGGTGAGAGGGGACGATGGCTGCGCACCGCCTCGCCAGTATTCTTCCACCATGGGACATACATAAATGTTCTGCCCATGGTCAGGTCTTTCAATGCAAACCCAGCATTCTCCAATCTTTTCTATTTTCTGCCTTCCTCTTAGTCTCCGCACATAATCCACATATCTTAATGTCGTCTATTATTTGATATCTTCTTCTGCACGAACCCTACTCCCGTTCACCATTTCTTCCAGTGCATCCCTCAGTAGGCACTTTTTTCTTAACCAGTGACCCAACCAATTCCTTTTTCTCTTTCTAGTCAGTTTCACCATCATTCTTTCTTCATCCACTTTTTCCAACACAACTGCATTTCTTATTCTGTCTGTTCACTTCACACATTCCATTTTTCTCCACATCCACATTTCAAATGCTTCTATTCGTTTCTCTTCATTTCATCGTAATGTCCACGTTTTTTCCTCACATTGTGCCACACTCCACACAAATCACTTCACTAGTCTATTCCTTAGTTCTTTTTCCAGAGGTCCCCAGAAGTTGCTCCTTTTTCTGTTAAAAGCTTCCTTTGCTCATCTTTGCGATTTTTCTTCCCATTGCTTTCCGCACACCACTGTCTCTTTCGAATCTTAACAGATCACAGCGCGGCGGTGAGAGAGTGGATTTGACTAATTGGGCCCTCCGGACTTCACCGAAATTCACCGCAGGGGTTAAATATTAGTTCTATCAGGATTTTTGACCTGATCAGAACCGGGAAATCCCAATTAGCCTTTGCCCCCCGCATCCTGGACGAACTTGTACAAATCGTCAGAAAATCTTGGAGGGGGATTGGGCCACTTTTTCCGCAAATGTTTCTTTACTTGTGCCCTCGCAGTTCAGTCGGAAAAACGTCGGAATTTAGATGTAAACGTCTGAGTTTCAATTCCTCGTCACTGCTTTTCATGTTATTGTGTTTGAAGATAGTATAATATAATAATATAAAAAGAAAAAAAACTAACACCAGTATTATGCAACTGTATTGTTCCAAACCTAATATTAAATGTATGTTATTTATGTCGCTTAAGAACGATAACAGAATAGGAATAATAACTTCAATATTATTTATACAGGATCACTAAAGAACGATAACAATATAAATGGTAAATATCGGTTTGTTTAATTTATATAAGATATTATATAACATATAATTAATTATATAAGGCGGTCTTGGAACTGTGTGGAGGACGGTTGAACTTCATTAGTAGAAGGGGTGGGAGTGAAGTATATTCGAAAACTCAGGTGCAAAAAAATTGAAGTAAAAATAAAATGATGTCCCTGTAGTAAACATTTCGATGTGTAGATTTAAGGTTCAATTAAAAGTAACAATTTTATATCATGGGTTTGAGCTACAAAATTAATTACGTTTCCATCACAGGCATTTCATTTAGGAATATTTATATATTTGGTTAATACTAAAAACATTAAATTCGGAATGGATCAAGTTTGTTGAAACGAATTGACTGAATCAAAACATTTGTCAGGAACACGCGTAACTTATTCCTGAGTTCGTTGTGCGCAAGAAAGTGGCTTGTATTCAGAGTGTTAAGAATCTATTTCTCTTTAGAGAGCAGATCGCTGTGAATCAAACCGTAACCCGTCTCCACCTACGCATACTTATGAAATTTATGCCCATCCAACATCGACATAAGCGATTCACATATTTCCGGGTAGGTGAATCTAATCAGGACGCGAAGTCTAAAAACAAATTTGCTGTTGAAGTTGTTGTTCGCACTAAGAACAAACTATCACTAGAAAAATAATACAATGTAAAGTAATGACAAAGATAATTTCTCACTCTTCTATACATAGCAATATAGCTGTAAGAGAAATAGGCCTACAACTAACATCGGTGTGTTTTTTTCAGAGTGTGTTGGTAATTTGCTGGATTGTATTTGCAAGCGCTGGGTTATATACGTCTATATGATATTGATTTTATTCATGTTTACTTAATTATTAGCCTTCTTAATTTTTTAATACCTAAATTGCAACAGCGAAATAAATATACTCCTATGAAGAACACATCTATGCAACGAATATTGGAAACGTGTAGTTGCTCTATTTCATTTCGAAAATTGTTTCCATAGTAACATCAGAACAATGCGTTCAGGTTACAATGATAAGCAGTGTTAAAGCGGAGCTTCTCCAACCGCCTCCAGTATCTCGCTGCATCTGTACTAAGAATAATAACACATACCAAACAATAAACACTTATATTTCAGAGCATTTACACGTATCCACAAATTTAACGCTTATCTGAAAGAACCGGTGCAACACTCGCCCATAATTTGATTTATGTGCTGCTACGTGTGACCCTGATTGGTGCAAGAAAATATGTTTCGAGTTGTTTCTGACCTCTGTTAGTTGGTATTAAAAGATGGTTTTCTTGCCGCTGCTTTGTGGCACAGATGTTCTAACTCACTCATTTATAGTGCGTAACAGAACTTCGGAATTCAGCGTAATGGATGTACCAAGGACTGACGTTCTTCTGCTTGAGTAGTAAAGTATCTTGTAAGCTAAGCTAAGCTGTGTGCACACATTACGCAGTTCATAGCTCTCGCTGTAGTGAGTTATGGATCTTATGGACCTAATTTGTAAATTAGTGAAACAGGGACCCAATGTCTGCTATACATTTTTCTTCGACATACCGCATTTGAATTTCTTGTTTTCTGTATGATGGTGTCCACACCTGTGGAGTAACGGTGAGCGCGTCTGGCTGCGAAACAAGGTGGCCCGGGTTCGAATCCCTGTTGGGGCAAGATACCTGGTTGAGGCTTTTTCCAGGGTTTTCCCTCAACCCAATACGAGCAAATGCTGGGTAACTTTCGGTGCTGGACCCCGGACTCATTTCACCGGCATTATCACCTTCATATCATTCAGACGCTAAATAACCTAGATGTTGATACAGCGTCGTAAAATAACCCAATAAAACAAAAAAAATGTATGGTGGTATGCATCGTACTTAAACCTATTCGGGAACATTATCACTTCCCATCGACATCGCCTTCTCACCTGTACGTAAACATACATGCCTTTTGAGATTAGACAGAGTTCCGGAACTCTACCACAGAGATTGCACTTGTATGGCTTCTCGCCTGTGTGTACGCGCAAATGTATTTTTAGTGACGCACAAACGTCGCATACGAACGGCTTCTCCCCCGTGTGTGAGCGAACATGGCGTATTAGACTTTCCAAATAAGAATAAAGTTTACCACAGACATAATAATTGAACGTTTTATCGACGGCGTGTGTGCGTGCAACATGCCTTTCGAGAAGAACGGAATTCGAATAGTATTTTCCACACACACATTACAACTGCATTCCTTTTCAAAGGCTTGCGTGCATTTATGCCCTCTCAGACTTCGCGAAAAAGAGAAACTTTTTAAACAAATATTGCTATTGAATGGCTTCCCGCCGGTATGTCTCCTTGTATGTTCTTTGAGATAACCCGATTCGTAAACTTTTTTTCCACACATAACGCAACTCAATGGCCTCTGGCCCGTGTGAACGTTCGTATGTCTTCTTAGATTCTCCACTAGCGAGAAGTGTTTTCCACACACATCGCAAATGAATGGCGCTTCGCCGTGTGAACACTTGCATGCCTTCTGAGCTGTACTGGTCCTGAGAAATATTTTCCACAAACATCGCATCTGTGCAGCTCCTTGTCAGCAGGCTGCTGCTCATCTTGCGCGATATTGTCGCAGACCCGGGCACTAGATTCTCACCAATAACTGCAATGCTGTGCAGAAGACGAGGTTTTAATATAAGCGATCTATTCTATACCAATAATAAATCTGTAACCGAAATTTTTCTGATAATTTACGCTTTACCAAATATAATTGGACCTAACACGTGTAATTAACCATCCTGAAACCGAAAATCGCTTTTTTTTTTTTTTTTAATTTCTGTCTGTCTGTCTGTATGTTTGTTACCTTTTCACGTGATAATGGCTGAACGGATTTCGATGAAAATTCATATATAAATTACGTACGTTGTAGCTTAGATTTTAGGCTATATGGCAATCAAAGAACTTTATTTAAAAGGGGGGTTATAAGTGGGCCTGAATTAAATAAATCGAAATACGTTGCTTATAATTGAATTTTCTAAAAAATGTTACATCACTAAAGTTTCTTTAAAAATGACTTCCCATAGTTTTATTCTATGCAAACATTTAGATAGGACTGATATATAAGGATATACAAGACTTTTAAAATAACAATGCAACACAGTTTCTACACCGCCTCAGATTATAGCGTTGTTGTTCATACAGTAACTCTATGAAAAATTCAGAAAGATACCTTCAACATAATACGTAACAAAACACATCAATACCCATTAAATATGTGCCAATCAGCCTAAAGTCAGTAAACTTTAAATTCTGTAAATACGATGTGAAAAGAAACATGTTTATAACTAATTTATTACAAAATAAATAATATTAATAAATAAACCTTGAAAACCAACAAGGTGAGTGTGTGCACGTACAAATTATACTGTAGCAGACATTCCGAATCTTCAACGAAACTGCAACATTTATGGGATCACAAAACAGCTGTTTACAATGAACTTGAAAATCAACGGCATATCTTTATTGATATAGCAGGCGAGACCAACAATTTGGCCAAAGGAGTTCGAGGTCCTACGCTGAATTCTGCTTCAAATGGCTGAGGGAAAACCCCGGAAAAAGCCCAACCAGGATTTGAACCAGGATCCGTTCATTACGCTGTCCGTCACCCCACGGTGTAGAGGGCAATGCAGTGAACTGAGTACTCTAACTTCCTGCAAATTGTAACCGTTTTGTTCCGCTTTACATTTGCACAGTCAGCTACGTAGACTACTTCTAGATATTTAATCATTTTTCTTAATCACTAATATATACTGCATTAGTACGTTTTGTGAAGATTGTGATATTTCTCTCATTCTTCTTGCACTTGTGCTTTTTTTATAAGTATCTGTAATTTTATTTCAATTTTTTATTTGTCTCTTCTTTCTGCATTTGTTTCTTGTATATGTCTATTTGCATTCTTGAGATGTAGTGGAAGAGAAGGCCTGATGGCAACTCTGCCAGATTAAATAAATCAAAAAGTAAATGAAGGAGGGAATAAATGAATTAATAAATAGATAAATTAGTGAATAAATGAATTAATAAATAAGTAAATAATTAAAACAAATCAGTAAGTTATTAAAAAATTAATAAACATATAAATAAGTAAATAAATAAACAAAATAAAGCGCTAGAACATGAAATGCTTACACAAGACAGAAGTCCTGTTACATGTATCACTGTCTGAAGTAAAGAAAGAGTAGCAACACATCTTGGTATACTATTTATGTATTAGTATGCAAACTGAATTCTAATAAATATTATTCAATTTCTATTTGTCAGTATTTAATACACGTCAAGAAATAAAATAATAGGCCTAATCTTCTTTTCTAATATAAATGTAGGGAATAATAATATCTTAAAGATAGAAGATGTGAAAACGTTCGCAGCTTGTATTATATCGGTATTTCAACGTACTCGTGCGCTTGCGTATTGTCGTGCCGACGTCATCAACAATGGCAGACAGACACGACAAGACGGATCGTTTCCATGGAAACACTGTGGTTTGCTTTTCTCGGAAGAATAGTTCGGTATGTCTGGAATGCGAACTGCGTTTCACTTGCTGAAGAAGGGAGGCTATCCCTTCACGGGGGCAGCTGCATTTGCTGGGGGCTCTCGTATGGGAGCCTTCCAGACGGCGGGAAGACCTGCGTATGCGGTTGGACCGCGGAAGGAAGGGCCAGCGGTAGCGGAAGGCGGGCCCCGTTTTTCGTTCGGTAAGCCCGATTTGGTCAAAATTGTGGGGATCGTTGGGGCGATAGGGCTGGGGGGCTACTACCTCTGGAGTAGTGGCAGTCCAGGGGACAGGAGGGGTGCCTCCACGCCCCCTGAGCCTGTCCCTCCGCCTTCATCGCCTCAGCCTTCCCCAACATACCCTCGGTACTGTACAAAATTCAAATACTTTTATGCTCCCCCCTGCACTGAAATACACCCACAACAAGTGAGACGACGATCACGCCGCTCACGCCGCACACACCCACCGCCATCTTCTCCACCTACACCAGTACCGCCACTACCCCCGCCACCCCCCCATGGTATTCTCAGGGATCCTGAGAAAGACCAGGGGGCCGACCGTCCGCGCCCGAGGGTCACGTTTGACCTTCCTCCTGAGGACCCTCAGGGGGAAGCGATGGCGGGACCTTCTACAGCGGGCGGCCTAGGCACTGACACTACCCCACCACACAATACAGACGATAATCCTCCCCAGTCAAGTCGGCAGGGTGAGTCCAGTACGGACAGTGACGACTCTGACTCGGGCATTATGTCGGAGGAAAAGAGACCCTTTGAACCCTTTCGACTTTGGAAAAAAACCCCGAACGAGGAAGCTTTGGAAAAAGTTTTCGAGTATTCTAGAAAACCGTCTGAACGGAAGTAGGAGAACACTTCCGCGGCTGCGGTCCTGGATCCAAATTCTGGTCGACCTGGTCGGCGAGTTGGTATAGCGCTGGCCTTCTCTGCCCAAGGTTGCGGGTTCGATCCCGGGCCAGGTCGATGGCATTTAAGTGTGCTTAAATGCGACAGGCTCATGTCAGTAGATTTACTGGCATGTAAAAGAACTCCTGCGGGACAAAATTCCGGCACACCGGCGACGCTGATATAACCTCTGCAGTTGCGAGCGTCGTTAAATAAAAAACATAACATTTTATGCAGTCGACCTGGTTGGCGAGTTGGTATAGCGCTGGCCTTCTCTGCCCAAGGTTGCGGATTCGATCCCGGGCCAGGTCGATGGCATTTAAGTGTGCTTAAATGCGACAGGCTCATGTCAATAGATTTACTGGCATGTAAAACAACTCCTGCGGGACAAAATTCCGGCACACCGGCGACGCTGATATCCCCTCCTTTTGCGAGCGTCGTTAAATAAAAAACAACATTTAGGCCTATATATTGTCGACCTGGTTGGCGAGTTGGTATAGCGCTGGCCTTCTCTGCCCAAGGTTGCGGATTCGATCCCGGGCCAGGTCGATGGCATTTAAGTGTGCTTAAATGCGACAGGCTCATGTCAGTAGATTTACTGGCATGTAAAAGAACTCCTGCGGGACAAAATTCCGGCACACCGGCGACGCTGATATAACCCCTGCTTTTGCGAGCGTCGTTAAATAAAACCAAATTTTCTAAAAAAAAAAATAAAAAAAAAATAAAAAATAAAAAAAATAAAAATAAATAAAAAATAAAAAAAAAATAAAAAAATTGCAAACCACAAAAAATTTAATGCACTGCCCAATGGTAGGGAGGTTGGGAAGGGCAGGGCGGAACTCGACATGCAGCCACCTCCACGTGGTGAGTTCTGGGTTGTTTCAGTTCATATGGAATGAAACAAGCGAAGAGCTGCATCTCAACTGTGAAAGGTGCTACAAAAAATTCATACAAGGTGGAAAATGTTCAATAACAGAAAGTTCACGCACTAAATGCTTAAGATTAAATAACAGAAGCTTCCTTCTCCATTTCTTTATTTTTATTTAGTAAGAAATCGATTTTGTTTCTATGAAAGGTCGCTATATCGCAGTGAATTCAGTAGCAGTTGCAACAGACGGCAACACTCTTCCCTGCAGCACAGATGGCAGTCACGAGGAGATCGCCCTCACACCCTGTACCCGCCGTGCTCTGGCTTAAGATGAATGTAACAAAAACATTATCGTCGTTGTTCCTACAATATCTCCTATGTGCAAAATATAATTTTTTCAGTAGGAAGAATAAACACATTTATTAGTGGAATTTTGTTCATTTATTTATTCCACACATTTAAATAACATCTCTGTGCAGTCAGACTACATAATTGATAACAATAATCTACGCTTAATAAGCCAGCGTGTCACAACTACAAAAATATATCCTTAATATTCACATAGGAGATTACATGTTCCTCTACTTTACATGGGAGGAATTGCATTGCATAGGCTACAATATAACAAGCGGTAGTAACGCGTATACAGTTACAATGAGACTGACAAATTGAGTTTAATTAAACAAATTAAATTGTTCAAAGTGTATCATTTTTTGGTGTGTGTTAAGAGTCATAAAGCGAACAGCACTCGACCGACTGCGCCATCCAGACCGACTGCTTCACTTTGCTTATCCGCTCTTCTACTTTGTGTGTCCTCATTTTCATAGCTCTCCGTATATAAATATTAGTGATATTTATCTTTAGTTGGTACTATTCTAATACACATTTCTATTGTGACGAGAAACGACCAGTAGATTTTATCCAGTGTCCTCTCATTCAATGTAAACTTGTTCTGCTTTAAAACCCCAAGTTGAGAAATTAAAAAATCTGTAGTTTGAAGTGATCCCTATTCGAGGTAGGATGCAGAAAGACTGGAAAACAGTCTCTAATGTCGGCTTTAGAAATAGTAAATGTCATGTGGCACGTATGGGCGAATGGAGAAATGCATATAGAGTGTTAGTGGGAGGGCGCAGAGAAAAAGACATTCGGGAATGCCGAAACGTAGATGGAAGGATAATATTAAAATGGATTTGAGGGAGATGGAATATAACAGAGACTGGATTAATCTCGCACAGGAGAGGGACAGATAGCGGGCTTATTTGAGGGCGACAATGAACCTCCGGGTTCCTTAAAAGCCGTAAGTAAGTATATAGGTCATGTTACATGTTTGATCATTGAATGAGCAGGCAGTATAAGCATCTGACAAAGACAGTACGCACATTTACCCTACATTTCCTACTTTGTTTTTTTATTGCAAAACAAAATTTTGGCTATAAGTAAACTTAAGGTGAATTCAATGTTGCGACTGGAGTATCTACAATTTAGCCATTCATTGCAAAGTATCGGCTCAAGTAGGTAATCTAAAAACCTGGTGTTATTTTTCAGAGCAAAGACATGCTACAACGTGAATAATTTTGTATGTATGTATTTTCAAATGGTACCGGTATTAAAAACTAATTTTACATAATTCGCATACACAAATCTCTCTGTTGTTTATAAAATGAAATTAAAAATTGTAAAACCAGGATCAAATTCTAGCGAGGAATAGATAGACAAAAACATAGAAAAGTCACAATATACATACTTTGTAGACTAACATTTAAACACCATAATAAGATATTTAACAAGTAGGATACATAAAGATGAAAAAAATAATATGTTATAATTTGAGATAAGTTATATAAAAATTTCAGAATTAAGAAAAGATTATGTTGAGAATGGAGATGGATTATTATATTATTATTAATTATTATTATTATTATTATTATTATTATTATTAGCTCCGTTGGTAGAGCAGCTGGTTACGGACTGAAAGGTCCGGGGTTCGATCCCAGGTGGTGACAGGATTTTTTCTCGTTGCCTCGAGGTTCACTCAGCCTCCTATAAAATTGAGTACCGGGTCCTTCCCGGGGGTAAAAGGCGGTCAGAGCGTGGTGCCGACCACACCACCTCATTCTAGTGCCGAGGTCATGGAAAGCATGGGGCTCTACCTCCATGCCCCCAAGTGCCTTCATGGCATGTTACGGGGATACCTTTACCTTTATTATTATTATTATTATTATTATTATTATTATTATTATTATTATTATTATTATTATTAGTGTCATTAGCAGCAAATCATATAGATATATTAACGAAAATATAACATTGACAGAAATGATATAATGTACTTAGAGAACAAATAAACTTGTTTTAAAATACATGATACATAATATAAACTAGGGAACTCTGTCCTATGACTATTTGAATCTGGAATTGAAAATTTCATTACTACAAGACGGCAATTCTAGCTGAAGTTTTATTATCGAATTATATAGACATGGGCCATTATTTGCACTACAGGTATGTACAGTTGTCAAAAGAAAAAGTGGCCGCTCTCCAGAAGCAAAGTTCCCTTCGGGTATCTTCGTTACAATTCGGAGACAGGCGATGTTACATGTTGTTGTACTACGTTGCCTGATATCTACAGTTATAATTCAAGTATTCTTTGTGTTACCTACTTAATAGCGTAATGGTAGCGTTCCTGCCTCTTATGCTGAGGTCCTGCGTTCGAATACAACCAAGTTCTTTTTATGTTCTTTTTTGTATTGCTTTTAAGACAGGGATACAAAACATACTTAATTGCTCCTTTCTCTTTTATGATTATTTTAGTAAATTAACATCAGCTTCATGAATGTATTATGTCATGACTTTATCATTATTTATTATGACATTATGGCTGCAAATGTGACGTCACACTGGGAGGTCAGAGCTGGCAATCGAGCAAGCAGTCGCTTTAAACTTAGTTATGGTGACAAAGATTGCGCGAATTTTTTTAATCTACGCGAAAGAAATATGGAATAGAATGCCGGGCTGTGTTATGTATGGCTACAACAGCCACTCGAAGAAAACGAAATAAACCAACATAAGATACTATGGATTTCCGAAGGACAAGGACGTAGCAACTAGCGAGCTCGTGGATCACTGTCGAAGGGCAGACAAGTTCAATTTATAAGACGCTAAATCACGATTTTTAAAACAAGGATGTTTGTTCTGACATTACAATAACTTCATAAAAGTAATACACTTGTTAAAGTCTTTCTCACGGCAGTAGAAACATTTGAATGTATGCATTTACAAATATATTGCATATTATGGATGTGGAATTAATAATAATAATAATAATAATAATTATTATTATTATTATTATTATTATTATTATTATTATTGTTATTTTGTTGTGCTTGTCCATTAATTCATTTTCACCTTCAGTGTACAGAGTCCGTATAGGTCAGTTTCTATCTGATGCTTTTCCAATTTACTGCGGGCTAAAGCAGGGAGATGCACTATCACCTTTAATTTTTAACTTAGCTTTAGAATATGCCTTTAGGAAAGTTCAGGATTACAGGCAGGGTTTGGAATTGAACGAGTTACATCAGCTTCTTGTCTATGCGGATGACGTGAATATATTAGGAGAAAATCCACAAACGATTGGGGAAAACACGCAAATTTTACTTGCAGCATGTAGAGCGATCGGTTTGGAAGTAAATCCCGAAAAGACAAAGTATATGATTATGTCTCGTGACCAGAATATTGTACGAAATGGAAATATACAAATTGGAGATTTATCCTTCCAAGGGGTGGAAAAATTCAAATATCTTGGAGCAACAGTAACAAATATAAATGACACTTGGGAGGAAATTAAACGCAGAATAAATATGGGAAATGCGTGTTATTATTCGGCTGAGAAGCTTTTATGATCCAGTCAGCTGTCAAAAAATCAGAAAGTTAGAATTTATAAAACAGTTATATTACCGGTTGTTCTGTATGGTTGTGAAAATTGGACTCTCACTCAGAGAGAGAACCATAGGTTAAGGGTGTATGAGAATAAGGTGCTTAGGAAAATATTTGGGACTAAGAGGGATGAAGTTACAGGAGAATGGAGAAAGTTACACAACGCAGAACTGCACGCATTGTATTCTTCACCTTACATAATTAGGAACATTAAATCCAGACGTTTGAGATGGGCAGGGCATGTAGCACGTATGGGCGAATCCAGAAATGCATATAGAGTGTTAGTTGGGAGACCGGAAGGAAAAAGACCTTTGGGGAGACAGAGACGTAGATGGGAGGATAATATTAAAAATGGATTTGAGGGAGGTGGGATATGATGATAGAGACTGGATTAATTTTGCTCAGAATAGGGACCAATGGCGGGCTTATGTGAGGGCGGCAATGAACCTCCGGGTTCCTTAAAAGCCATTTGTAAGTAAGTAAGTGCACAGAGTTCTTGCTGTATCGTCAGCATATTATCATTGTTCATAATTATAATGTCCCGTAACAAATATTTATTTTCATCAACGATGCCTTCGAGTAACATAATCAAGATCAGAACCGCCTCAATGTAATGCTTTACTGAAGGCAAGGCTGGATATTGGCCCCAGCGTGACGTCATCTGCTTAGGTGAGAGGGGACGATAGCTGCGCACCGCCTTGCCAGTATTCTTCCACCATGGGACATACATAAGTGTTCTGCCCATGGGCAGGTCTTTCACTGCAAACCCAGCATTCTCCAATCTTTTCTATTTTCTGCCTTCCTCTTAGTCTCCGCACATAATCCACATATCTTAATGTCGTCTATTATTTGATTTCTTCTGCCCGAACCCTTCTCCCGTTCACCATTCCTTCCAGTGCATCCCTCAGTAGGCAGTTTCTTCTCAACCAGTGACCCAACCAATTCCTTTTTCTCTTTCTAATCAGTTTCACCATCATTCTTTCTTCATCCACTTTATCCAACACAGCTGCATTTCTTATTCTGTCTGTTCACTTCACACGTTTCATTTTTCTCCACATCCACATTTCAAATGCTTCTATTCGTTTCTCTTCATTTCATCGTAATGTCCACGTTTTTTCCTCACACAGTGCCACACTCCACACAAAACACTTCACTAGTCTATTCCTTAGTTCTTTTTCCAAAAGTCCCCGGAAGTTGCTCCTTTTTCTGTTAAAAGCTTCCTTTGCTCTTCTTTGCGATTTTTCTTGGGAAGGATAAATGCGCTAACTTCCCGTTGCTCTCATAACACCACTGTCTCTTTCGAATCTTAACAGATCACAGGGGCCCAAGCGTGGCGGTGAGAGAGTGGATTTGACTAATTGGGCCCTCCGGACTTCACCGAAATTCACCGCAAGGGTTAAATATTAGTTCTATCAGGATTTTTGACCTGATCAGAACCGGGAAATCCCAATTAGTCTTTGCCCCCCGCATCCTGGATGAACTAGCACAAATCGTCAGAAAATGTTTCTTTACTTGTGCCCTCGTAGTTCAGTCGGAAAAACGTCGGCATTTACATGTAAACGTCTGAGTTTCAATTCCTCGTCACTGCTTTTCATGTTATTGTGTTTGAAGATAGTATAATATAGCCTAATAATATAAAAAGAAAAAACTAACACCAGTATTATGCAACTGTATTGTTCCAAACCTAATATTAAATGTATCTTATTTATGTCGCTTAAGAACGATAACAGAATATCAATAACTTCAATATTATTTATACAGGATCACTAAAGAACGATAACATTATAAATGGTAAATATCGGTTTGTTTAATTAATATAAGATATTATACAATATATAATTAATTATTTAAGGCGGTCTTGGATCTGTGTGGAGGATGGTTGAACTTCATTAGTAGACTGGGGTGGGAGTGAAGTATATTCGAAAACTCAGGTGCAATAAAAATTGAAGTAAAAATAAAATGATGTCCCTGTAGTAAACCATTCGATGTGTAAATTTAAGGTTCAATTAAAGTAACAATTATATTTCATGGGTTTGAGCTACAAAATTAATTAAACTTCCTTTCTTTAAATATATCTAAATCAAGTTTAGTTTCTTTTTCGTTAACAGCTGCCAGTGTTCAAAATTTAAAATTTAGCGATAAATATCGACTAATAATACACAGTGAAAATTGTTTAGATCCCAAAAGTTGTAAATGTCCACCTTTGAAAGAAGCCACGTATGTCAAATATCTGGGTATCATTATTGATCAGAATTTAAAATGGCCCCATCACATTACTTATCTTTGTAAGAGGCTTCGTAAAACAATTTATAAATTCGTTAATCTTCGCTGCTACTTACCTATTAGAGTTTTACGAAATGTTTATTTGGCCATTATTCAGTCTATCATTCAATATGGTATATTTGTTTGGGGTGGAAGTACAAAAATTAATCTTAGTCCGTTAAATTTACTACAAAAACGAATAATTAAAATTTGTTTGAAGAAACGTTTCGATTATCCAACTAAATTAATTTATTCTGAATTTAATGTATTTAATATTGAACAAATTTATAAGTATACGCTGTTAAAATTTTATCATAAAAATCGTAATAAGTTTGTATTACAGACACACAATTGTGACACAAGACGAAATATTAATTCAACATTAGTAGAACCTAAATGTCTCACATCTGCTGGTCTAAAGCATAGCATAAATTTTTGCCCTCGGTTGTACAATGCTTTAACTAAATTACACCCAGAACTTCTAACATGTAACCCACTAACATATAACAAGAAAATTAGAAAGGTGTTAATATCTTAAATTTGATTAAATAAATTTATAGCCTATGTGTATGAATTAATCAACCTATATTATATTTGTATTCTATAATTTTGAAATATATATTAATCCTACTTTTCACGTGCGATATTATTCTTCTCTAGTGTTAATATTATATTATATACTTAATTCCATTGCCGCTGTAATTATATTTTAGTTCCTATTTTATTTTACTTATTTATTTATATTATTATTATTATTTTTTATTTTAATATTATATCTGAACTGCGACCGAGCACGAGCGCTGCTCATTCGGTCTCAAATTTTGTTAATACTACTGTATCTTCTTTTTATATTGCTTGTATTATTTTATTTGTATTTTTCTTTGTTTGTTTTTGTAATTATATTTCTTTATTCTGTATATTTGAATTTAAATAAATAAATAAATAAAAAAAAAACAACGTTTTCATCAAAGACATTTCATTTAAGAATATTTATATATTTGGTTAATACTAAAAACATTAAATTCGGAATAGATCAAGTTTGTTGAAACGAATTGAGTAAATCACAAAATTTATCAGGAACACGCGTGACTTATTCCTGAGTTCGTTGTGCGCAAGAAAGTGGCTTGGATTCAGAGTGTTAAGAATATATTTTTCTTTAGAGAGCCGATCACTGAGAATCAAACCGTAACCCGTCTCCACCTACGCTGCTTATGAAATTTATGCCCAACCAACATCTACACAAGCGATTCACATATTTCCGGGTAGGGGAATCTAATCAGGACGCGAAGTCTAAAAAACAAATTTGCTGTTGAAGTTGTTGTTCGCACTAAGAACAATCTATCAGGTAGAAAAATTATGCAATGTAAAGTAATGACAAAGATTATTTTCTCACTCTTCTATACATAGCAATATAGCTGTAAGAGAAATAGGCCTACAACTAGCAACGGTCTGTTGGTAATTTGCTGGATTGCGTTAGCAAGCGGTGGGTTATATACCTCTATTTGATATTGCTTTTATTTATGTTTACTTAATTATTAGTCTTCTTACTTTATTAATACTTAAATTGCAACGGCGAAATAAATATACTCCCATGAAGAACACATCTATGCAACGAATATTGGAAACGTGTCGTTGCTCTATTTCATTTCGAAAATTGTTTCCATAGTAACATCAGAACAATGCGTTTAGGTTACAATGATAAGCAGTGTTAATGCGGAGCTTCTCCAACCGCTCCACAGTGGTCTAGAATGCAAATTTAGCGGGACAAGTTAACAAATTTTCAGCTACCTAACAGATTTTTATGAAATTTTACACAGTAGTTACTGGTAGCATATATATTTTGTATGCATGCTCTCGTTACGTTGGTATAAGGGGAACTACCCCTTATAGGGGGGCGCATTTACACAAAATTAGAAACTTTTCTCCTAACTGACAGATTTTTATGAAATTTTATAAAGCAGTTACAAGTAGCATATATGGTTTGTATACAAGCTGTGATTACGTTCGTATAAGAGGAACTACCCCTTACAGGGGGCGCAATTAGACAAAATTAGTAACTTTTCTCATATTTAAACGATTTTTATGACATTTTACACCGCAGTTACAGGTAGCATATATGTTTAGTATACAACTATAGTTACGTTGATATAAGGGGAACCACCCCTTATAGTGGGGGCGCAATTAGACAAAATTAGTAACTTTTCTCCTATTTAACAGATTTTTATGAAATTTTACAGAGCAGTTACAAGTAGCATATATGTTTTGTATACAAGCTCTGATTACGTTCGTATAAGGGGAACTACCCTTTATAAGGGGAGCAATTAGACAAAATCATTAAGTTTTCTCCTATTTAACAGATTTTTATGAAATTTTACAAAGTAGTTACAGATAGCACGTATGTTTTGTATACAACCTCTCGGTACGGTTGTATAAGGGGATCTACCCCTTATAGGGGGGCGCAATTAAACACGATTAGTAACTTCTCTCCTATTTGATAGATTTGTATGTGATTTTACAAAACAGTTACAAGTAACATATATGTTTTGTAGACAAGTTCTGATTTCGTTCGTATAAGGGGAACTACTTCTTATAGGGGGCGCAATTAGACAAAATTAGTAACTTTTCTCCTATTTAACAGATTTTTATGAAATTTTACAAAGTAGTTACAGGTAGCATGTATGTTTTGTATACAAGCTCGCATTACGTTGGTCTAAGTGTAACTACCAGTTATAGGGGGGCGCAATTAGACAAAATTAGTAACTTTTGTCCTATCTAACAGATTTTTATGAAATTTTATACAGTAGTTACACTTAGTACATTTGTTTTGTGTACAAACTCTGTTTACGTTGGTATGAACAAAAGTGCCCCTTACAGTGGGATGCATTTAGACAAAATCTTATGGGGGGGGGGGAAATATAACATTTTAGGTACTATTGCACCTTTTGGACACTCGGAAAGTTTATTTGGTACATAATTAACAAGCATTCACCTTGAATTCCCTGAATTATACTGCGGTAGTACATTCGGTTCACATATATTGAAATAACTGCAACCGAGAAAAATTGCACTACTGCACCTCGAAAGAATAGTGCTCATAAATTAGTACTTCCGCAAATCTGCGCACCTTAAGACTAGATTTAAAATAGAGGTAGACAGTGGAGGAAGTGAAAAAAAAGATTAATTTTGGACGAACCAATGGGGGTTTTTTTTTCTCCACCTTAGCAAAGTCTGCACTCAATGGTTACATTTATATTTTGTCCCGTGTCCAATCATGCTAATTTGACATGCTATAATAACATTAAATGTAACACAAACAAACAGTGTTACATACCTAAAGAACTACTTGACATGTTGGTACCAAATATGAATGGACTCGACCACTTACAACAGAGTTACAGCACAAGGAAAACGGCAGACTCGCGGCGCTTGCTGAGTAAGAATGCTGGGTGGCGAAATGTGGCATGTTACCGGCTTCTTATCTCGCTATGCAGCCACCTCCGCTGATTAAGATTATCAATTCAGTGTTACTCAGTTACATAGGAAAAATAATTTAAGGGTTTAATTTCATTTTTTTACATGTCATATTTCTCCATTTGTCCTCCTAAATATGGATTTTAGACCACTGTGGCCTCCAATATCTCGCTGCATCTCTACTAAGAATAACAACACACATCAAACAATAAACGCTTATATTTCTGAGCATTTACACGTATCCACAAATTTAACGCTTATTTGAATGAACCGGTGCAACACTCCCCAACGCACCTTTGTGCGTAATTTGATTTATGTGCTGCTACGTGTGACCCTGATTGGTGCAAGAAAATATGTTTCGAGTTGTTTCTGACCTCTGTTGGTTAGTATTAAAAGATGGTTTTCTTGCCGCTGCTTTGTGGCACAGATGTTCTAACTCGCTCACTTAGGCCCGATTGTATAAACCATTTAATCTTAGATCAGAGGTTAAATTGATCCTTGTTTCAGCTGAACTTGGAATTTTGTGTTGTATAAAGTCTAATCTGTGATTAATTTGTCTCAAACTAAAGTCAACTTTGACTGTAGAAATTTCTCCGATTAAGTTAGATGATCCAAGTTCAGTTATTTCTTTTCTGTTTGAAATATACGAGTGACAGATTGTGCAAATAAAATATCCATTATTATTAATATTAATAGATACGATAGGTACATTTATATATATTTCTTGTCTTAATACACAAACAATCTTATATTTTATAAGGCCGTATCGTGTTCAGCAGTATCAAATAACATAACCTATAATTATATTATGTTTATAACAACCATTAATTATTAATGGATATGATAGGTACATTCATAAATTTTCAATTAACTGTATTACTAAACGAAAATTGTCATTTTATAAAGCTTTATTATGTTTAACAGTATCAAACACCATAACATGACAGCAACTCGGAAAACAGTCAACCTTCTTCTTATTGTCTGCCATTATTTACATTGCACAAAAAACCAGTGTCTCCAACAGAGTTTACGGAAAGTCGCCAAAATGTAGTTGTAAAGTCGCTAGATTTCTCATTATCTACAAAGAAAGATTAAATTTTGTCACTATGGAGTGCTAAAAAGATCACAAAATCCCTATTTAGGCAATATGAAAGTTAAAAGAAAATGTTGTTGAAAAAGAGTTAAAGTCGCTAGATTGGCAACACTGAACGCACCTGAATAACATGGTCCGCGCATCACGTATTTCACCTGTTTATGCGATGTTGCCAAATCCTTTTCACGCGAACTTAGATTGCATTTGAACCTAGGTAATTTGATCGCAGAAACATTTTATACAAGAGAAGAAGTGTCTGAACTCGGTTCACTTTTCGATCTGCGATCAAAGTTGATCTTTAGTAAGGGAGTTTTATACAATTGGGCCTTAGCGTCTGAATGAGATGACGATAATAATGCCGGTGAAATGATTCGGGGTCCAGCACCGATAGTTACCCAGCATTTGCTCATATTGGGTTGAGGGAAAACGCCGGAAAAACCTCAACCAGGGAACTTACCCCGACCGGAAATCGAACCCGGGCCACCTGGTTTCGCGGCCAGACGCGCTAACAATTACTCCACTGGTGTGATTGTTACGAACGGCGATGGACAGGTATGTTTTAATTAGTATGTGATTAGGAAACATCGTGTGTTGTGCATCATGGAATGTGTGTGCATAAAGTAGAAACACATAAGCCTCCTCTCTTTCAGCTTTCTGGATTAAGTCTTTAAAAGGAGTGGAACTCTCGCCTGAAAAACGAGACAGGAGTCGTGAGAGAGAGAGAGAGAGAGAGAGAGAGAGAGAGAGAGAGAGAAATGAAAATAATAGAAATAAAAGAAACTGAAAAGTGAATTTAGGCGTTCAACATAAGAGAGTTCACAGAGAAAATGCGATTCCAAGAATACAACTTCGGCCACCATGCGAGTCCCAAAACCAGTACTGGAATACGTTAAATCAGAGGCAGAATTTTTTTTTGGGATATGGAAAGCCATCTTGTCCACAACACGTACTTGTTTCAGGCAATAAAAATGTAAGCAAAAACAAATCGTAAGCAAACATTGTAGAGACTTACGTGTAGGGTTAGTTCTAATACTGTGGTCTTAGAAATTTCTATGACTATTCTATTATTTTTGTGCGAGATCGTGCGTATTTGCTTGTTTTCCGCACTGAACCAATACGCGGTAAGTGTGAAATTCCACATTCAGTATTCCCAACGTAACACACACAACAATTTCCCTCTTCTTACCGCTTAAGAGCGACATTCATTTTACTGCTTTAGGCTTTTAACATATTATTTTTAGAGACGTTTAACATAGTAATAATTATAAATTGGAAACTTACCACTGCAATTTCTCCTAAATTACAGTGTTGATTATTGTTTTTAAATATTTGCAAAAATTAAGTAAAGTCTACTACTCCACGAAACTTATTGCATTCCTGAAACAAGTAACATGAAGGAAGTCGTGAAAAAATCAACAAGATTCCAGATGCGGATGTTATTACTGCAATATGTTATATAAATAATATTGTTAAAATATTAAAATGAAAAATAAATCATTACATAACCTTAGCGTTTGTTTTAAGTTCGCATTTACAGACTGGGGAAAAAAAAGACAGTCATATATCATAGCCTGCTGGAGTACAGTAAACACAGAAAACATTTCATAGCAACAATGCTGAAGAAAATTATTTTGGTTTTCCGAAGTTGCCGTCATTAAACAGAAACCAACATGGAGATTTCATTGCAACTAATTTGAAATTCCTCTTTCGGGTATGTAATAAACGATCTTCGCACAAATAATGTACGATACACGAGCGGTATGTTTGTTTTCATGTTCTCGGAAATTAAAAAAGATCAACTACGTTTCGCTTTTTCAATCTTTTCCTCGACCATGAAAACGTCAACATACCGCTCTTGTAACGCATATTACTATTGCATCTTCCAATACAAGTACGTGAAGAAAAGGAAATCGCGACGAATTGTGTTCTTTATGCATACGGGGAAAGTAAAAGGAGTCAAACAAACGTATGAAAATGCATGTTCGCTTCTTCAAAGACTGCATCCCAGCTGTAGCGGAATGTAGACTATCCGGAAGCAGATTAAAGATGGCAGCACAGCCTCGCGTAGTGACCAACGCGGCAAGAGATACTACAAATATTGAACAGAATCTGCAGAACCTTTGATAGATCAACTACCATAAATATCAAAGCCACTAAAGTAGGCACATACATTATATTTAGATTGTGATGTTACCATTAAGGCCCTCTTCTCGTGGCACTGTCGTAAGTGGTGTGAAGGAAAGTGAAACCACAAGAGAATTCCGGCAAATATTTGCGAAAATTTTAATATTGGTTTCAAGTTACCGAACTCAGATAAATTTGTCACTTGAAATAGAATCAACATTCATACAGGCCTACAAAAAGTAAGCCAGAGATGTATTTGCACTTCAGACACACAGAAAAGTACATCTATAAAAGGCAACTATAGCCCAAAACAAAAATTAAGAAACTATCTCAAGACGCTCTGCGTAAATCTGAAGTAATGCAGTGATATGATTCCATTAATTTGTAACACTCAACGTAAATATTGCATAATATTTTGTTTCAAAGTAAAAGTATCGGTATAAGATCTTCAACCAATATAAAACCTCAACGTTTCTATAAGGTCACCAGGCTTTTACAAATATCCCTTTTTACTCCCTGATAGAATACGGTTCAAATTTAATAGTGGTAGGGACAGTAGTAGCAATATCAGTACTTTAATTATTACAGCAATCACTTCCAACTCAATGCTCTGTGACGTCATAGCGTTCTCCGTAGCAATCCAGATAGACTCGCAAGTCCTGACCTGATCGAAGCAGTGGTGTGTGGCAAACCAGTTTAACTTAGCGTTTACAGTACCTAATAATAATAATATGTTAATGTCTTAGACAGGTACACGCTACTATCTATACTAATAATAAATCTGTAAGCGAAATATTTCTGGTAATTTTTGCTTTTCTAAAAATAATTGGTGTTAACTTGTAGGCTATAATTAATCATCCTGAAACCGAAAATCGCTTTTTTTTTTATTTTTGTCTGTCTCTTTGTTACCTTTTCACGTGATAATGGCTGAACGGATTTCGATGAAAATTAGAACATAAATTAAGTTCGTTGTAACTTAGATTTTAGGCTATATGACATTCAAAATACTTTATTTAAAAGGGGGGATATAAGGGGGTCTAAATTAAATAGACCGAAATATATCGCTTATTATTGATTTTTGTGAAAAATGTTACATAACAAAAGTTTCTTTAAAAATGATTTCCGATAAGTTTTATTCAAGGCAAAATTTTGATAGGACTGATATTTAAGGATATACAAGAGTTTTAAAATAACAATACAATACATTTCCCCCGCCGCCTCAGATTATAGTGTCGTTGTTCCATAACTTCTATGTGCAAAATATTATATTTTTTAGTAGGAAGAAATACAAATTTATTCATTCTATGGCAGTAGTGCATAGGAGGTCGTGAATTCTTACATTTTCGAAAGAAAGAAATATAATTAAGTCATATATAATAGATTGCATTATTTGCTGCAACACTATTTAAGTTATTGAAAATCGATATGTGACATAGGAGTTATTGCAGGAACGACGACAATGGCTACAATGAAATCAAAACAAATGACTGCGTCTATTTAAGGCGGCCTTGACGTTTATCAATATTAATATATAGAGAATATTTTGTGTTTGTATGAAGTGAACTCGGAATCTATTTAACATTCACTATTTGAAATTTGCAGTTTCTCTAGATGGATGTAATGCTACAAATGAGGACTGAGGTAAGATGAAAAGAAATCTGTACGCACAGAAAACTTGATATTCTGTCGAAATATTGTACAACTTGATCATTGCAACTTTATTTGGTCCACATAAAATACTCTAATTTTATACATTCATTTTACCATAGAGATCACTGGAGCTGAATTATTTTAAAAGATGTCATGAAATGGCGTTCCTGCGCTCATAATTTACCCATATTCGTTTCCTGTGTTTCTTAAAATAATATTTATGTAGGGTATCTAATTTTTTTATTTGCATAAACAATGATATACAACAGAGCGAGTTGGCTCAGATGGTAGCATTTGAGACACACATTCGGGAGTCCCAAGTTCAAACCCCGTGGCCGATCAATCTGACTGGGGTTTTTCATGATTTCCCTTAGTAGATAAAGCCAAATGCCGGACTGGAAAGATACATGCCATTATTCATCACCGCCTCAATTACCAATACCAAAAACATTTATCAAAGTCTATAATCAGTTACATGAACACAAGCCATCCCAGCACACAATAGAAACAGGAACTCAACAAGAGTAAACACGGTCTGCTGATATACCCACACATTCTAAACACGCGACATGACCACAGATGTTAAGGCGTGAATTAAATAATCTTAACAACAAGAAAAAAAGATGCACAGTAAGGTTAACATAAAAATTATCTTCGTACACAATCAACTCTATTACGTTGGAGTGATTTATTAAACGATGCATTCAAGACTAATTTAGAAAAATGTTAAACGAATTATATTTGCACTAAATGAGTGGTCTCTGGACCAAAATGATAGCATTTTATTTATTTAAACAGAATTTAAATTAAGTAGCAGATTAGAGGATTTATTCTTCTGTGAAAACACGAATGTTCTCTGGACCCAATGTTCAATTTTAATTATGTAATTACTTCATATTTATTTCTAATAAATGCAGTGAAGTGCACGGGTACAGCTAGTACTTAAATAATTTTGGTATCTTTCTGATATATTAGTGTACCTAAGTTCATATAGACTTATTTTTAACACGTTCTTTATCAGGAAAGCTGACATCTCAACTCCATAAGCAATACCTGGAGAAACTAATAAAGACATATGTGAAAGAGCAGCCATTTCTTCTAAATCTGGACTCGTGGAAAGGGCAAGTAACTCTTTCTTTGTATGATGAAATATTTACAAATGAAGAAAATGGAGTAACGTGCAATCTTAAAGTGATTTCACCCAAATATACTGCATTATGCCAGTCCTGCGATGTTTATTCTTTTAGACAGGTGAAGATTTTTTATCAAATATTTGCGAAATAGCTCTTTCGTTTTACAAACTGGACGACAAATTGCTTCAAGGCAGGATGCCCTCAAAATTCACTCCTTAATTCACTTTCAGTTGTCAGCTCCTATATTCAAAGCCATGTTGAAATATGCGTGGTATGCATAAAAATTAATAAACGAACGGGAAGTGTTTGTGAATGTGAAGGATATCTGTTTCGTGTGACTGGACAACCTTCTTTCATTTGCTGTGCATGGTGCAGGAAATATGCATGTTTTGTGTTTTTATGACATTTATAATAACAAATCATGTACAAAATGAAGTGGAATAGAAACAGAACAGACACCAGTGACCTGCCTACGTGAGCAATATTTCCTTGTTTATCCTTTACAACACAATGTTAGTTAATTAGTAATTTGTTTAAAACATGATGAAGCGTTCAATACATTGAGAAATATGATACATGTAAATAGATAACTGTGATCACACTATTATTCGTTATTAAAAGAAGAAAAATATAGGTCCAGGTAAGATTCGAAATTAGGTTACCCGGATAACCACTCATCACCCAACCACATGAGGTACGCTTTCACAGAGTCTAACGCTTCCCTATTAGGCACCTAACAGAAGTACGTCACAAATAATAGCCAATATTTCCAAAACGAGGGGTCATTGGCCACCCTTACCATTTATGACTTTGAACAGTACTTCTCGTAATTTCACCTCACACAATCTTATTTCATTCGGTGATATACAGAGCGTGTCCTCTCTTTGTAAGCTAAGCTGTGTGCACACATTACGCTGTTCATAGCTGTCGCTGTAGTGAGTTACGGATCTTATGAAACTAATTTGTAAATTAGTGAAATAGGGACCCAATGCCTGCCATACATTTTATTGTCGACATACCGCATTTGAATTTCTTCTTTCTGTATGGTGGTGTCCACACCTGTGTAGTAACGGTGAGCGCGTCTGGCTGCGAAACAAGGTGGCCCAGGTTCGAATCCCTGTTGGCGCAAGTTACCTGCTTGGGGCTTTTTCCGGGGTTTTCCCTCAACCAAATCCGAGCAAATGCTGGGTAACTTTCGGTGCTGGACCCCGTACTCATTTCACCGGCATTATCACCTTCATATCATTCAGACGCTAAATAACCTAGATGTTGATACAGCGTCGTAAAATAACCCAATATAACAAAAAAAAAATGTATGGTGGTATGCATCATTCCTTAAACCTATTCGGGAACATTATCACTTCCCATCGACATCGCCTTCTCACCTGTACGTAATATTAATATACGTTACAAGAACGGTATGTTGATGTTTTCATGGTCTAGGAAAAGATTGAAAAATAGAAACGTAGTTGATAATTAGTTGCAATGAAATCTCTATGATGGTTTCTGTTTAATGACGGCAACTTCGGAACACCAAAATATCTATCTTCAACACTGTTGCTATAAAATGTTTTCTGTATTTACTATACTCCAGCAGGCCGTGATATACGTCTGTCGGCCTTTTTTTCCCCCCAGTGTATTTTTTTAGTAGGTTATTTTACGACGCTTTATCAACAGCTTAGGTTATTTAGCGTCTGAATGAGATGAAGGTGATAATGCCGGTGAAATGAGTCCGGGGTCCAACACCGAAAGTTACCCAGCATTAGCTCATATTGGGTTGAGGGAAAACCCCGGAAAAAACCTCAACCAGGTAACTTGCCCCGACCAGGAATCGAACCCGGGCCACCTGGTTTCGCGGCTAGATGTGCTAACCGTTACTCCACAGGTGTGGACCCCCCCAGTGTATAAATGCGAACTTAAAACAAACCGTAAGGTTATGTAACGATTTATTTTTCATTTTAATATTTTAACAATATTATTTATGTAACATATAGCAGTAATAACATCGGCATCTGGAATCTTGATTTTTTCACGGCTTCCTTAATGTTATGTGTATCAGGAATGCAATAAGTTTCGTGGAATAGTAGATTTTACTTAATTTTTGCAAATATTTAAAAACAATAATTAACATTGCAATTTAGGTGAAATTGCAGTGGTAAGTTTCCAATTTATAATTATTACTAAGTTAAACGTCTCTAAAAATTATATGTTAAAAGCCTAAATCAGTAAAATGAATGTCGCGCTAAGCGGTAAGAAGAGGGAAATTGTTGTGTGTGTTACGTTGGGTATACTGAATGTGGTATTTCACACTTACCGCGTATTGGTTCTGTGCGGAAAACAAGCAAATACGCACGATCTCGCACAAACATAAATGCCTTTTAAGATTAGACAGAGTTCCGGAACTCTTACCACAGTGATTGCACGTGTATGGCTTCTCGCCTGTATGTACGCGCAAATGTATTTTTAGTGACGTTGATACAACGAAGGATTTTCCACAAACATCGCATACGAACGGCATCTCCCCCGTGTGTGAGCGAACATGGCGTTTAGACTTTCCAAATAAGAATAACGTTTACCACAAACATAACAACTGAACGTTTTATCGACGGCGTGTGTGCGTGCAACATGCCTTTTGAGAAGGACGGAATTCGAATAGTATTTTCCACACACACTACAACTGCATCGCTTTTCAACGGCTTCCGTGCATTTATGCCCTCTCAGACTTTGCGAAAAAGAGAAGCTTTTTAAACAAATATTGCAATTGAATGGCTTCTCGCCGGTATGTCTCCTTGTATGCTCTTTCAGATATCCCGATTCGTAAAATTTTTTTCCACACACAACGCAACTGAATGGCCTCTGGCCCGTGTGCACGTTCGTGTGTCTTCTCAGATTCTCCACTAGCGAGAAGTGTTTTCCACAGACATCGCAAATGAAAGGCGCTTCGCCCGTGTGAACACTTGCGTGCCTTTTGAGCTGCACTGGTCCTGAGAAACACTTTCCACAAACATCGCATCTGTGCAGCTCCTTGTCAGCAGGCTGCTGCTCATCTTGTGCGATATTGTCGCAGCAACCCGGCACTAGATTCTCACCAATAACTGCAATGCTGTGCAGAAGACGAGGTTTTAATATAAGCTATCTATTCTATACCGATAATAAATCTGTAACCGAAATTTTTCTGGTAATTTACGCATTACCAAAATTAATTGGCCCTAACATGTGTAATTAACCATCCTGAAACCGAAAATCGCTTTTTTGGAATTTTTGTTTGTCTGTCTGTCTGGATGTTTGTTACCTTTTCACGTGATAATGGCTGAACGGATTTCGATGAAAATTCAAATGTAAATTAAGTTCGTTCTAGCTTAAATTTTAGGCTATATGGCATTCAAAATACTTTATTTAAAAGGTTGTTTATAAGTGGGCCTGAATTAAATAAATCGAAATATCTCGCTTATTATTGATTTTTCTGAAAAATGTTACATTACACATCTCTCTTTAAAAATGATTTCCGATAAGTTTTATTCTATGCAAAATTTTCATAGGACTGATATTTAAGGATATACAAGACTTTTAAAATAACAATGTAACACATTTTCACCAACGCCTCAGATTATAGTGTTGTTGTTCATACAGTAACTCTATGAAAAATGCAGAAACATACCTTCAACATAATACGTAACAGAACACATCATTACCCATTAAGTATGTGCCAATCAGCGTAAACTCAGTAAACTTTAAATCCTGTAAATACCAAGTGAAAAGAAACATGTTTATAACTAATCTATTATAAAATAAGTAATATTAGTAAATAAATCTTGAAAACCAACAAGGTGAGTATATGCACGTACAAATTATACTGTAGCAGACATTCCGAATCTTCAACGAAACTGAATCATTTAACGGGATCGCAAAACAGATGTTTACAATGAACTTGAAAATCAACGGCATAACTTTATTGATATAGCAGGCGTGACCCAACAATTTGGCCAAAGGAGTTCGAGGTCCTACGCTGAATTCTGCTTCAAATGGCTGAGGGAAGACCCCGGAAAAAGCCCAACCAGGATTTGAACCAGGATCCGGTCATTACGCTGTCCGTCATCCCACGGTGTAGAGTGCAAATGCAGTGAACTGAGTACTCTAGCTTCCTGCAAATTGTAACCGTTTTGTTCCGCTTTACATTTGCACAGTCAGCTACGTAGACTACTTCTAGATATTTAATCATTTTTCTTAATCACTAATATATACTGCATTAGTACGTTTTGTGAACATTGTGATATTTCTCTCACTCTTCTTGCACTTGTGCTTTTTGTATAAGTATCTGTAATTTTATTTCAATTTTTTATTTGCCTCTTCTTTCTGCATTTGTTGCTTGTATATGTCTATTTGTATTCTTGAGCTGTAGTGGTAGAGAAGGCCTGATGGCAAATCCGCCAGATTAAATAGATCAAAAAAGTAAATGAAGGTGTGAATAAATAAATAAATAGGTAAATTAGTGAATAAATGAATAAATAAATAAGTAAATAATTAAAACGAAGAAATAACTAAGTAAATAAAAATAAGTTGTTAAATAATTAATAAACACATAAATAAGTAAATAAATAAACAAAATAACGCGCTAGAACATGAAATGCTTACACAAGACAGAAGTCCTGTTGCATGTATCACTGTCTGAAGTAAAGAAAGAGTAGCAACACATCTTGGTATACTATTTATGTATTAGTAAGCAAACTGAATTCTAATAAATATTATTCAATTTCTATTTGCCAGTATTTAATACTCGTCAAGATATAAAATAATAGGCCTAATCTCCTTTTGTAATATAAATGTAGGGAATAATAATATCTTAAAGATAGAAGATGTGAAAACGTTCGCATCTTTTATTGTATCGGTATTTCAACGTACTCGTGCGCTTGCGTATTGTCGTGCCGACGTCATCAACAATGGCCGACAGAAACGACAAGACGGATCGTTTCCATGGAAACACTGTGGTTTGCTTTTCTCGGAAGAATAGTTCGGTATGTCCGGAATGCGATCTGCGTTTCTTTTGATGAAGAAGGGAGGCTATCCCTTCACGGGGGCAGCTGCATTTGCTGGGGGCTCTCGTATGGGAGCCTTCCAGACGGCGGGAAGACCTGCGTATGCGGTTGGACCGCGGAAGGAAGGACCTGCGGGTGCGGAAGGCGGGCCCCGTTTTTCGTTCGGTAAGCCCGATTTGGTCAAAATTGTGGGGATCGTTGGGGCGATAGGGCTGGGGGGCTACTACCTCTGGAGTAGCGGCAGTCCAGGGGACAGGAGGGGTGCCTCCACGCCCCCTGAGCCTGTCCCTCCGCCTTCATCGCCTCAGCCTTCCCCAACACACCCCCGGTACTGTACAAAATTCAAATACTTTTATGCTCCCCCCTGCACTGAAATACACCCACAACAAGTGAGACGACGATCACGCCGCTCACGCCGCACACACCCACCGCCATCTTCTCCGCCTAATCCAGTACCGCCACTACCCCCGCCACCCCCCCATGGTATTCTCAGGGATCCTGAGAAAGACCAGGGGGCCGACCGTCCGCGCCCGAGGGTCACGTTTGACCTTCCTCCTGAGGACCCTCAGGAGGAAGCGATGGCGGGACCTTCTACAGCGGGCGGCCTAGGCACTGACACTACCCCACCACACAATACAGACGATAGTCCTCCCCAGTCAAGTCGGCAGCATGAGTCCAGTACGGACAGTGACAACTCTGACTCGGGCATTATGTCGGAGGAAAAGAGACCCTTTGAACCCTTTCGACTTTGGAAAAAAACCCCGAACGAGGAAGCTTTGGAAAAAGTTTTCGAGTATTCTAGAAAACCGTCTGAACGGAAGTAGGGGAACACTTCCGCGGCTGCGGTCCTGGATCCAAATTCTGGTCGACCTGGTTGGCGAGTTGGTATAGCGCTGGCCTTCTCTGCCCAAGGTTGCGGGTTCGATCCCGGGCCAGGTCGATGGCATTTAAGTGTGCTTAAATGCGACAGGCTCATGTCAGTAGATTTACTGGCATGTAAAAGAACTCCTGCGGGACAAAATTCCGGCACACCGGCGACGCTGATATAACCTCTGCAGTTGCGAGCGTCGTTAAATAAAAAACATAACATTTTATACAGTCGACCTGGTTGGCGAGTTGGTATAGCGCTGGCCATCTCTGCACAAGGTTGCGGATTCGATCCCGGGCCAGGTCGATGGCATTTAAGTGTGCTTAAATGCGACAGGCTCATGTCAGTAGATTTACTGGCATGTAAAAGAACTCCTGCGGGACAAAATTCCGGCACACCGGCGACGCTGATATAACCTCTGCAGTTGCGAGCGTCGTTAAATAAAAAACATAACATTTTATGCAGTCGACCTGGTTGGCGAGTTGGTATAGCGCTGGCCTTCTCTGCCCAAGGTTGCGGATTCGATCCCGGGCCAGGTCGATGGCATTTAAGTGTGCTTAAATGCGACAGGCTCATGTCAGTAGATTTACTGGCATGTAAAACAACTCCTGCGGGACAAAATTCCGGCACACCGGCGACGCTATCCCCTCCTTTTGCGAGCGTCGTTAAATAAAAAACAACATTTAGGCCTATATATTGTCGACCTGGTTGGCGAGTTGGTATAGCGCTGGCCTTCTCTGCCCAAGGTTGCGGATTCGATCCCGGGCCAGGTCGATGGCATTTAAGTGTGCTTAAATGCGACAGGCTCATGTCAGTACATTTACTGGCATGTAAAAGAACTCCTGCGGGACAAAATTCCGGCACACCGGCGACGCTGATATAACCCCTGCTTTTGCGAGCGTCGTTAAATAAAACCAAATTTTCTAAAAAAAAAAAAAATAAAAAAAATAAAAAATAAAAAAAATTTAAAATAAATAAAAAATTAAAAAAAAAATAAAAAAATTGCAAACCACAAAAATTTAATGCACTGCCCAATGGTAGGGAGGTTGGGAAGGGCAGGGCGGAACTCGACATGCAGCCACCTCCACGTGGTGAGTTCTGGGTTGTTTCAGTTCATATGGAATGAAACAAGCGAAGAGCTGCATCTCAACTGTGAAAGGTGCTACAAAAATTCATACAAGGTGGAAAATGTTCAATAACAGAAAGTTCACGCACTAAATGCTTAAGATTAAATAACAGAAGCTTCCTTCTCCATTTCTTTATTTTTATTTAGTAAGAAATCGATTTTGTTTCTAGGAAAGGTCGCTATATCGCAGTGAATTCAGTAGCAGTTGCAACAGACGGCAACACTCTTCCCTGCAGCACAGATGGCAGTCACGAGGAGATCGCCCTCACACCCTGTACCCGCCGTGCTGTGGCTTAAGATGAATGTAACAAAAACATTATCGTCGTTGTTCCTACAATATCTCCTATGTGCAAAATATAATTTTTTCAGTAGGAAGAATAAACACATTTATTAGTGGAATTTTGTTCATTTATTTATTCCACACATTTAAATAACATCTCTGTGCAGTCAGACTACATAACTGATAACAATAATCTACGCTTAATAAGCCAGCGTGTCACAACTACAAAAATATATGCTTAATATTCACATAGGAGATTACATGTTCCTCTACTTTACATGGCAGGAATTGCATTGCATAGGCTACAATATAACAAGCGGTAGTAACGCGTATACACTTACAATGAGACTGACAAATTGAGTTTAATTAAACAATTTAAATTGTTCAAAGTGTATCATTTTTTGGTGTGTATTAAGAGTCATAAAGCGAACAGCACTCGACCGACTGCGCCATCCAGGCCGACTACTTCACTTTGCTTATCCGCTCTTCTACTTTGTGTGTCCTCATTTTCATAGCTCTCCGTATATAAATATTAGAGATATTTATCTTTAGTTGGTACTATTCTAATACACATTTCTATTGTGACGAGAAACGACCAGTAGATTTTATCCAGTGTCCTCTCATTCAATGTAAACTTGTTCTGCTTTAAAACTCCAAGTTGAGAAATTAAAAAATCTGTAGTTTGAAGTGATCCCTATTCGAGGTAGGATGCAGAAAGACTGGAAAACAGTCTCTAATGTCGGCTTTAGAAATAGTAAATGTCATGTGGCACGTATGGGCGAATCCAGAAATGCATATAGAGTGTTAGTGGGAGGGCGCAGAGAAAAAGACATTCGGGAATGCCGAAACGTAGATGGAAGGATGATATTAAAATGGATTTGAGGGAGATGGAATATAACAGAGACTGGATTAATCTCGCACAGGAGAGGGAGAGATAGCGGGCCTATTTTGAGGGCGACAATGAACCTCCGGGTTCCTTCAAAGCCGTAAGTAAGTATATAGGTCATGTTACATGTTTGATCATTGAATGAGCAGGCAGTATAAGCATCTGACAAAGACAGTACGCACATTTACCCTACATTTCCTACTTTGTTTTTTTATTGCAAAACAAAATTTTGGCTATAAGTAAACTTAAGGTGAATTCAATGTTGCGACTGGAGTATCTACAATTTAGCCATTCATTGCAAAGTATCGGCTCAAGTAGGTAATCTAAAAACCTGGTGTTATTTTTCAGAGCAAAGACATGCTACAACGTGAATAATTTTGTATGTATGTATTTTCAAATGGTACCGGTATTAAAAACTAGTTTTACATAATTCGCATACACAAATCTCTCTGTTGTTTATAAAATGAAATTAAAAATTGTAATACCAGGATCAAATTCTAGCGAGGAATAGATAGACAAAAACATAGAAAAGTCACAATATACATACTTTGTAGACTAACATTTAAACACCATAATAAGATATTTAACAAGTAGGATACATAAAGATGAAAAAAATAATATGTTATAATTTGAGATAAGTTATAATAATTTCAGAATTAAGAAAAGATTATGTTGAGAATGAAGGTGGATTATTATTATTATTATTATTATTATTATTATTATTATTATTAGCTCAGTTGGTAGAGCAGCTGGCTACGGACTGAAAGATCCGAGGTTCGATGCTAGGTGGTGACAGGATTTTTTCTCGTTGCCAAACTTTCAGAACGGCCCCGAGGTTCACTCAGCCTCCTATAAAATTGAGTACCGGGTCTTTCCGCGGGGGTAAAAGGCGGTCAGAGCGTTGTGCCGACCACACCACCTCATTCTAGTGCCGAGGTCATGGAAAGCATGGGGCTCTACCTCCATGCTCCGCAATTGCCATCATGGCATGTTAGGGGGTACCTTTACCTTTATTATTATTATTATTATTACTATTATTATTATTATTATTATTATTATTATTATTATTAACGTCATTAGCAGCAAATCATATAGATATTTTAACGAAAATATAAAATTGACAGAAATGATATAATGTACTTAGAGAACAAATAAACTTGTTTTAAAATATATGATACATAATTTAAACTAGGGAACTCTGTCCTATGACTATTTGAATCTGGAATCGAAAATTTCATTGCTACAAGACGGCAATTCTAGCTGAAGTTTTATTATCGAATAATATAGACATGGGCCATTATTTGCACTACAGGTATGTACAGTTGTCAAAAGAAAAAGTGGCCGCTCTCCAGAAGCAAAGTTCCCTTCGGGTAACTTCGCTACAATTCGGAGACAGGCGATGTTACATGTTGTTGTACCACGTTACCTGATATCTACAGTTATAATTCAAGTATTCTTTGTGTTACTTAATAGCGTAATGGTAGCGTTCCTGCCTCTTATCCGTGAGGTCCTGCGTTCGAATACAACCAAGTGCTTTTTATGTTCTTTTTTGTATTGTTTTTAAGACAGAGATACAAAACATACTTCATTGCTCCTTTCTCTTTTTATGATTATTTTAGTAATTAACATCAGGTTCATGAATGTGTTATGTCATGACATTATCATTATTTATTATGACATTATGGCTGCAAATGTGACGTTACACAGGGAGGTCAGACCTGGCAATCGAGCACAGCCGTCGCTTTAAACTTAGTTATGGTGACAAAGATTGCGCGATTTTTGTTTTAATCTACGCGAAAGAAATATGCAATAGAATGCCGGGCTGTGTTATGTATGGCTACAACAGCCACTCGAAGAAAACGAAATGAACCAACATAAGATACTACGGATTTCCGAAGGACAATGACGTAGCGACTAGCGAGCTCGAGGATCACTGTCGAAGGGCGGACAAGTTCAATTTATAAGACGCTAAATTACGATTTTTAAAACAAGGATGTTTGTTCTGACATTACAATAACTTCATAAAAGTAATACACTTGTTAAAGTCTTTCTCACAGCAGTAGAAACATTTGAATGTATGCATTTACAAATATATTGCATATTATGGATGTGGAAATATAATAATAATGATTATTATTATTATTATTATTATTATTATTATTATTATTATTATTATTAATGTTATTTTGTTGTGCTTGTCCATTAATTTATTTTCACCTTCAGTGCACACAGTCCGTATAGGTCAGTTTCTATCTGATACTTTTCCAATTTACTGCGGGCTAACTTCGCTTTAGAATATGCCATTAGGAAAGTTCAGGATTACAGGCAGGGTTTGGAATTGAACGGGTTACATCAGCTTCTTGTCTTTGCGTATGACGTGAATATGTTAGGAGAAAATCCACAAACGATTAGGGAAAACACGGAAATTTTACTTGAAGCAAGTAAAGCGATCGGTTTAGGAGTAATTTCCCGAAAAGACAAAGTATATGATTATGTCTTGTGGTACCAGAATATTGTACGAAATGGAAATATACAAATTGGAGATTTATCCTTCGAAGGGGTGGAAAAATTCAAATATCTTGGAGCAAAAGTAACAAATATAAATGACACTCGGGAGGAAATTAAACGCAGAATAAATATGGGAAATGCGTGTTATTATTCGGTTGAGAAGCTTTTATCATCTAGTCTGCTGTCAAAAAATCAGAAAGTTAGAATTTATAAAACAGTTATATTACCGGTTGTACTGTATGGTTGTGAAAATTGGACTCTCACTCTGAGAGAGAACCATAGGTTAAGGGTGTTTGAGAATAAGGTGCTTAGGAAAATATTTGGGGCTAAGAGGGATGAAGTTACAGGAGAATGGAGAAAGTTACACAACGCAGAACTGCACGCATTGTATTCTTCATCTGACATAATTAGGAACATTAAATCCAGACGTTTGAGATGGGCAGGGCATGTAGCACGTATGGGCGAATCCAGAAATGCATATAGAGTGTTAGTTGGGAGACCGGAGGGAAAAAGACCTTTGGGGAGACCGAGACGTAGATGGGAGGATAATATTAAAATGGATTTGAGGGAGGAGGGATATGATGATAGAGACTGGATTAATTTTGCTCAGGATAGGGACCAATGGCGGGCTTATGTGAGGGCGGCAATGAACCTTCGGGTTCCTTAACAGCCAGTAAGTAAGTAAGTGCACAATGTTATTGCTGTATCGTAAGCATATTATCATTGTTCATAATTATAATGTCCCGTAACAAATATTTATTTTCATCAACGATGCCTTCGAGTAATATAATCAAGATCAGAACCGCCTCAATGTAATGCTTTACTGATGGCAAGGCTGGATATTGGTCCCAGCGAGACGTCATCTGTGCAAGTAAGAGGGGACGATAGCTGCGTACCGCCTCGCCAGTATTCTTATAAATGGTAAATATCGGTTTGTTTAATTAATATAAGATATTATATAATATATAATTAATTATTTAAGGCGGTCTTGGATCTGTGTGGAGGACGGTTGAACTTCATTAGTAGAAGGGGTAGGAGTGAAGTATATTCGAAAACTCAAGTGCAATAAAAATTGAAGTAAAAATAAAATGATGTCCCTGTAGTAAACCATTCGATGTGTAGATTTAATGTTCAATTAAAGTAACACTTTTATTTCACGGGTTTGAGCTACAAAATTAATTAGGTTTTCATTACAGACATTTCATTTAAGAATATTTATATATTTGGTTAATACTAAAAACATTAAATTCGGAATGGATCAAGTTTGTTGAAACGAATTGAGTGAATCACAAAATTTATCAGGAACACGCGTAACTTATTCCTGAGTTCGTTGTGCGCAAGAAAGTGGCTTGTATTCAGAGTGTTAAGAATATATTTCTCTTTAGAGAGCCGATCACTGAGAATCAAACCGTAACCCGTCTCCACCTATGCTACTTATGAAATTTATGCCCAGCTAACATCTACACAAGCGATTCAAATATTTCCGGGTAGGTGAATCTAATCAGGACGCGAAGTCTAAAAACAAATTTGCTGTTGAAGTTGTTGTTCGCACTAAGAACAAACTATCAGGTAGAAATATAATACAATGTAAAGTAATGACAAAGATTATTTTCTCACTCTTCTGTACATAGCAAAATAGCTGTAAGAGAAATAGGCCTACAACTAGCATCGGTCTGTTCTTTTCAGTGCGTGTTGGTAATTTGCTGGATTGTGTTTGCAAGCGCTGGGTTATATACGTCTATTTGATATTGCTTTTATTTATGTTTACTTAATTATTAGTCTTCTTACTTTAGTAATACTTAAATTGAAACAGCGAAATAAATATACTCCTATGAAGAACACTCTATGCAACGAATATTGGAAACGTGTAGTTGGTCTATTTCATTTCGAAAATTGTTTCCATAGTAACATCAGAACAATGCATTTAGGTTACAATGATAAGCGGTGTTAATGCGGAGCTTCTCCAACCGCCCCACAGTGGTCTAGAATGCAAATTTAGCGGGACATGTTAACAACTTTTCAGCTACCTAACAGATTAATATGAAATTTTACACAGTAGTTACTGGTAGCATATATGTTTTGCAAGCAAGCTCTCGTTACGAAGGTATAAGGGAAATACCCATTATAGGGGGGCGCATTTAGACAAAATTAGAAACTTTTCTCCTATCTGACAGATTTTTATGAAATTTTACAAAGCAGTTACAAGTAGCATATATGTTTTGTACACAAGCTCTGATTACGTTCGTATAAGGGGAACTACCCCTTATAGGGGGCGCAATAAGACAAAATTAGTAACTTTTCTCCTATTTAACAGATTTTTATGAAATTTAACAAAGTAGTTACAGGTAGCATGTATGTTTTGTATACAACCTCTCGTTACGTTGGTAAAAGGGGAACTACCCCTAATAGGGGGGGCAATTAAACACAATTAGTAACTTCTCTCCTATTTCATAGATTTGTATGAGATTTTACAAAACAGTTACAAGGAACATATATGTTTTGTATACAAGCTCTGATTACATTCGTATAAGGGGAACTACCCCTTATAGGGGGCGCAATTAGACAAAATTAGTAACTTTTCTCCTATTTAACAGATTTTTATGAAATTTAACAAAGTAGTTACAGGTAGCATGTATGTTTTGTATACAACCTCTCGTTACGTTGGTAAAAGGGGAACTACCCCTAATAGGGGGGGGGAAATTAAACACAATTATTAACTTCAATCCTATTTGATAGATTTGAAAGAGATTTTACAAAACAGTTACAAGGAACATATATGTTTTGTATACAAGCTCCGATTACGTTCGCATAAGGGGAACTACCCCCCTATAGGGGGCGAAATTAGAAAAAATTAGTAACTTTTCTCATATTTAACAGATTTTTATGAAATTTTACACCGCAGTTACAGGTACCATATATGTTTTGTATACAAGCTCTCGTTACGTTGATATAAGGGGAAGTACCCCTTATAGTGGGGGCGCAATTAGACAAAATTAGTAACTTTTCTCCTATTTAACAGATTTTTATGAAATTTTACACCGCAGTTACAGGTAGCATGTATGTTTTGTATACAACCTCTCGTTACGTTGGTATAAGGGGAACTACCCCTTATAGGGGGGCGCAATTAAACACAATTAGTAACTTTTCTCCTATTTGATAGATTTGTATGAGATTTTGCAAAACATTTACAAGGAACATATAAGTTTTGTATACAAGCTCTGATTACGATTCCTATAAGGACAACTACCCCTTTTAGGTGGCACAATTAGACAAAATTAGTAACTTTTCTCCTATTTAACAGATTTTTATGAAATTATACAAAGTAGTTACAGGTAGCATGTATGTTTTGTATACAAACTCTCGTTACGTTGGCATAAGGGGAACTACCCCTTATAGGGGGGCGCAATTAAACACAATTAGTAACTTCTCTCCTATTTGATAGATTTGTATGAGATTTTACAAAACAGTTACAAGGAACATATATGTTTTGTATACAAGCTCTGATTACGTTCGTATAAGGGGAACTACCCCTTATAGGGGGGCGCAATTAAACACAATTAGTAACTTCTCTCCTATTTGATAGATTTGTATGAGATTTTACAAAACAGTTACAAGGAACATATATGTTTAGTATACAAGCTGAGATTACGTTCGTATAAGGACAACTACCCCTTTTAGGTGGCACAATTAGACAAAATTAGTACCTTTTCTCCTATTTAACAGATTATTATGAAATTTTACAAAGTAGTTACAGGTAGCATGTATGTTTTGTATACAACCTCTCGTTACGTTGGTATAAGGGGAACTACCCCTAATATGGGGGCGCAATTAAACACAATTAGTAACTTCTCTCCTATTCGATAGATTTGTATGAGATTTTACAAAACAATTACAAGGAACATATATGTTTTGTATACAAGCTCAGATTACGTTCGTATAAGGGGAACTACCCCTTATAGGGGGCGCAATTAGACAAAATTAGTAACTTTTCTCCTATTTAACAGATTTTTATGAAATTTTACAAAGTAGTTACAGGTAGCATGTATGTTTTGTATACAACCTCTCGTTACGTTCGTTTAAGGGGAACTACCCCTTACAGGAGGGCGCAATTAAACACAATTAGTAACTCCTCTCCTATTTGATAGATTTATATGAGATTTTACAAAACAGTTACAAGGAACATATATGTTTTGTATAAAAGCTCTGATTACATTCGTACAAGGAGAACTAAACCTTTTAGGGGGCACAATTAGACAAAATTAGTAACTTTTCTCCTATTTAACAGATTTTTATGAAATTTTACAAAGTAGTTACAGGTAGCATGTATGTTTTGTATACAACCTCTCGTTACGTTGGTATAAGGGGAACTACCCCTTATAGGGGGGGCGCAATTAAACACAATTAGTAACTTCTCTCCTATTTGAGAGATTTGTATGAGATTTTACAAAACAGTTACAAGGAACATATATGTGTTGTATACTAGCACTGAGTACGATCGTATAAGGAGAACTACCCCTTTTAGGGGGCACAATTAGACAAAATTAGTAACTTTTCTCCTATTTAACAGATTTTTATGAAAATTTACAAAGTAGTTACAGGTAGCATGTATGTTTTGTATACAAGCTCGCATTACGTTGGTCTAAGTGTAACTACCCCTTATAGGGGGGCGCAATTAGACAAAATTAGTAACTTTTGTCCTATCTGACAGGTTTTTATGAAATTTTATACAGTAGTTACACTTAGTACATTTGTTTTGTGTACAAACTCTGTTTACGTTGGTATGAGCAGAAGTGCCCCTTACAGGGGGATGCATTTAGACAAAATCTTATGGGGGGGGGGAAATATAACATTTTAGGTACTATTGCTCCTTTTCAACACTCGGAAAGCTTATTTGGTACATAATTAACAAGCTGTCACCTTGAATTCCCTGAATAATACTGCGGAAGTACATTCGGTTCACAGATATTGAAATAACTGCAACCGAGAAAAATTGCACTACTGCACCTCGAAAGAATAGTGCTCATAAATTAGTACTTCCGCAAATCTGCGCATCTTAAGACTAGATTTAAAATAGAGGTAGACAGTGGAGGAAGTGAAAAAAATATATATTTTTGGACGAATCAAAGGGTTTTTTTTTTCCTCCACCTTAGCAAAGTCTGCACTCAATGGTTATATTTATATTTTGTCCCGTGTCCATTCATGCTAATTTGACATGCTATAATAACATTAAATGTAACACAAACAAACAGTGTTACATACCTAAAGAACTACTTGACATGTTGGTACCAAATATGAACGGAATCGACCAGTTACAACAGAGATACAGCACAAGGAAAACGGCAGACTCGCGGCGCTTGCTGAGTAAGAATGCTGGGTGGCGAAATGTGGCATGTTACCGGCTTCATATCTCGCTATGCAGCCACCTCCGCTGATTAAGATTATCAATTCAGTGTTACTCAGTTACATAGGAAAAATAATTTAAGGGTTTAATTTCATTATTTTACATGTCATATTTCTCCATTTGTCCTCCTAAATATGGATTTTAGACCACTGTCTCGCTGCATCTGTACTAAGAATAATAACACACATCAAACAATAACCGCTTATATTTCAGAGCATTTACACGTATCCACAAATTTAACGCTTATTTGAATGAATCTGTGCAACACTGCCCCATAATTTGGTTTATGTGCTGCTACGTGTGACCCTGATTGGTGCAAGAAAATATGTTTCGAGTTGTTTCTGACCTCTGTTGGTTAGTATTAAAAAGATGGTTTTCTTCCCGCTGCTTTGTGGCACAGATGTTCTAACTCACTCATTTATATTGCTTCAAGGCAGGATGCCCTCAAAATTCACTCCTTAATTCACTTTCAGTTGTCAGCTCCTATATTCAAAGCCATGTTGAAATATGCGTGGTATGCATCAAAATTAATAAACGAACGAGAAGTGTTTGTGAATGTGAAGGATATCTGTTTCGTGTGACTGGACAACCTTCTTTCATTTGCTGTGCATGGTCAGGAAATATGTATGTTTTGTGTTTTTATGACATTTATAATAACAAATCATGTACAAAATGAAGTGGAATAGAAACAGAACAGACACCAGTGACCTGCCTACGTGAGCAATATTTCCTTGTTTATCCTTTACAACACAATGTTAGTTAATTTGTAATTTGTTTAAAACATGATGAAGAGTTCAATACATTGAGAAATATGATATATGTAAATAGATAACTGTGATCACACTATTAATCGTTATTAAAATAAGAAAAATATAGGTCCAGGTAAGATTCGAAATTAGGTTGCCCGGATAACCACTCATCACCCAACCACATGAGGTACGCTTTCACAGAGTCTAACGCTTCCCTATTAGGCACCTAACAGAAGTACGTCACAAACAATAGCCAATATTTCCAAAACGAGGGGTCATTGGCCACCCTTACCATTTATGACTTTGAACAGTACTTCTTGTAATTTCACCTCACACAATCTTATTTCATTCGGTGATATACAGAGCGTGTCCTCTCTTTGTAAGCTAAGCTGTGTGCACACGTTACGCTGTTCATAGCTGTCGCTGTAGTGAGTTACGGATCTTATGAAACTAATTTGTAAATTAGTGAAATAGGGACCCAATGCCTGCCGTACATTTTATTGTCGACATACCGCATTTGAATTTCTTGTTTTCTGTATGGTGGTGTCCACACCTGTGTAGTAACGGTGAGCGCGTCTGGCTGCGAAACAAGGTGGCCCAGGTTCGAATCCCTGTTGGCGCAAGTTACCTGCTTGAGGCTTTTTCCGGGGTTTTCCCTCAACCAAATACGAGCAAATACTGGGTAGCTTTCGGTGCTGGACCCCGTACTCATTTCACCGGCATTATCACCTTCATATCATTCAGACGCTAAATAACCTAGATGTTGATACAGCGTCGTAAAATAACCCAATAAAACAAAAAAAAAAGGATGGTGGTATGCATCGTTCCTTACACCTATTCGGGAACATTATCACTTCCCATCGACATCGCTTTCTCACCTGTACGTAATAGTAATATACGTTACAAGAACGGTAATTCATGGTCGAGGAAAAGAATGAAAAAGCGAAACGTAGTTGAGCTTTTTTAATTTCAGAGAACATGAAAACAAACATACCGTTCGTGTATCATACATTAATTTGTGCGAAGATCGTTTATTACATACCTGAAAGACGAATTTCTAATTAGTTGCAATGAAATCTCTATGATGGTTTCTGTTTAATGACAGCAACTTCGGAACACCAAAATATCTATCTTCAACACTGTTGCTATAAAATGTTTTCTGTATTTACTATACTCCAGCAGGCCGTGATATACGTCTGTCGGCCTTTTTTTCCCCCCAGTGTATTTTTTTAGTAGGTTATTTTACGACGCTTTATCAACAGCTTAGGTTATTTAGCGTCTGAATGAGATGAAGGTGATAATGCCGGTGAAATGAGTCCGGGGTCCAACACCGAAAGTTACCCAGCATTAGCTCATATTGGGTTGAGGGAAAACCCCGGAAAAAACCTCAACCAGGTAACTTGCCCCGACCAGGAATCGAACCCGGGCCACCTGGTTTCGCGGCTAGATGTGCTAACCGTTACTCCACAGGTGTGGACCCCCCCAGTGTATAAATGCGAACTTAAAACAAACCGTAAGGTTATGTAACGATTTATTTTTCATTTTAATATTTTAACAATATTATTTATGTAACATATTGCAGTAATAACATCGGCATCTGGAATCTTGATTTTTTCACGGCTTCCTTAATGTTATGTGTATCAGGAATGCAATAAGTTTCGTGGAATAGTAGATTTTACTTAATTTTTGCAAATATTTAAAAACAATAATTAACATTGCAATTTAGGTGAAATTGCAGTGGTAAGTTTCCAATTTATAATTATTACTAAGTTAAACGTCTCTAAAAATTATATGTTAAAAGCCTAAATCAGTAAAATGAATGTCGCGCTAAGCGGTAAGAAGAGGGAAATTGTTGTGTGTGTTACGTTGGGTATACTGAATGTGGTATTTCACACTTACCGCGTATTGGTTCTGTGCGGAAAACAAGCAAATACGCACGATCTCGCACAAACATAAATGCCTTTTAAGATTAGACAGAGTTCCGGAACTCTTACCACAGTGATTGCACGTGTATGGCTTCTCGCCTGTATGTACGCGCAAATGTATTTTTAGTGACGTTGATACAACGAAGGATTTTCCACAAACATCGCATACGAACGGCATCTCCCCCGTGTGTGAGCGAACATGGCGTTTAGACTTTCCAAATAAGAATAACGTTTACCACAAACATAACAACTGAACGTTTTATCGACGGCGTGTGTGCGTGCAACATGCCTTTTGAGAAGGACGGAATTCGAATAGTATTTTCCACACACACTACAACTGCATCGCTTTTCAACGGCTTCCGTGCATTTATGCCCTCTCAGACTTTGCGAAAAAGAGAAGCTTTTTAAACAAATATTGCAATTGAATGGCTTCTCGCCGGTATGTCTCCTTGTATGCTCTTTCAGATATCCCGATTCGTAAAATTTTTTTCCACACACAACGCAACTGAATGGCCTCTGGCCCGTGTGCACGTTCGTGTGTCTTCTCAGATTCTCCACTAGCGAGAAGTGTTTTCCACAGACATCGCAAATGAAAGGCGCTTCGCCCGTGTGAACACTTGCGTGCCTTTTGAGCTGCACTGGTCCTGAGAAACACTTTCCACAAACATCGCATCTGTGCAGCTCCTTGTCAGCAGGCTGCTGCTCATCTTGTGCGATATTGTCGCAGCAACCCGGCACTAGATTCTCACCAATAACTGCAATGCTGTGCAGAAGACGAGGTTTTAATATAAGCTATCTATTCTATACCGATAATAAATCTGTAACCGAAATTTTTCTGGTAATTTACGCATTACCAAAATTAATTGGCCCTAACATGTGTAATTAACCATCCTGAAACCGAAAATCGCTTTTTTGGAATTTTTGTTTGTCTGTCTGTCTGTCTGGATGTTTGTTACCTTTTCACGTGATAATGGCTGAACGGATTTCGATGAAAATTCAAATGTAAATTAAGTTCGTTCTAGCTTAAATTTTAGGCTATATGGCATTCAAAATACTTTATTTAAAAGGTTGTTTATAAGTGGGCCTGAATTAAATAAATCGAAATATCTCGCTTATTATTGATTTTTCTGAAAAATGTTACATTACACATCTCTCTTTAAAAATGATTTCCGATAAGTTTTATTCTATGCAAAATTTTCATAGGACTGATATTTAAGGATATACAAGACTTTTAAAATAACAACATTTTCACCAACGCCTCAGATTATAGCGTTGTTGTTCATACAGTAACTCTATGAAAAATGCAGAAACATACCTTCAACATAATACGTAACAAAACACATCATTACCCATTAAGTATGTGCCAATCAGCGTAAACTCAGTAAACTTTAAATCCTGTAAATACCAAGTGAAAAGAAACATGTTTATAACTAATCTATTATAAAATAAGTAATATTAGTAAATAAATCTTGAAAACCAACAAGGTGAGTATATGCACGTACAAATTATACTGTAGCAGACATTCCGAATCTTCAACGAAACTGAATCATTTAACGGGATCGCAAAACAGATGTTTACAATGAACTTGAAAATCAACGGCATAACTTTATTGATATAGCAGGCGTGACCCAACAATTTGGCCAAAGGAGTTCGAGGTCCTACGCTGAATTCTGCTTCAAATGGCTGAGGGAAGACCCCGGAAAAAGCCCAACCAGGATTTGAACCAGGATCCGGTCATTACGCTGTCCGTCATCCCACGGTGTAGAGTGCAAATGCAGTGAACTGAGTACTCTAGCTTCCTGCAAATTGTAACCGTTTTGTTCCGCTTTACATTTGCACAGTCAGCTACGTAGACTACTTCTAGATATTTAATCATTTTTCTTAATCACTAATATATACTGCATTAGTACGTTTTGTGAACATTGTGATATTTCTCTCACTCTTCTTGCACTTGTGCTTTTTGTATAAGTATCTGTAATTTTATTTCAATTTTTTATTTGCCTCTTCTTTCTGCATTTGTTGCTTGTATATGTCTATTTGTATTCTTGAGCTGTAGTGGTAGAGAAGGCCTGATGGCAAATCCGCCAGATTAAATAGATCAAAAAAGTAAATGAAGGTGTGAATAAATAAATAAATAGGTAAATTAGTGAATAAATGAATAAATAAATAAGTAAATAATTAAAACGAAGAAATAACTAAGTAAATAAAAATAAGTTGTTAAATAATTAATAAACACATAAATAAGTAAATAAATAAACAAAATAACGCGCTAGAACATGAAATGCTTACACAAGACAGAAGTCCTGTTGCATGTATCACTGTCTGAAGTAAAGAAAGAGTAGCAACACATCTTGGTATACTATTTATGTATTAGTAAGCAAACTGAATTCTAATAAATATTATTCAATTTCTATTTGCCAGTATTTAATACTCGTCAAGATATAAAATAATAGGCCTAATCTCCTTTTGTAATATAAATGTAGGGAATAATAATATCTTAAAGATAGAAGATGTGAAAACGTTCGCATCTTTTATTGTATCGGTATTTCAACGTACTCGTGCGCTTGCGTATTGTCGTGCCGACGTCATCAACAATGGCCGACAGAAACGACAAGACGGATCGTTTCCATGGAAACACTGTGGTTTGCTTTTCTCGGAAGAATAGTTCGGTATGTCCGGAATGCGATCTGCGTTTCTTTTGATGAAGAAGGGAGGCTATCCCTTCACGGGGGCAGCTGCATTTGCTGGGGGCTCTCGTATGGGAGCCTTCCAGACGGCGGGAAGACCTGCGTATGCGGTTGGACCGCGGAAGGAAGGACCTGCGGGTGCGGAAGGCGGGCCCCGTTTTTCGTTCGGTAAGCCCGATTTGGTCAAAATTGTGGGGATCGTTGGGGCGATAGGGCTGGGGGGCTACTACCTCTGGAGTAGCGGCAGTCCAGGGGACAGGAGGGGTGCCTCCACGCCCCCTGAGCCTGTCCCTCCGCCTTCATCGCCTCAGCCTTCCCCAACACACCCCCGGTACTGTACAAAATTCAAATACTTTTATGCTCCCCCCTGCACTGAAATACACCCACAACAAGTGAGACGACGATCACGCCGCTCACGCCGCACACACCCACCGCCATCTTCTCCGCCTAATCCAGTACCGCCACTACCCCCGCCACCCCCCCATGGTATTCTCAGGGATCCTGAGAAAGACCAGGGGGCCGACCGTCCGCGCCCGAGGGTCACGTTTGACCTTCCTCCTGAGGACCCTCAGGAGGAAGCGATGGCGGGACCTTCTACAGCGGGCGGCCTAGGCACTGACACTACCCCACCACACAATACAGACGATAGTCCTCCCCAGTCAAGTCGGCAGCATGAGTCCAGTACGGACAGTGACAACTCTGACTCGGGCATTATGTCGGAGGAAAAGAGACCCTTTGAACCCTTTCGACTTTGGAAAAAAACCCCGAACGAGGAAGCTTTGGAAAAAGTTTTCGAGTATTCTAGAAAACCGTCTGAACGGAAGTAGGGGAACACTTCCGCGGCTGCGGTCCTGGATCCAAATTCTGGTCGACCTGGTTGGCGAGTTGGTATAGCGCTGGCCTTCTCTGCCCAAGGTTGCGGGTTCGATCCCGGGCCAGGTCGATGGCATTTAAGTGTGCTTAAATGCGACAGGCTCATGTCAGTAGATTTACTGGCATGTAAAAGAACTCCTGCGGGACAAAATTCCGGCACACCGGCGACGCTGATATAACCTCTGCAGTTGCGAGCGTCGTTAAATAAAAAACATAACATTTTATACAGTCGACCTGGTTGGCGAGTTGGTATAGCGCTGGCCATCTCTGCACAAGGTTGCGGATTCGATCCCGGGCCAGGTCGATGGCATTTAAGTGTGCTTAAATGCGACAGGCTCATGTCAGTAGATTTACTGGCATGTAAAAGAACTCCTGCGGGACAAAATTCCGGCACACCGGCGACGCTGATATAACCTCTGCAGTTGTGAGCGTCGTTAAATAAAAAACATAACATTTTATGCAGTCGACCTGGTTGGCGAGTTGGTATAGCGCTGGCCTTCTCTGCCCAAGGTTGCGGATTCGATCCCGGGCCAGGTCGATGGCATTTAAGTGTGCTTAAATGCGACAGGCTCATGTCAGTAGATTTACTGGCATGTAAAACAACTCCTGCGGGACAAAATTCTGGCACACCGGCGACGCTGATATCCCCTCCTTTTGCGAGCGTCGTTAAATAAAAAACAACATTTAGGCCTATATATTGTCGACCTGGTTGGCGAGTTGGTATAGCGCTGGCCTTCTCTGCCCAAGGTTGCGGATTCGATCCCGGGCCAGGTCGATGGCATTTAAGTGTGCTTAAATGCGACAGGCTCATGTCAGTAGATTTACTGGCATGTAAAAGAACTCCTGCGGGACAAAATTCCGGCACACCGGCGACGCTGATATAACCCCTGCTTTTGCGAGCGTCGTTAAATAAAACCAAATTTTCTAAAAAAAAAAATTAAAAAAAAATAAAAAATAAAAAAAAATAAAAAAATTGCAAACCACAAAAATTTAATGCACTGCCCAATGGTAGGGAGGTTGGGAAGGGCAGGGCGGAACTCGACATGCAGCCACCTCCACGTGGTGAGTTCTGGGTTGTTTCAGTTCATATGGAATGAAACAAGCGAAGAGCTGCATCTCAACTGTGAAAGGTGCTACAAAAATTCATACAAGGTGGAAAATGTTCAATAATAGAAAGTTCACGCACTAAATGCTTAAGATTAAATAACAGAAGCTTCCTTCTCCATTTCTTTATTTTTATTTAGTAAGAAATCGATTTTGTTTCTAGGAAAGGTCGCTATATCGCAGTGAATTCAGTAGCAGTTGCAACAGACGGCAACACTCTTCCCTGCAGCACAGATGGCAGTCACGAGGAGATCGCCCTCACACCCTGTACCCGCCGTGCTGTGGCTTAAGATGAATGTAACAAAAACATTATCGTCGTTGTTCCTACAATATCTCCTATGTGCAAAATATAATTTTTTCAGTAGGAAGAATAAACACATTTATTAGTGGAATTTTGTTCATTTATTTATTCCACACATTTAAATAACATCTCTGTGCAGTCAGACTACATAACTGATAACAATAATCTACGCTTAATAAGCCAGCGTGTCACAACTACAAAAATATATGCTTAATATTCACATAGGAGATTACATGTTCCTCTACTTTACATGGCAGGAATTGCATTGCATAGGCTACAATATAACAAGCGGTAGTAACGCGTATACACTTACAATGAGACTGACAAATTGAGTTTAATTAAACAATTTAAATTGTTCACAGTGTATCATTTTTTGGTGTGTATTAAGAGTCATAAAGCGAACAGCACTCGACCGACTGCGCCATCCAGGCCGACTACTTCACTTTGCTTATCCGCTCTTCTACTTTGTGTGTCCTCATTTTCATAGCTCTCCGTATATAAATATTAGAGATATTTATCTTTAGTTGGTACTATTCTAATACACATTTCTATTGTGACGAGAAACGACCAGTAGATTTTATCCAGTGTCCTCTCATTCAATGTAAACTTGTTCTGCTTTAAAACTCCAAGTTGAGAAATTAAAAAATCTGTAGTTTGAAGTGATCCCTATTCGAGGTAGGATGCAGAAAGACTGGAAAACAGTCTCTAATGTCGGCTTTAGAAATAGTAAATGTCATGTGGCACGTATGGGCGAATCCAGAAATGCATATAGAGTGTTAGTGGGAGGGCGCAGAGAAAAATACATTCGGGAATGCCGAAACGTAGATGGAAGGATGATATTAAAATGGATTTGAGGGAGATGGAATATAACAGAGACTGGATTAATCTCGCACAGGAGAGGGAGAGATAGCGGGCCTATTTGAGGGCGACAATGAACCTCCGGGTTCCTTCAAAGCCGTAAGTAAGTATATAGGTCATGTTACATGTTTGATCATTGAATGAGCAGGCAGTATAAGCATCTGACAAAGACAGTACGCACATTTACCCTACATTTCCTACTTTGTTTTTTTATTGCAAAACAAAATTTTGGCTATAAGTAAACTTAAGGTGAATTCAATGTTGCGACTGGAGTATCTACAATTTAGCCATTCATTGCAAAGTATCGGCTCAAGTAGGTAATCTAAAAACCTGGTGTTATTTTTCAGAGCAAAGACATGCTACAACGTGAATAATTTTGTATGTATGTATTTTCAAATGGTACCGGTATTAAAAACTAGTTTTACATAATTCGCATACACAAATCTCTCTGTTGTTTATAAAATGAAATTAAAAATTGTAATACCAGGATCAAATTCTAGCGAGGAATAGATAGACAAAAACATAGAAAAGTCACAATATACATACTTTGTAGACTAACATTTAAACACCATAATAAGATATTTAACAAGTAGGATACATAAAGATGAAAAAAATAACATGTTATAATTTGAGATAAGTTATAATAATTTCAGAATTAAGAAAAGATTATGTTGAGAATGAAGGTGGATTATTATTATTATTATTATTATTATTATTATTATTATTATTATTATTATTAGCTCAGTTGGTAGAGCAGCTGGCTACGGACTGAAAGATCCGAGGTTCGATGCTAGGTGGTGACAGGATTTTTTCTCGTTGCCAAACTTTCAGAACGGCCCCGAGGTTCACTCAGCCTCCTATAAAATTGAGTACCGGGTCTTTCCGCGGGGGTGAAAGGCGGTCAGAGCGTTGTGCCGACCACACCACCTCATTCTAGTGCCGAGGTCATGGAAAGCATGGGGCTCTACCTCCATGCTCCGCAATTGCCATCATGGCATGTTAGGGGGTACCTTTACCTTTATTATTATTATTATTATTATTACTATTATTATTATTATTATTATTATTATTATTAACGTCATTAGCAGCAAATCATATAGATATTTTAACGAAAATATAAAATTGACAGAAATGATATAATGTACTTAGAGAACAAATAAACTTGTTTTAAAATATATGATACATAATTTAAACTAGGGAACTCTGTCCTATGACTATTTGAATCTGGAATCGAAAATTTCATTGCTACAAGACGGCAATTCTAGCTGAAGTTTTATTATCGAATAATATAGACATGGGCCATTATTTGCACTACAGGTATGTACAGTTGTCAAAAGAAAAAGTGGCCGCTCTCCAGAAGCAAAGTTCCCTTCGGGTATCTTCGCTACAATTCGGAGACAGGCGATGTTACATGTTGTTGTACCACGTTACCTGATATCTACAGTTATAATTCAAGTATTCTTTGTGTTACTTAATAGCGTAATGGTAGCGTTCCTGCCTCTTATCCGTGAGGTCCTGCGTTCGAATACAACCAAGTGCTTTTTATGTTCTTTTTTGTATTGTTTTTAAGACAGAGATACAAAACATACTTCATTGCTCCTTTCTCTTTTTATGATTATTTTAGTAATTAACATCAGGTTCATGAATGTGTTATGTCATGACATTATCATTATTTATTATGACCAGGGAAAGGATTTATATGTAAATACATATTTACTTATAAAGCTAATATAATTTATATTTTGCATTATCTTTATGTTTCACAATGTGTAGGGTTGAAAAATCCTACTTTTATTTTCCATATTTTTCCATATTTTAGAGTTTAGTACATATTTTCGTTAATTTCCATATATTTTCCATATTTCATATAAAACAGTCCATATTATATTAGGTTTAACAATAAAACAAAACAAAATTCCATTAACTTTTAAAAATACATTTCAACAATAGAGATTTAAACACATGTTCAGTAATCCCTTTAACATCAGAGTTATTTGAAAATTAGCAGTCCTATCAACAATGGGAAAGTAAGTTACAAAACTGTATTAATTTAATTTAAAATTTTTAACAGACTTCAGTTGTGCAGCTCAACAGTTAAATGCCAGTCAGAGTACACATAGGTTCAGTTTTGTAAATCATACTATAAAGACGGTAAATATGCCAAAAGTACGTCATTCAGTCAATTTAAAATCAAAACTAACAAGTTACATTTCAGAATTTAAAGAAGATGGTTTATCAGCTGACAATAAAATATTATTTTGTAATTTGTGTCAGTGTGCAGTATCATCTACACAAAAGTTCCTGGTGCAACAACACATTACAACTAGTAAACATCAGGCCAACAAACAACTAAATTCCAAGCAGAGACAATTGTTTTTAACACAACCAACAACATCGAATGTAAGATCTGAGTTTAACATCGACCTGTGCCGTTCTCTCATCTCTGCTGATATTCCTCTCTACAAACTAAAGAATAAGGTCTTCAGGGAATTCCTTGAAAAATATACTCAACATACAATCCCGGATGAGTCAACACTTAGGAAGACGTATGCTCCATCCATCTACGATGAGACAATACAGAAGATAAGAGATGAAATTAAAGATAGTTCAATTTGGGTTTCCATTGATGAGACTCCCGACAAAGAAGGTAGACTTGTTGGTAATGTAGTTATCGGTTTGTTAAGTGAACAATATTCTGAACGAATTCTTTTACATTGTGATGTTCTAGAAAAGTGCAATAACAAAACTATAGTTAAACTGTTCAACGAAGCTATGGGTATCCTGTGGCCAAAGGGTATTATGTACGATAATGTGTTATTCTTTATTAGCGATGCTGCCCCTTATATGGTCAAAGCTGGACAAGCATTATCTGTTGTATATCCTAAATTGACTCATTTTACTTGTGTGGCGCATGCATTTCATCGTGTGGCAGAAGTGGTCAGAGACAATTTCCCTAAAGTAGATTTGTTGATTTCATCAGTGAAAAAAGTATTTCTCAAAGCTCCCAGTAGAGTTAACGTGTTGAAAGAAATGTACCCTGAAATTCCATTGCCACCAAAGCCAATTTTAACTAGATGGGGTACATGGCTAGAAGCAGTTGAATATTATGCCGAACATATAGACTCTATTAACAATGTTCTCCTTGCATTGGACTCTGAAGATGCAGTCTCAATTGATACTGCGAAAACAGTTACCTGTGACATAAGTGTGAAGAATGACTTAGCTCACATTCAGCATACATTTTCATGCATCATAAAAACGCTCAAAAGTCTCCAAAATAGGCACCTTTCACTATCTGAAAGTTTTGAAATTATAAATAGTACTGTGGAACAACTGAATCGTGGTAGAGGTAAAGTTGCAGATGCAGTAAGAGCTAAGGTGGACACTGTACTTTCAAAAAACCCTGGATATGAAGAACTACAAAAGGTTGTTGCTGTGATGAGTGGTGAATCAACAGTGAAGATTAACTTGGACTTATCCCCAGCAGACATTGTGAAATTGAATTATGTACCAGTTACTTCTTGTGACGTCGAACGCTCTTTTAGTCAGTATAAATCTATCCTCAGAGACAATAGAAGAAGATTCACTTTTCAGCACTTGAAAGAAATGTTTGTAACCTATTGTTATGGTAACAGACAATAAAAATTGTGTTTTGTTGAAACTACATTGGAAGATAAGGTACGTCCATTATATTTTTTGTTTAGTTTGATTAAAATGTACCAATATTTAACGTACATAGTCATTTTTTTATAATTTTAAGTCCATATTTAATTCCATATTTTGGTAAAAATCCATATTTAATTCCATATTTTGGTAAAAATAACTACATATATATTTACATATTTCATATATTTTTAGTCCATATAAATCCGTTCCCTGATTATGACATTATGGCTGCAAATGTGACGTTACACAGGGAGGTCAGACCTGGCAATCGAGCACAGCCGTCGCTTTAAACTTAGTTATGGTGACAAAGATTGCGCGATTTTTGTTTTAATCTACGCGAAAGAAATATGCAATAGAATGCCGGGCTGTGTTATGTATGGCTACAACAGCCACTCGAAGAAAACGAAATGAACCAACATAAGATACTACGGATTTCCGAAGGACAATGACGTAGCGACTAGCGAGCTCGAGGATCACTGTCGAAGGGCGGACAAGTTCAATTTATAAGACGCTAAATTACGATTTTTAAAACAAGGATGTTTGTTCTGACATTACAATAACTTCATAAAAGTAATACACTTGTTAAAGTCTTTCTCACAGCAGTAGAAACATTTGAATGTATGCATTTACAAATATATTGCATATTATGGATGTGGAAATATAATAATAATGATTATTATTATTATTATTATTATTATTATTATTAATGTTATTTTGTTGTGCTTGTCCATTAATTTATTTTCACCTTCAGTGCACACAGTCCGTATAGGTCAGTTTCTATCTGATACTTTTCCAATTTACTGCGGGCTAACTTCGCTTTAGAATATGCCATTAGGAAAGTTCAGGATTACAGGCAGGGTTTGGAATTGAACGGGTTACATCAGCTTCTTGTCTTTGCGTATGACGTGAATATGTTAGGAGAAAATCCACAAACGATTAGGGAAAACACGGAAATTTTACTTGAAGCAAGTAAAGCGATCGGTTTAGGAGTAATTTCCCGAAAAGACAAAGTATATGATTATGTCTTGTGGTACCAGAATATTGTACGAAATGGAAATATACAAATTGGAGATTTATCCTTCGAAGGGGTGGAAAAATTCAAATATCTTGGAGCAAAAGTAACAAATATAAATGACACTCGGGAGGAAATTAAACGCAGAATAAATATGGGAAATGCGTGTTATTATTCGGTTGAGAAGCTTTTATCATCTAGTCTGCTGTCAAAAAATCAGAAAGTTAGAATTTATAAAACAGTTATATTACCGGTTGTACTGTATGGTTGTGAAAATTGGACTCTCACTCTGAGAGAGAACCATAGGTTAAGGGTGTTTGAGAATAAGGTGCTTAGGAAAATATTTGGGGCTAAGAGGGATGAAGTTACAGGAGAATGGAGAAAGTTACACAACGCAGAACTGCACGCATTGTATTCTTCATCTGACATAATTAGGAACATTAAATCCAGACGTTTGAGATGGGCAGGGCATGTAGCACGTATGGGCGAATCCAGAAATGCATATAGAGTGTTAGTTGGGAGACCGGAGGGAAAAAGACCTTTGGGGAGACCGAGACGTAGATGGGAGGATAATATTAAAATGGATTTGAGGGAGGAGGGATATGATGATAGAGACTGGATTAATTTTGCTCAGGATAGGGACCAATGGCGGGCTTATGTGAGGGCGGCAATGAACCTTCGGGTTCCTTAACAGCCAGTAAGTAAGTAAGTGCACAATGTTATTGCTGTATCGTAAGCATATTATCATTGTTCATAATTATAATGTCCCGTAACAAATATTTATTTTCATCAACGATGCCTTCGAGTAATATAATCAAGATCAGAACCGCCTCAATGTAATGCTTTACTGATGGCAAGGCTGGATATTGGTCCCAGCGAGACGTCATCTGTGCAAGTAAGAGGGGACGATAGCTGCGTACCGCCTCGCCAGTATTCTTATAAATGGTAAATATCGGTTTGTTTAATTAATATAAGATATTATATAATATATAATTAATTATTTAAGGCGGTCTTGGATCTGTGTGGAGGACGGTTGAACTTCATTAGTAGAAGGGGTAGGAGTGAAGTATATTCGAAAACTCAAGTGCAATAAAAATTGAAGTAAAAATAAAATGATGTCCCTGTAGTAAACCATTCGATGTGTAGATTTAATGTTCAATTAAAGTAACACTTTTATTTCACGGGTTTGAGCTACAAAATTAATTAGGTTTTCATTACAGACATTTCATTTAAGAATATTTATATATTTGGTTAATACTAAAAACATTAAATTCGGAATGGATCAAGTTTGTTGAAACGAATTGAGTGAATCACAAAATTTATCAGGAACACGCGTAACTTATTCCTGAGTTCGTTGTGCGCAAGAAAGTGGCTTGTATTCAGAGTGTTAAGAATATATTTCTCTTTAGAGAGCCGATCACTGAGAATCAAACCGTAACCCGTCTCCACCTATGCTACTTATGAAATTTATGCCCAGCTAACATCTACACAAGCGATTCAAATATTTCCGGGTAGGTGAATCTAATCAGGACGCGAAGTCTAAAAACAAATTTGCTGTTGAAGTTGTTGTTCGCACTAAGAACAAACTATCAGGTAGAAATATAATACAATGTAAAGTAATGACAAAGATTATTTTCTCACTCTTCTGTACATAGCAAAATAGCTGTAAGAGAAATAAGCCTACAACTAGCATCGGTCTGTTCTTTTCAGTGCGTGTTGGTAATTTGCTGGATTGTGTTTGCAAGCGCTGGGTTATATACGTCTATTTGATATTGCTTTTATTTATGTTTACTTAATTATTAGTCTTCTTACTTTAGTAATACTTAAATTGAAACAGCGAAATAAATATACTCCTATGAAGAACACTCTATGCAACGAATATTGGAAACGTGTAGTTGGTCTATTTCATTTCGAAAATTGTTTCCATAGTAACATCAGAACAATGCATTTAGGTTACAATGATAAGCGGTGTTAATGCGGAGCTTCTCCAACCGCCCCACAGTGGTCTAGAATGCAAATTTAGCGGGACATGTTAACAACTTTTCAGCTACCTAACAGATTAATATGAAATTTTACACAGTAGTTACTGGTAGCATATATGTTTTGCAAGCAAGCTCTCGTTACGAAGGTATAAGGGAAATACCCATTATAGGGGGGCGCATTTAGACAAAATTAGAAACTTTTCTCCTATCTGACAGATTTTTATGAAATTTTACAAAGCAGTTACAAGTAGCATATATGTTTTGTACACAAGCTCTGATTACGTTCGTATAAGGGGAACTACCCCTTATAGGGGGCGCAATAAGACAAAATTAGTAACTTTTCTCCTATTTAACAGATTTTTATGAAATTTAACAAAGTAGTTACAGGTAGCATGTATGTTTTGTATACAACCTCTCGTTACGTTGGTAAAAGGGGAACTACCCCTAATAGGGGGGGCAATTAAACACAATTAGTAACTTCTCTCCTATTTCATAGATTTGTATGAGATTTTACAAAACAGTTACAAGGAACATATATGTTTTGTATACAAGCTCTGATTACATTCGTATAAGGGGAACTACCCCTTATAGGGGGCGCAATTAGACAAAATTAGTAACTTTTCTCCTATTTAACAGATTTTTATGAAATTTAACAAAGTAGTTACAGGTAGCATGTATGTTTTGTATACAACCTCTCGTTACGTTGGTAAAAGGGGAACTACCCCTAATAGGGGGGGGGAAATTAAACACAATTATTAACTTCAATCCTATTTGATAGATTTGAAAGAGATTTTACAAAACAGTTACAAGGAACATATATGTTTTGTATACAAGCTCCGATTACGTTCGCATAAGGGGAACTACCCCCCTATAGGGGGCGAAATTAGAAAAAATTAGTAACTTTTCTCATATTTAACAGATTTTTATGAAATTTTACACCGCAGTTACAGGTACCATATATGTTTTGTATACAAGCTCTCGTTACGTTGATATAAGGGGAAGTACCCCTTATAGTGGGGGCGCAATTAGACAAAATTAGTAACTTTTCTCCTATTTAACAGATTTTTATGAAATTTTACACCGCAGTTACAGGTAGCATGTATGTTTTGTATACAACCTCTCGTTACGTTGGTATAAGGGGAACTACCCCTTATAGGGGGGCGCAATTAAACACAATTAGTAACTTTTCTCCTATTTGATAGATTTGTATGAGATTTTGCAAAACATTTACAAGGAACATATAAGTTTTGTATACAAGCTCTGATTACGATTCCTATAAGGACAACTACCCCTTTTAGGTGGCACAATTAGACAAAATTAGTAACTTTTCTCCTATTTAACAGATTTTTATGAAATTATACAAAGTAGTTACAGGTAGCATGTATGTTTTGTATACAAACTCTCGTTACGTTGGCATAAGGGGAACTACCCCTTATAGGGGGGCGCAATTAAACACAATTAGTAACTTCTCTCCTATTTGATAGATTTGTATGAGATTTTACAAAACAGTTACAAGGAACATATATGTTTTGTATACAAGCTCTGATTACGTTCGTATAAGGGGAACTACCCCTTATAGGGGGGCGCAATTAAACACAATTAGTAACTTCTCTCCTATTTGATAGATTTGTATGAGATTTTTCAAAACAGTTACAAGGAACATATATGTTTAGTATACAAGCTGAGATTACGTTCGTATAAGGACAACTACCCCTTTTAGGTGGCACAATTAGACAAAATTAGTACCTTTTCTCCTATTTAACAGATTATTATGAAATTTTACAAAGTAGTTACAGATAGCATGTATGTTTTGTATACAACCTCTCGTTACGTTGGTATAAGGGGAACTACCCCTAATATGGGGGCGCAATTAAACACAATTAGTAACTTCTCTCCTATTTGATAGATTTGTATGAGATTTTACAAAACAATTACAAGGAACATATATGTTTTGTATACAAGCTCAGATTACGTTCGTATAAGGGGAACTACCCCTTATAGGGGGCGCAATTAGACAAAATTAGTAACTTTTCTCCTATTTAACAGATTTTTATGAAATTTTACAAAGTAGTTACAGGTAGCATGTATGTTTTGTATACAACCTCTCGTTACGTTCGTTTAAGGGGAACTACCCCTTACAGGAGGGCGCAATTAAACACAATTAGTAACTCCTCTCCTATTTGATAGATTTATATGAGATTTTACAAAACAGTTACAAGGAACATATATGTTTTGTATAAAAGCTCTGATTACATTCGTACAAGGAGAACTAAACCTTTTAGGGGGCACAATTAGACAAAATTAGTAACTTTTCTCCTATTTAACAGATTTTTATGAAATTTTACAAAGTAGTTACAGGTAGCATGTATGTTTTGTATACAACCTCTCGTTACGTTGGTATAAGGGGAACTACCCCTTATAGGGGGGCGCAATTAAACACAATTAGTAACTTCTCTCCTATTTGAGAGATTTGTATGAGATTTTACAAAACAGTTACAAGGAACATATATGTGTTGTATACTAGCTCTGAGTACGATCGTATAAGGAGAACTACCCCTTTTAGGGGGCACAATTAGACAAAATTAGTAACTTTTCTCCTATTTAACAGATTTTTATGAAAATTTACAAAGTAGTTACAGGTAGCATGTATGTTTTGTATACAAGCTCGCATTACGTTGGTCTAAGTGTAACTACCCCTTATAGGGGGGCGCAATTAGACAAAATTAGTAACTTTTGTCCTATCTGACAGGTTTTTATGAAATTTTATACAGTAGTTACACTTAGTACATTTGTTTTGTGTACAAACTCTGTTTACGTTGGTATGAGCAGAAGTGCCCCTTACAGGGGGATGCATTTAGACAAAATCTTATGGGGGGGGGGAAATATAACATTTTAGGTACTATTGCTCCTTTTCAACACTCGGAAAGCTTATTTGGTACATAATTAACAAGCTGTCACCTTGAATTCCCTGAATAATACTGCGGAAGTACATTCGGTTCACAGATATTGAAATACCTGCAACCGAGAAAAATTGCACTACTGCACTTCGAAAGAATAGTGCTCATAAATTAGTACTTCCGCAAATCTGCGCATCTTAAGACTAGATTTAAAATAGAGGTAGACAGTGGAGGAAGTGAAAAAAATATATATTTTTGGACGAATCAAAGGGTTTTTTTTTTCCTCCACCTTAGCAAAGTCTGCACTCAATGGTTATATTTATATTTTGTCCCGTGTCCATTCATGCTAATTTGACATGCTATAATAACATTAAATGTAACACAAACAAACAGTGTTACATACCTAAAGAACTACTTGACATGTTGGTACCAAATATGAACGGAATCGACCACTTACAACAGAGATACAGCACAAGGAAAACGGCAGACTCGCGGCGCTTGCTGAGTAAGAATGCTGGGTGGCGAAATGTGGCATGTTACCGGCTTCATATCTCGCTATGCAGCCACCTCCGCTGATTAAGATTATCAATTCAGTGTTACTCAGTTACATAGGAAAAATAATTTAAGGGTTTAATTTCATTATTTTACATGTCATATTTCTCCATTTGTCCTCCTAAATATGGATTTTAGACCACTGTCTCGCTGCATCTGTACTAAGAATAATAACACACATCAAACAATAACCGCTTATATTTCAGAGCATTTACACGTATCCACAAATTTAACGCTTATTTGAATGAATCTGTGCAACACTGCCCCATAATTTGGTTTATGTGCTGCTACGTGTGACCCTGATTGGTGCAAGAAAATATGTTTCGAGTTGTTTCTGACCTCTGTTGGTTAGTATTAAAAAGATGGTTTTCTTCCCGCTGCTTTGTGGCACAGATGTTCTAACTCACTCATTTATATTGCTTCAAGGCAGGATGCCCTCAAAATTCACTCCTTAATTCACTTTCAGTTGTCAGCTCCTATATTCAAAGCCATGTTGAAATATGCGTGGTATGCATCAAAATTAATAAACGAACGAGAAGTGTTTGTGAATGTGAAGGATATCTGTTTCGTGTGACTGGACAACCTTCTTTCATTTGCTGTGCATGGTCAGGAAATATGTATGTTTTGTGTTTTTATGACATTTATAATAACAAATCATGTACAAAATGAAGTGGAATAGAAACAGAACAGACACCAGTGACCTGCCTACGTGAGCAATATTTCCTTGTTTATCCTTTACAACACAATGTTAGTTAATTTGTAATTTGTTTAAAACATGATGAAGAGTTCAATACATTGAGAAATATGATATATGTAAATAGATAACTGTGATCACACTATTAATCGTTATTAAAATAAGAAAAATATAGGTCCAGGTAAGATTCGAAATTAGGTTGCCCGGATAACCACTCATCACCCAACCACATGAGGTACGCTTTCACAGAGTCTAACGCTTCCCTATTAGGCACCTAACAGAAGTACGTCACAAACAATAGCCAATATTTCCAAAACGAGGGGTCATTGGCCACCCTTACCATTTATGACTTTGAACAGTACTTCTTGTAATTTCACCTCACACAATCTTATTTCATTCGGTGATATACAGAGCGTGTCCTCTCTTTGTAAGCTAAGCTGTGTGCACACGTTACGCTGTTCATAGCTGTCGCTGTAGTGAGTTACGGATCTTATGAAACTAATTTGTAAATTAGTGAAATAGGGACCCAATGCCTGCCGTACATTTTATTGTCGACATACCGCATTTGAATTTCTTGTTTTCTGTATGGTGGTGTCCACACCTGTGTAGTAACGGTGAGCGCGTCTGGCTGCGAAACAAGGTGGCCCAGGTTCGAATCCCTGTTGGCGCAAGTTACCTGCTTGAGGCTTTTTCCGGGGTTTTCCCTCAACCAAATACGAGCAAATACTGGGTAGCTTTCGGTGCTGGACCCCGTACTCATTTCACCGGCATTATCACCTTCATATCATTCAGACGCTAAATAACCTAGATGTTGATACAGCGTCGTAAAATAACCCAATAAAACAAAAAAAAAAAGGATGGTGGTATGCATCGTTCCTTACACCTATTCGGGAACATTATCACTTCCCATCGACATCGCTTTCTCACCTGTACGTAATAGTAATATACGTTACAAGAACGGTAATTCATGGTCGAGGAAAAGAATGAAAAAGCGAAACGTAGTTGAGCTTTTTTAATTTCAGAGAACATGAAAACAAACATACCGTTCGTGTATCATACATTAATTTGTGCGAAGATCGTTTATTACATACCTGAAAGACGAATTTCTAATTAGTTGCAATGAAATCTCTATGATGGTTTCTGTTTAATGACAGCAACTTCGGAACACCAAAATATCTATCTTCAACACTGTTGCTATAAAATGTTTTCTGTATTTACTATACTCCAGCAGGCCGTGATATACGTCTGTCGGCCTTTTTTTCCCCCCAGTGTATTTTTTTAGTAGGTTATTTTACGACGCTTTATCAACAGCTTAGGTTATTTAGCGTCTGAATGAGATGAAGGTGATAATGCCGGTGAAATGAGTCCGGGGTCCAACACCGAAAGTTACCCAGCATTAGCTCATATTGGGTTGAGGGAAAACCCCGGAAAAAACCTCAACCAGGTAACTTGCCCCGACCAGGAATCGAACCCGGGCCACCTGGTTTCGCGGCTAGATGTGCTAACCGTTACTCCACAGGTGTGGACCCCCCCAGTGTATAAATGCGAACTTAAAACAAACCGTAAGGTTATGTAACGATTTATTTTTCATTTTAATATTTTAACAATATTATTTATGTAACATATTGCAGTAATAACATCGGCATCTGGAATCTTGATTTTTTCACGGCTTCCTTAATGTTATGTGTATCAGGAATGCAATAAGTTTCGTGGAATAGTAGATTTTACTTAATTTTTGCAAATATTTAAAAACAATAATTAACATTGCAATTTAGGTGAAATTGCAGTGGTAAGTTTCCAATTTATAATTATTACTAAGTTAAACGTCTCTAAAAATTATATGTTAAAAGCCTAAATCAGTAAAATGAATGTCGCGCTAAGCGGTAAGAAGAGGGAAATTGTTGTGTGTGTTACGTTGGGTATACTGAATGTGGTATTTCACACTTACCGCGTATTGGTTCTGTGCGGAAAACAAGCAAATACGCACGATCTCGCACAAACATAAATGCCTTTTAAGATTAGACAGAGTTCCGGAACTCTTACCACAGTGATTGCACGTGTATGGCTTCTCGCCTGTATGTACGCGCAAATGTATTTTTAGTGACGTTGATACAACGAAGGATTTTCCACAAACATCGCATACGAACGGCATCTCCCCCGTGTGTGAGCGAACATGGCGTTTAGACTTTCCAAATAAGAATAACGTTTACCACAAACATAACAACTGAACGTTTTATCGACGGCGTGTGTGCGTGCAACATGCCTTTTGAGAAGGACGGAATTCGAATAGTATTTTCCACACACACTACAACTGCATCGCTTTTCAACGGCTTCCGTGCATTTATGCCCTCTCAGACTTTGCGAAAAAGAGAAGCTTTTTAAACAAATATTGCAATTGAATGGCTTCTCGCCGGTATGTCTCCTTGTATGCTCTTTCAGATATCCCGATTCGTAAAATTTTTTTCCACACACAACGCAACTGAATGGCCTCTGGCCCGTGTGCACGTTCGTGTGTCTTCTCAGATTCTCCACTAGCGAGAAGTGTTTTCCACAGACATCGCAAATGAAAGGCGCTTCGCCCGTGTGAACACTTGCGTGCCTTTTGAGCTGCACTGGTCCTGAGAAACACTTTCCACAAACATCGCATCTGTGCAGCTCCTTGTCAGCAGGCTGCTGCTCATCTTGTGCGATATTGTCGCAGCAACCCGGCACTAGATTCTCACCAATAACTGCAATGCTGTGCAGAAGACGAGGTTTTAATATAAGCTATCTATTCTATACCGATAATAAATCTGTAACCGAAATTTTTCTGGTAATTTACGCATTACCAAAATTAATTGGCCCTAACATGTGTAATTAACCATCCTGAAACCGAAAATCGCTTTTTTGGAATTTTTGTTTGTCTGTCTGTCTGTCTGGATGTTTGTTACCTTTTCACGTGATAATGGCTGAACGGATTTCGATGAAAATTCAAATGTAAATTAAGTTCGTTCTAGCTTAAATTTTAGGCTATATGGCATTCAAAATACTTTATTTAAAAGGTTGTTTATAAGTGGGCCTGAATTAAATAAATCGAAATATCTCGCTTATTATTGATTTTTCTGAAAAATGTTACATTACACATCTCTCTTTAAAAATGATTTCCGATAAGTTTTATTCTATGCAAAATTTTCATAGGACTGATATTTAAGGATATACAAGACTTTTAAAATAACAACATTTTCACCAACGCCTCAGATTATAGCGTTGTTGTTCATACAGTAACTCTATGAAAAATGCAGAAACATACCTTCAACATAATACGTAACAAAACACATCATTACCCATTAAGTATGTGCCAATCAGCGTAAACTCAGTAAACTTTAAATCCTGTAAATACCAAGTGAAAAGAAACATGTTTATAACTAATCTATTATAAAATAAGTAATATTAGTAAATAAATCTTGAAAACCAACAAGGTGAGTATATGCACGTACAAATTATACTGTAGCAGACATTCCGAATCTTCAACGAAACTGAATCATTTAACGGGATCGCAAAACAGATGTTTACAATGAACTTGAAAATCAACGGCATAACTTTATTGATATAGCAGGCGTGACCCAACAATTTGGCCAAAGGAGTTCGAGGTCCTACGCTGAATTCTGCTTCAAATGGCTGAGGGAAGACCCCGGAAAAAGCCCAACCAGGATTTGAACCAGGATCCGGTCATTACGCTGTCCGTCATCCCACGGTGTAGAGTGCAAATGCAGTGAACTGAGTACTCTAGCTTCCTGCAAATTGTAACCGTTTTGTTCCGCTTTACATTTGCACAGTCAGCTACGTAGACTACTTCTAGATATTTAATCATTTTTCTTAATCACTAATATATACTGCATTAGTACGTTTTGTGAACATTGTGATATTTCTCTCACTCTTCTTGCACTTGTGCTTTTTGTATAAGTATCTGTAATTTTATTTCAATTTTTTATTTGCCTCTTCTTTCTGCATTTGTTGCTTGTATATGTCTATTTGTATTCTTGAGCTGTAGTGGTAGAGAAGGCCTGATGGCAAATCCGCCAGATTAAATAGATCAAAAAAGTAAATGAAGGTGTGAATAAATAAATAAATAGGTAAATTAGTGAATAAATGAATAAATAAATAAGTAAATAATTAAAACGAAGAAATAACTAAGTAAATAAAAATAAGTTGTTAAATAATTAATAAACACATAAATAAGTAAATAAATAAACAAAATAACGCGCTAGAACATGAAATGCTTACACAAGACAGAAGTCCTGTTGCATGTATCACTGTCTGAAGTAAAGAAAGAGTAGCAACACATCTTGGTATACTATTTATGTATTAGTAAGCAAACTGAATTCTAATAAATATTATTCAATTTCTATTTGCCAGTATTTAATACTCGTCAAGATATAAAATAATAGGCCTAATCTCCTTTTGTAATATAAATGTAGGGAATAATAATATCTTAAAGATAGAAGATGTGAAAACGTTCGCATCTTTTATTGTATCGGTATTTCAACGTACTCGTGCGCTTGCGTATTGTCGTGCCGACGTCATCAACAATGGCCGACAGAAACGACAAGACGGATCGTTTCCATGGAAACACTGTGGTTTGCTTTTCTCGGAAGAATAGTTCGGTATGTCCGGAATGCGATCTGCGTTTCTTTTGATGAAGAAGGGAGGCTATCCCTTCACGGGGGCAGCTGCATTTGCTGGGGGCTCTCGTATGGGAGCCTTCCAGACGGCGGGAAGACCTGCGTATGCGGTTGGACCGCGGAAGGAAGGACCTGCGGGTGCGGAAGGCGGGCCCCGTTTTTCGTTCGGTAAGCCCGATTTGGTCAAAATTGTGGGGATCGTTGGGGCGATAGGGCTGGGGGGCTACTACCTCTGGAGTAGCGGCAGTCCAGGGGACAGGAGGGGTGCCTCCACGCCCCCTGAGCCTGTCCCTCCGCCTTCATCGCCTCAGCCTTCCCCAACACACCCCCGGTACTGTACAAAATTCAAATACTTTTATGCTCCCCCCTGCACTGAAATACACCCACAACAAGTGAGACGACGATCACGCCGCTCACGCCGCACACACCCACCGCCATCTTCTCCGCCTAATCCAGTACCGCCACTACCCCCGCCACCCCCCCATGGTATTCTCAGGGATCCTGAGAAAGACCAGGGGGCCGACCGTCCGCGCCCGAGGGTCACGTTTGACCTTCCTCCTGAGGACCCTCAGGAGGAAGCGATGGCGGGACCTTCTACAGCGGGCGGCCTAGGCACTGACACTACCCCACCACACAATACAGACGATAGTCCTCCCCAGTCAAGTCGGCAGCATGAGTCCAGTACGGACAGTGACAACTCTGACTCGGGCATTATGTCGGAGGAAAAGAGACCCTTTGAACCCTTTCGACTTTGGAAAAAAACCCCGAACGAGGAAGCTTTGGAAAAAGTTTTCGAGTATTCTAGAAAACCGTCTGAACGGAAGTAGGGGAACACTTCCGCGGCTGCGGTCCTGGATCCAAATTCTGGTCGACCTGGTTGGCGAGTTGGTATAGCGCTGGCCTTCTCTGCCCAAGGTTGCGGGTTCGATCCCGGGCCAGGTCGATGGCATTTAAGTGTGCTTAAATGCGACAGGCTCATGTCAGTAGATTTACTGGCATGTAAAAGAACTCCTGCGGGACAAAATTCCGGCACACCGGCGACGCTGATATAACCTCTGCAGTTGCGAGCGTCGTTAAATAAAAAACATAACATTTTATACAGTCGACCTGGTTGGCGAGTTGGTATAGCGCTGGCCATCTCTGCACAAGGTTGCGGATTCGATCCCGGGCCAGGTCGATGGCATTTAAGTGTGCTTAAATGCGACAGGCTCATGTCAGTAGATTTACTGGCATGTAAAAGAACTCCTGCGGGACAAAATTCCGGCACACCGGCGACGCTGATATAACCTCTGCAGTTGTGAGCGTCGTTAAATAAAAAACATAACATTTTATGCAGTCGACCTGGTTGGCGAGTTGGTATAGCGCTGGCCTTCTCTGCCCAAGGTTGCGGATTCGATCCCGGGCCAGGTCGATGGCATTTAAGTGTGCTTAAATGCGACAGGCTCATGTCAGTAGATTTACTGGCATGTAAAACAACTCCTGCGGGACAAAATTCTGGCACACCGGCGACGCTGATATCCCCTCCTTTTGCGAGCGTCGTTAAATAAAAAACAACATTTAGGCCTATATATTGTCGACCTGGTTGGCGAGTTGGTATAGCGCTGGCCTTCTCTGCCCAAGGTTGCGGATTCGATCCCGGGCCAGGTCGATGGCATTTAAGTGTGCTTAAATGCGACAGGCTCATGTCAGTAGATTTACTGGCATGTAAAAGAACTCCTGCGGGACAAAATTCCGGCACACCGGCGACGCTGATATAACCCCTGCTTTTGCGAGCGTCGTTAAATAAAACCAAATTTTCTAAAAAAAAAAATAAAAAAAAAATAAAAAATAAAAAAAAATAAAAAAAAATAAAAAAATTGCAAACCACAAAAATTTAATGCACTGCCCAATGGTAGGGAGGTTGGGAAGGGCAGGGCGGAACTCGACATGCAGCCACCTCCACGTGGTGAGTTCTGGGTTGTTTCAGTTCATATGGAATGAAACAAGCGAAGAGCTGCATCTCAACTGTGAAAGGTGCTACAAAAATTCATACAAGGTGGAAAATGTTCAATAATAGAAAGTTCACGCACTAAATGCTTAAGATTAAATAACAGAAGCTTCCTTCTCCATTTCTTTATTTTTATTTAGTAAGAAATCGATTTTGTTTCTAGGAAAGGTCGCTATATCGCAGTGAATTCAGTAGCAGTTGCAACAGACGGCAACACTCTTCCCTGCAGCACAGATGGCAGTCACGAGGAGATCGCCCTCACACCCTGTACCCGCCGTGCTGTGGCTTAAGATGAATGTAACAAAAACATTATCGTCGTTGTTCCTACAATATCTCCTATGTGCAAAATATAATTTTTTCAGTAGGAAGAATAAACACATTTATTAGTGGAATTTTGTTCATTTATTTATTCCACACATTTAAATAACATCTCTGTGCAGTCAGACTACATAACTGATAACAATAATCTACGCTTAATAAGCCAGCGTGTCACAACTACAAAAATATATGCTTAATATTCACATAGGAGATTACATGTTCCTCTACTTTACATGGCAGGAATTGCATTGCATAGGCTACAATATAACAAGCGGTAGTAACGCGTATACACTTACAATGAGACTGACAAATTGAGTTTAATTAAACAATTTAAATTGTTCACAGTGTATCATTTTTTGGTGTGTATTAAGAGTCATAAAGCGAACAGCACTCGACCGACTGCGCCATCCAGGCCGACTACTTCACTTTGCTTATCCGCTCTTCTACTTTGTGTGTCCTCATTTTCATAGCTCTCCGTATATAAATATTAGAGATATTTATCTTTAGTTGGTACTATTCTAATACACATTTCTATTGTGACGAGAAACGACCAGTAGATTTTATCCAGTGTCCTCTCATTCAATGTAAACTTGTTCTGCTTTAAAACTCCAAGTTGAGAAATTAAAAAATCTGTAGTTTGAAGTGATCCCTATTCGAGGTAGGATGCAGAAAGACTGGAAAACAGTCTCTAATGTCGGCTTTAGAAATAGTAAATGTCATGTGGCACGTATGGGCGAATCCAGAAATGCATATAGAGTGTTAGTGGGAGGGCGCAGAGAAAAATACATTCGGGAATGCCGAAACGTAGATGGAAGGATGATATTAAAATGGATTTGAGGGAGATGGAATATAACAGAGACTGGATTAATCTCGCACAGGAGAGGGAGAGATAGCGGGCCTATTTGAGGGCGACAATGAACCTCCGGGTTCCTTCAAAGCCGTAAGTAAGTATATAGGTCATGTTACATGTTTGATCATTGAATGAGCAGGCAGTATAAGCATCTGACAAAGACAGTACGCACATTTACCCTACATTTCCTACTTTGTTTTTTTATTGCAAAACAAAATTTTGGCTATAAGTAAACTTAAGGTGAATTCAATGTTGCGACTGGAGTATCTACAATTTAGCCATTCATTGCAAAGTATCGGCTCAAGTAGGTAATCTAAAAACCTGGTGTTATTTTTCAGAGCAAAGACATGCTACAACGTGAATAATTTTGTATGTATGTATTTTCAAATGGTACCGGTATTAAAAACTAGTTTTACATAATTCGCATACACAAATCTCTCTGTTGTTTATAAAATGAAATTAAAAATTGTAATACCAGGATCAAATTCTAGCGAGGAATAGATAGACAAAAACATAGAAAAGTCACAATATACATACTTTGTAGACTAACATTTAAACACCATAATAAGATATTTAACAAGTAGGATACATAAAGATGAAAAAAATAATATGTTATAATTTGAGATAAGTTATAATAATTTCAGAATTAAGAAAAGATTATGTTGAGAATGAAGGTGGATTATTATTATTATTATTATTATTATTATTAGCTCAGTTGGTAGAGCAGCTGGCTACGGACTGAAAGATCCGAGGTTCGATGCTAGGTGGTGACAGGATTTTTTCTCGTTGCCAAACTTTCAGAACGGCCCCGAGGTTCACTCAGCCTCCTATAAAATTGAGTACCGGGTCTTTCCGCGGGGGTAAAAGGCGGTCAGAGCGTTGTGCCGACCACACCACCTCATTCTAGTGCCGAGGTCATGGAAAGCATGTGGCTCTACCTCCATGCTCCGCAATTGCCATCATGGCATGTTAGGGGGTACCTTTACCTTTATTATTATTATTATTATTATTACTATTATTATTATTATTATTATTATTATTATTATTATTATTAACGTCATTAGCAGCAAATCATATAGATATTTTAACGAAAATATAAAATTGACAGAAATGATATAATGTACTTAGAGAACAAATAAACTTGTTTTAAAATATATGATACATAATTTAAACTAGGGAACTCTGTCCTATGACTATTTGAATCTGGAATCGAAAATTTCATTGCTACAAGACGGCAATTCTAGCTGAAGTTTTATTATCGAATAATATAGACATGGGCCATTATTTGCACTACAGGTATGTACAGTTGTCAAAAGAAAAAGTGGCCGCTCTCCAGAAGCAAAGTTCCCTTCGGGTATCTTCGCTACAATTCGGAGACAGGCGATGTTACATGTTGTTGTACCACGTTACCTGATATCTACAGTTATAATTCAAGTATTCTTTGTGTTACTTAATAGCGTAATGGTAGCGTTCCTGCCTCTTATCCGTGAGGTCCTGCGTTCGAATACAACCAAGTGCTTTTTATGTTCTTTTTTGTATTGTTTTTAAGACAGAGATACAAAACATACTTCATTGCTCCTTTCTCTTTTTATGATTATTTTAGTAATTAACATCAGGTTCATGAATGTGTTATGTCATGACATTATCATTATTTATTATGACATTATGGCTGCAAATGTGACGTTACACAGGGAGGTCAGACCTGGCAATCGAGCACAGCCGTCGCTTTAAACTTAGTTATGGTGACAAAGATTGCGCGATTTTTGTTTTAATCTACGCGAAAGAAATATGCAATAGAATGCCGGGCTGTGTTATGTATGGCTACAACAGCCACTCGAAGAAAACGAAATGAACCAACATAAGATACTACGGATTTCCGAAGGACAATGACGTAGCGACTAGCGAGCTCGAGGATCACTGTCGAAGGGCGGACAAGTTCAATTTATAAGACGCTAAATTACGATTTTTAAAACAAGGATGTTTGTTCTGACATTACAATAACTTCATAAAAGTAATACACTTGTTAAAGTCTTTCTCACAGCAGTAGAAACATTTGAATGTATGCATTTACAAATATATTGCATATTATGGATGTGGAAATATAATAATAATGATTATTATTATTATTATTATTATTATTAATGTTATTTTGTTGTGCTTGTCCATTAATTTATTTTCACCTTCAGTGCACACAGTCCGTATAGGTCAGTTTCTATCTGATACTTTTCCAATTTACTGCGGGCTAACTTCGCTTTAGAATATGCCATTAGGAAAGTTCAGGATTACAGGCAGGGTTTGGAATTGAACGGGTTACATCAGCTTCTTGTCTTTGCGTATGACGTGAATATGTTAGGAGAAAATCCACAAACGATTAGGGAAAACACGGAAATTTTACTTGAAGCAAGTAAAGCGATCGGTTTAGGAGTAATTTCCCGAAAAGACAAAGTATATGATTATGTCTTGTGGTACCAGAATATTGTACGAAATGGAAATATACAAATTGGAGATTTATCCTTCGAAGGGGTGGAAAAATTCAAATATCTTGGAGCAAAAGTAACAAATATAAATGACACTCGGGAGGAAATTAAACGCAGAATAAATATGGGAAATGCGTGTTATTATTCGGTTGAGAAGCTTTTATCATCTAGTCTGCTGTCAAAAAATCAGAAAGTTAGAATTTATAAAACAGTTATATTACCGGTTGTACTGTATGGTTGTGAAAATTGGACTCTCACTCTGAGAGAGAACCATAGGTTAAGGGTGTTTGAGAATAAGGTGCTTAGGAAAATATTTGGGGCTAAGAGGGATGAAGTTACAGGAGAATGGAGAAAGTTACACAACGCAGAACTGCACGCATTGTATTCTTCATCTGACATAATTAGGAACATTAAATCCAGACGTTTGAGATGGGCAGGGCATGTAGCACGTATGGGCGAATCCAGAAATGCATATAGAGTGTTAGTTGGGAGACCGGAGGGAAAAAGACCTTTGGGGAGACCGAGACGTAGATGGGAGGATAATATTAAAATGGATTTGAGGGAGGTGGGATATGATGATAGAGACTGGATTAATTTTGCTCAGGATAGGGACCAATGGCGGGCTTATGTGAGGGCGGCAATGAACCTTCGGGTTCCTTAACAGCCAGTAAGTAAGTAAGTGCACAATGTTATTGCTGTATCGTAAGCATATTATCATTGTTCATAATTATAATGTCCCGTAACAAATATTTATTTTCATCAACGATGCCTTCGAGTAATGTAATCAAGATCAGAACCGCCTCAATGTAATGCTTTACTGATGGCAAGGCTGGATATTGGTCCCAGCGAGACGTCATCTGTGCAAGTAAGAGGGGACGATAGCTGCGTACCGCCTCGCCAGTATTCTTATAAATGGTAAATATCGGTTTGTTTAATTAATATAAGATATTATATAATATATAATTAATTATTTAAGGCGGTCTTGGATCTGTGTGGAGGACGGTTGAACTTCATTAGTAGAAGGGGTAGGAGTGAAGTATATTCGAAAACTCAAGTGCAATAAAAATTGAAGTAAAAATAAAATGATGTCCCTGTAGTAAACCATTCGATGTGTAGATTTAATGTTCAATTAAAGTAACACTTTTATTTCACGGGTTTGAGCTACAAAATTAATTAGGTTTTCATTACAGACATTTCATTTAAGAATATTTATATATTTGGTTAATACTAAAAACATTAAATTCGGAATGGATCAAGTTTGTTGAAACGAATTGAGTGAATCACAAAATTTATCAGGAACACGCGTAACTTATTCCTGAGTTCGTTGTGCGCAAGAAAGTGGCTTGTATTCAGAGTGTTAAGAATATATTTCTCTTTAGAGAGCCGATCACTAAGAATCAAACCGTAACCCGTCTCCACCTATGCTACTTATGAAATTTATGCCCAGCTAACATCTACACAAGCGATTCAAATATTTCCGGGTAGGTGAATCTAATCAGGACGCGAAGTCTAAAAACAAATTTGCTGTTGAAGTTGTTGTTCGCACTAAGAACAAACTATCAGGTAGAAATATAATACAATGTAAAGTAATGACAAAGATTATTTTCTCACTCTTCTATACATAGCAAAATAGCTGTAAGAGAAATAGGCCTACAACTAGCATCGGTCTGTTCTTTTCAGTGCGTGTTGGTAATTTGCTGGATTGTGTTTGCAAGCGCTGGGTTATATACGTCTATTTGATATTGCTTTTATTTATGTTTACTTAATTATTAGTCTTCTTACTTTAGTAATACTTAAATTGAAACAGCGAAATAAATATACTCCTACGAAGAACACTCTATGCAACGAATATTGGAAACGTGTAGTTGGTCTATTTCATTTCGAAAATTGTTTCCATAGTAACATCAGAACAATGCATTTAGGTTACAATGATAAGCGGTGTTAATGCGGAGCTTCTCCAACCGCCCCACAGTGGTCTAGAATGCAAATTTAGCGGGACATGTTAACAACTTTTCAGCTACCTAACAGATTAATATGAAATTTTACACAGTAGTTACTGGTAGCATATATGTTTTGCAAGCAAGCTCTCGTTACGAAGGTATAAGGGAAATACCCATTATAGGGGGGCGCATTTAGACAAAATTAGAAACTTTTCTCCTATCTGACAGATTTTTATGAAATTTTACAAAGCAGTTACAAGTAGCATATATGTTTTGTACACAAGCTCTGATTACGTTCGTATAAGGGGAACTACCCCTTATAGGGGGCGCAATAAGACAAAATTAGTAACTTTTCTCCTATTTAACAGATTTTTATGAAATTTAACAAAGTAGTTACAGGTAGCATGTATGTTTTCTATACAACCTCTCGTTACGTTGGTAAAAGGGGAACTACCCCTAATAGGGGGGGGGAAATTAAACACAATTAGTAACTTCTCTCCTATTTCATAGATTTGTATGAGATTTTACAAAACAGTTACAAGGAACATATATGTTTTGTATACAAGCTCTGATTACATTCGTATAAGGGGAACTACCCCTTATAGGGGGCGCAATTAGACAAAATTAGTAACTTTTCTCCTATTTAACAGATTTTTATGAAATTTAACAAAGTAGTTACAGGTAGCATGTATGTTTTGTATACAACCTCTCGTTACGTTGGTAAAAGGGGAACTACCCCTAATAGGGGGGGGGAAATTAAACACAATTATTAACTTCAATCCTATTTGATAGATTTGAAAGAGATTTTACAAAACAGTTACAAGGAACATATATGTTTTGTATACAAGCTCCGATTACGTTCGCATAAGGGGAACTACCCCCCTATAGGGGGCGAAATTAGAAAAAATTAGTAACTTTTCTCATATTTAACAGATTTTTATGAAATTTTACACCGCAGTTACAGGTACCATATATGTTTTGTATACAAGCTCTCGTTACGTTGATATAAGGGGAAGTACCCCTTATAGTGGGGGCGCAATTAGACAAAATTAGTAACTTTTCTCCTATTTAACAGATTTTTATGAAATTTTACACCGCAGTTACAGGTAGCATGTATGTTTTGTATACAACCTCTCGTTACGTTGGTATAAGGGGAACTACCCCTTATAGGGGGGCGCAATTAAACACAATTAGTAACTTTTCTCCTATTTGATAGATTTGTATGAGATTTTGCAAAACATTTACAAGGAACATATAAGTTTTGTATACAAGCTCTGATTACGATTCGTATCAGGACAACTACCCCTTTTAGGTGGCACAATTAGACAAAATTAGTAACTTTTCGCCTATTTAACAGATTTTTATGAAATTTTACAAAGTAGTTACAGGTAGCAGGTATATTTTGTATACAATCTCTCGTTACGTTGGTATAAGGGGAACTACCCCTTATAGGGGGGCGCAATTAAATACAATTAGTAACTTCTCTCCTATTTGGTAGATTTGTATGAGATTTTACAAAACAGTTACAAGGAACATATATGTTTTGTATACAAGCTCTGATTACGATTCCTATAAGGACAACTACCCCTTTTAGGTGGCACAATTAGACAAAATTAGTAACTTTTCTCCTATTTAACAGATTTTTATGAAATTATACAAAGTAGTTACAGGTAGCATGTATGTTTTGTATACAAACTCTCGTTACGTTGGTATAAGGGGAACTACCCCTTATAGGGGGGCGCAATTAAACACAATTAGTAACTTCTCTCCTATTTGATAGATTTGTATGAGATTTTACAAAACAGTTACAAGGAACATATATGTTTTGTATACAAGCTCTGATTACGTTCGTATAAGGGGAACTACCCCTTATAGGGGGGCGCAATTAAACACAATTAGTAACTTCTCTCCTATTTGATAGATTTGTATGAGATTTTACAAAACAGTTACAAGGAACATATATGTTTAGTATACAAGCTGAGATTACGTTCGTATAAGGACAACTACCCCTTTTAGGTGGCACAATTAGACAAAATTAGTACCTTTTCTCCTATTTAACAGATTATTATGAAATTTTACAAAGTAGTTACAGGTAGCATGTATGTTTTGTATACAACCTCTCGTTACGTTGGTATAAGGGGAACTACCCCTAATATGGGGGCGCAATTAAACACAATTAGTAACTTCTCTCCTATTTGATAGATTTGTATGAGATTTTACAAAACAATTACAAGGAACATATATGTTTTGTATACAAGCTCAGATTACGTTCGTATAAGGGGAACTACCCCTTATAGGGGGCGCAATTAGACAAAATTAGTAACTTTTCTCCTATTTAACAGATTTTTATGAAATTTTACAAAGTAGTTACAGGTAGCATGTATGTTTTGTATACAACCTCTCGTTACGTTCGTTTAAGGGGAACTACCCCTTACAGGAGGGCGCAATTAAACACAATTAGTAACTCCTCTCCTATTTGATAGATTTATATGAGATTTTACAAAACAGTTACAAGGAACATATATGTTTTGTATAAAAGCTCTGATTACATTCGTACAAGGAGAACTAAACCTTTTAGGGGGCACAATTAGACAAAATTAGTAACTTTTCTCCTATTTAACAGATTTTTATGAAATTTTACAAAGTAGTTACAGGTAGCATGTATGTTTTGTATACAACCTCTCGTTACGTTGGTATAAGGGGAACTACCCCTTATAGGGGGGCGCAATTAAACACAATTAGTAACTTCTCTCCTATTTGAGAGATTTGTATGAGATTTTACAAAACAGTTACAAGGAACATATATGTGTTGTATACTAGCTCTGAGTACGATCGTATAAGGAGAACTACCCCTTTTAGGGGGCACAATTAGACAAAATTAGTAACTTTTCTCCTATTTAACAGATTTTTATGAAAATTTACAAAGTAGTTACAGGTAGCATGTATGTTTTGTATACAAGCTCGCATTACGTTGGTCTAAGTGTAACTACCCCTTATAGGGGGGCGCAATTAGACAAAATTAGTAACTTTTGTCCTATCTGACAGGTTTTTATGAAATTTTATACAGTAGTTACACTTAGTACATTTGTTTTGTGTACAAACTCTGTTTACGTTGGTATGAGCAGAAGTGCCCCTTACAGGGGGATGCATTTAGACAAAATCTTATGGGGGGGGGTAAATATAATATTTTAGGTACTATTGCTCCTTTTCAACACTCGGAAAGCTTATTTGGTACATAATTAACAAGCTGTCACCTTGAATTCCCTGAATAATACTGCGGAAGTACATTCGGTTCACAGATATTGAAATAACTGCAACCGAGAAAAATTGCACTACTGCACTTCGAAAGAATAGTGCTCATAAATTAGTACTTCCGCAAATCTGCGCATCTTAAGACTAGATTTAAAATAGAGGTAGACAGTGGAGGAAGTGAAAAAAATATATATTTTTGGACGAATCAAAGGGTTTTTTTTTTCCTCCACCTTAGCAAAGTCTGCACTCAATGGTTATATTTATATTTTGTCCCGTGTCCATTCATGCTAATTTGACATGCTATAATAACATTAAATGTAACACAAACAAACAGTGTTACATACCTAAAGAACTACTTGACATGTTGGTACCAAATATGAACGGAATCGACCACTTACAACAGAGATACAGCACAAGGAAAACGGCAGACTCGCGGCGCTTGCTGAGTAAGAATGCTGGGTGGCGAAATGTGGCATGTTACCGGCTTCTTATCTCGCTATGCAGCCACCTCCGCTGATTAAGATTATCAATTCAGTGTTACTCAGTTACATAGGAAAAATAATTTAAGGGTTTAATTTCATTATTTTACATGTCATATTTCTCCATTTGTCCTCCTAAATATGGATTTTAGACCACTGTCTCGCTGCATCTGTACTAAGAATAATAACACACATCAAACAATAACCGCTTATATTTCAGAGCATTTACACGTATCCACAAATTTAACGCTTATTTGAATGAATCTGTGCAACACTGCCCCATAATTTGGTTTATGTGCTGCTACGTGTGACCCTGATTGGTGCAAGAAAATATGTTTCGAGTTGTTTCTGACCTCTGTTGGTTAGTATTAAAAAGATGGTTTTCTTCCCGCTGCTTTGTGGCACAGATGTTCTAACTCACTCATTTATATTGCTTCAAGGCAGGATGCCCTCAAAATTCACTCCTTAATTCACTTTCAGTTGTCAGCTCCTATATTCAAAGCCATGTTGAAATATGCGTGGTATGCATCAAAATTAATAAACGAACGAGAAGTGTTTGTGAATGTGAAGGATATCTGTTTCGTGTGACTGGACAACCTTCTTTCATTTGCTGTGCATGGTCAGGAAATATGTATGTTTTGTGTTTTTATGACATTTATAATAACAAATCATGTACAAAATGAAGTGGAATAGAAACAGAACAGACACCAGTGACCTGCCTACGTGAGCAATATTTCCTTGTTTATCCTTTACAACACAATGTTAGTTAATTTGTAATTTGTTTAAAACATGATGAAGAGTTCAATACATTGAGAAATATTATATATGTAAATAGATAACTGTGATCACACTATTAATCGTTATTAAAATAAGAAAAATATAGGTCCAGGTAAGATTCGAAATTAGGTTGCCCGGATAACCACTCATCACCCAACCACATGAGGTACGCTTTCACAGAGTCTAACGCTTCCCTATTAGGCACCTAACAGAAGTACGTCACAAACAATAGCCAATATTTCCAAAACGAGGGGTCATTGGCCACCCTTACCATTTATGACTTTGAACAGTACTTCTTGTAATTTCACCTCACACAATCTTATTTCATTCGGTGATATACAGAGCGTGTCCTCTCTTTGTAAGCTAAGCTGTGTGCACACATTACGCTGTTCATAGCTGTCGCTGTAGTGAGTTACGGATCTTATGAAACTAATTTGTAAATTAGTGAAATAGGGACCCAATGCCTGCCGTACATTTTATTGTCGACATACCGCATTTGAATTTCTTGTTTTCTGTATGGTGGTGTCCACACCTGTGTAGTAACGGTGAGCGCGTCTGGCTGCGAAACAAAGTGGCCCAGGTTCGAATCCCTGTTGGCGCAAGTTACCTGCTTGAGGCTTTTTCCGGGGTTTTCCCTCAACCAAATACGAGCAAATGCTGGGTAGCTTTCGGTGCTGGACCCCGTACTCATTTCACCGGCATTATCACCTTCATATCATTCAGACGCTAAATAACCTAGATGTTGATACAGCGTCGTAAAATAACCCAATATAACAAAAAAAATGTATGGTGGTATGCATCATTCCTTAAACCTATTCGGGAACATTATCACTTCCCATCGACATCGCCTTCTCACCTGTACGTAATATTAATATACGTTACAAGAACGGTATGTTGATGTTTTCATGGTCTGGGAAAAGATTGAAAAATAGAAACGTAGTTGATAATTAGTTGCAATGAAATCTCTATGATGGTTTCTGTTTAATGACGGCAACTTCGGAACACCAAAATATCTATCTTCAACACTGTTGCTATAAAATGTTTTCTGTATTTACTATACTCCAGCAGGCCGTGATATACGTCTGTCGGCCTTTTTTTCCCCCCAGTGTATTTTTTTAGTAGGTTATTTTACGACGCTTTATCAACAGCTTAGGTTATTTAGCGTCTGAATGAGATGAAGGTGATAATGCCGGTGAAATGAGTCCGGGGTCCAACACCGAAAGTTACCCAGCATTAGCTCATATTGGGTTGAGGGAAAACCCCGGAAAAAACCTCAACCAGGTAACTTGCCCCGACCAGGAATCGAACCCGGGCCACCTGGTTTCGCGGCTAGATGTGCTAACCGTTACTCCACAGGTGTGGACCCCCCCAGTGTATAAATGCGAACTTAAAACAAACCGTAAGGTTATGTAACGATTTATTTTTCATTTTAATATTTTAACAATATTATTTATGTAACATATTGCAGTAATAACATCGGCATCTGGAATCTTGATTTTTTCACGGCTTCCTTAATGTTATGTGTATCAGGAATGCAATAAGTTTCGTGGAATAGTAGATTTTACTTAATTTTTGCAAATATTTAAAAACAATAATTAACATTGCAATTTAGGTGAAATTGCAGTGGTAAGTTTCCAATTTATAATTATTACTAAGTTAAACGTCTCTAAAAATTATATGTTAAAAGCCTAAATCAGTAAAATGAATGTCGCGCTAAGCGGTAAGAAGAGGGAAATTGTTGTGTGTGTTACGTTGGGTATACTGAATGTGGTATTTCACACTTACCGCGTATTGGTTCTGTGCGGAAAACAAGCAAATACGCACGATCTCGCACAAACATAAATGCCTTTTAAGATTAGACAGAGTTCCGGAACTCTTACCACAGTGATTGCACGTGTATGGCTTCTCGCCTGTATGTACGCGCAAATGTATTTTTAGTGACGTTGATACAACGAAGGATTTTCCACAAACATCGCATACGAACGGCATCTCCCCCGTGTGTGAGCGAACATGGCGTTTAGACTTTCCAAATAAGAATAACGTTTACCACAAACATAACAACTGAACGTTTTATCGACGGCGTGTGTGCGTGCAACATGCCTTTTGAGAAGGACGGAATTCGAATAGTATTTTCCACACACACTACAACTGCATCGCTTTTCAACGGCTTCCGTGCATTTATGCCCTCTCAGACTTTGCGAAAAAGAGAAGCTTTTTAAACAAATATTGCAATTGAATGGCTTCTCGCCGGTATGTCTCCTTGTATGCTCTTTCAGATATCCCGATTCGTAAAATTTTTTTCCACACACAACGCAACTGAATGGCCTCTGGCCCGTGTGCACGTTCGTGTGTCTTCTCAGATTCTCCACTAGCGAGAAGTGTTTTCCACAGACATCGCAAATGAAAGGCGCTTCGCCCGTGTGAACACTTGCGTGCCTTTTGAGCTGCACTGGTCCTGAGAAACACTTTCCACAAACATCGCATCTGTGCAGCTCCTTGTCAGCAGGCTGCTGCTCATCTTGTGCGATATTGTCGCAGCAACCCGGCACTAGATTCTCACCAATAACTGCAATGCTGTGCAGAAGACGAGGTTTTAATATAAGCTATCTATTCTATACCGATAATAAATCTGTAACCGAAATTTTTCTGGTAATTTACGCATTACCAAAATTAATTGGCCCTAACATGTGTAATTAACCATCCTGAAACCGAAAATCGCTTTTTTGGAATTTTTGTTTGTCTGTCTGTCTGTCTGGATGTTTGTTACCTTTTCACGTGATAATGGCTGAACGGATTTCGATGAAAATTCAAATGTAAATTAAGTTCGTTCTAGCTTAAATTTTAGGCTATATGGCATTCAAAATACTTTATTTAAAAGGTTGTTTATAAGTGGGCCTGAATTAAATAAATCGAAATATCTCGCTTATTATTGATTTTTCTGAAAAATGTTACATTACACATCTCTCTTTAAAAATGATTTCCGATAAGTTTTATTCTATGCAAAATTTTCATAGGACTGATATTTAAGGATATACAAGACTTTTAAAATAACAACATTTTCACCAACGCCTCAGATTATAGCGTTGTTGTTCATACAGTAACTCTATGAAAAATGCAGAAACATACCTTCAACATAATACGTAACAAAACACATCATTACCCATTAAGTATGTGCCAATCAGCGTATACTCAGTAAACTTTAAATCCTGTAAATACCAAGTGAAAAGAAACATGTTTATAACTAATCTATTATAAAATAAGTAATATTAGTAAATAAATCTTGAAAACCAACAAGGTGAGTATATGCACGTACAAATTATACTGTAGCAGACATTCCGAATCTTCAACGAAACTGAATCATTTAACGGGATCGCAAAACAGATGTTTACAATGAACTTGAAAATCAACGGCATAACTTTATTGATATAGCAGGCGTGACCCAACAATTTGGCCAAAGGAGTTCGAGGTCCTACGCTGAATTCTGCTTCAAATGGCTGAGGGAAGACCCCGGAAAAAGCCCAACCAGGATTTGAACCAGGATCCGGTCATTACGCTGTCCGTCATCCCACGGTGTAGAGTGCAAATGCAGTGAACTGAGTACTCTAGCTTCCTGCAAATTGTAACCGTTTTGTTCCGCTTTACATTTGCACAGTCAGCTACGTAGACTACTTCTAGATATTTAATCATTTTTCTTAATCACTAATATATACTGCATTAGTACGTTTTGTGAACATTGTGATATTTCTCTCACTCTTCTTGCACTTGTGCTTTTTGTATAAGTATCTGTAATTTCATTTCAATTTTTTATTTGCCTCTTCTTTCTGCATTTGTTTCTTGTATATGTCTATTTGTATTCTTGAGCTGTAGTGGTAGAGAAGGCCTGATGGCAAATCCGCCAGATTAAATAGATCAAAAAGTAAATGAAGGTGTGAATAAATAAATAAATAGGTAAATTAGTGAATAAATGAATAAATAAATAAGTAAATAATTAAAACGAAGAAATAACTAAGTAAATAAAAATAAGTTGTTAAATAATTAATAAACACATAAATAAGTAAATAAATAAACAAAATAACGCGCTAGAACATGAAATGCTTACACAAGACAGAAGTCCTGTTGCATGTATCACTGTCTGAAGTAAAGAAAGAGTAGCAACACATCTTGGTATACTATTTATGTATTAGTAAGCAAACTGAATTCTAATAAATATTATTCAATTTCTATTTGCCAGTATTTAATACTCGTCAAGATATAAAATAATAGGCCTAATCTCCTTTTGTAATATAAATGTAGGGAATAATAATATCTTAAAGATAGAAGATGTGAAAACGTTCGCATCTTTTATTGTATCGGTATTTCAACGTACTCGTGCGCTTGCGTATTGTCGTGCCGACGTCATCAACAATGGCCGACAGAAACGACAAGACGGATCGTTTCCATGGAAACACTGTGGTTTGCTTTTCTCGGAAGAATAGTTCGGTATGTCCGGAATGCGATCTGCGTTTCTTTTGATGAAGAAGGGAGGCTATCCCTTCACGGGGGCAGCTGCATTTGCTGGGGGCTCTCGTATGGGAGCCTTCCAGACGGCGGGAAGACCTGCGTATGCGGTTGGACCGCGGAAGGAAGGACCTGCGGGTGCGGAAGGCGGGCCCCGTTTTTCGTTCGGTAAGCCCGATTTGGTCAAAATTGTGGGGATCGTTGGGGCGATAGGGCTGGGGGGCTACTACCTCTGGAGTAGCGGCAGTCCAGGGGACAGGAGGGGTGCCTCCACGCCCCCTGAGCCTGTCCCTCCGCCTTCATCGCCTCAGCCTTCCCCAACACACCCCCGGTACTGTACAAAATTCAAATACTTTTATGCTCCCCCCTGCACTGAAATACACCCACAACAAGTGAGACGACGATCACGCCGCTCACGCCGCACACACCCACCGCCATCTTCTCCGCCTAATCCAGTACCGCCACTACCCCCGCCACCCCCCCATGGTATTCTCAGGGATCCTGAGAAAGACCAGGGGGCCGACCGTCCGCGCCCGAGGGTCACGTTTGACCTTCCTCCTGAGGACCCTCAGGAGGAAGCGATGGCGGGACCTTCTACAGCGGGCGGCCTAGGCACTGACACTACCCCACCACACAATACAGACGATAGTCCTCCCCAGTCAAGTCGGCAGCATGAGTCCAGTACGGACAGTGACAACTCTGACTCGGGCATTATGTCGGAGGAAAAGAGACCCTTTGAACCCTTTCGACTTTGGAAAAAAACCCCGAACGAGGAAGCTTTGGAAAAAGTTTTCGAGTATTCTAGAAAACCGTCTGAACGGAAGTAGGGGAACACTTCCGCGGCTGCGGTCCTGGATCCAAATTCTGGTCGACCTGGTTGGCGAGTTGGTATAGCGCTGGCCTTCTCTGCCCAAGGTTGCGGGTTCGATCCCGGGCCAGGTCGATGGCATTTAAGTGTGCTTAAATGCGACAGGCTCATGTCAGTAGATTTACTGGCATGTAAAAGAACTCCTGCGGGACAAAATTCCGGCACACCGGCGACGCTGATATAACCTCTGCAGTTGCGAGCGTCGTTAAATAAAAAACATAACATTTTATACAGTCGACCTGGTTGGCGAGTTGGTATAGCGCTGGCCATCTCTGCACAAGGTTGCGGATTCGATCCCGGGCCAGGTCGATGGCATTTAAGTGTGCTTAAATGCGACAGGCTCATGTCAGTAGATTTACTGGCATGTAAAAGAACTCCTGCGGGACAAAATTCCGGCACACCGGCGACGCTGATATAACCTCTGCAGTTGTGAGCGTCGTTAAATAAAAAACATAACATTTTATGCAGTCGACCTGGTTGGCGAGTTGGTATAGCGCTGGCCTTCTCTGCCCAAGGTTGCGGATTCGATCCCGGGCCAGGTCGATGGCATTTAAGTGTGCTTAAATGCGACAGGCTCATGTCAGTAGATTTACTGGCATGTAAAACAACTCCTGCGGGACAAAATTCTGGCACACCGGCGACGCTGATATCCCCTCCTTTTGCGAGCGTCGTTAAATAAAAAACAACATTTAGGCCTATATATTGTCGACCTGGTTGGCGAGTTGGTATAGCGCTGGCCTTCTCTGCCCAAGGTTGCGGATTCGATCCCGGGCCAGGTCGATGGCATTTAAGTGTGCTTAAATGCGACAGGCTCATGTCAGTAGATTTACTGGCATGTAAAAGAACTCCTGCGGGACAAAATTCCGGCACACCGGCGACGCTGATATAACCCCTGCTTTTGCGAGCGTCGTTAAATAAAACCAAATTTTCTAAAAAAAAAAATAAAAAAAAAATAAAAAATAAAAAAAAATAAAAAAAAATAAAAAAATTGCAAACCACAAAAATTTAATGCACTGCCCAATGGTAGGGAGGTTGGGAAGGGCAGGGCGGAACTCGACATGCAGCCACCTCCACGTGGTGAGTTCTGGGTTGTTTCAGTTCATATGGAATGAAACAAGCGAAGAGCTGCATCTCAACTGTGAAAGGTGCTACAAAAATTCATACAAGGTGGAAAATGTTCAATAATAGAAAGTTCACGCACTAAATGCTTAAGATTAAATAACAGAAGCTTCCTTCTCCATTTCTTTATTTTTATTTAGTAAGAAATCGATTTTGTTTCTAGGAAAGGTCGCTATATCGCAGTGAATTCAGTAGCAGTTGCAACAGACGGCAACACTCTTCCCTGCAGCACAGATGGCAGTCACGAGGAGATCGCCCTCACACCCTGTACCCGCCGTGCTGTGGCTTAAGATGAATGTAACAAAAACATTATCGTCGTTGTTCCTACAATATCTCCTATGTGCAAAATATAATTTTTTCAGTAGGAAGAATAAACACATTTATTAGTGGAATTTTGTTCATTTATTTATTCCACACATTTAAATAACATCTCTGTGCAGTCAGACTACATAACTGATAACAATAATCTACGCTTAATAAGCCAGCGTGTCACAACTACAAAAATATATGCTTAATATTCACATAGGAGATTACATGTTCCTCTACTTTACATGGCAGGAATTGCATTGCATAGGCTACAATATAACAAGCGGTAGTAACGCGTATACACTTACAATGAGACTGACAAATTGAGTTTAATTAAACAATTTAAATTGTTCACAGTGTATCATTTTTTGGTGTGTATTAAGAGTCATAAAGCGAACAGCACTCGACCGACTGCGCCATCCAGGCCGACTACTTCACTTTGCTTATCCGCTCTTCTACTTTGTGTGTCCTCATTTTCATAGCTCTCCGTATATAAATATTAGAGATATTTATCTTTAGTTGGTACTATTCTAATACACATTTCTATTGTGACGAGAAACGACCAGTAGATTTTATCCAGTGTCCTCTCATTCAATGTAAACTTGTTCTGCTTTAAAACTCCAAGTTGAGAAATTAAAAAATCTGTAGTTTGAAGTGATCCCTATTCGAGGTAGGATGCAGAAAGACTGGAAAACAGTCTCTAATGTCGGCTTTAGAAATAGTAAATGTCATGTGGCACGTATGGGCGAATCCAGAAATGCATATAGAGTGTTAGTGGGAGGGCGCAGAGAAAAATACATTCGGGAATGCCGAAACGTAGATGGAAGGATGATATTAAAATGGATTTGAGGGAGATGGAATATAACAGAGACTGGATTAATCTCGCACAGGAGAGGGAGAGATAGCGGGCCTATTTGAGGGCGACAATGAACCTCCGGGTTCCTTCAAAGCCGTAAGTAAGTATATAGGTCATGTTACATGTTTGATCATTGAATGAGCAGGCAGTATAAGCATCTGACAAAGACAGTACGCACATTTACCCTACATTTCCTACTTTGTTTTTTTATTGCAAAACAAAATTTTGGCTATAAGTAAACTTAAGGTGAATTCAATGTTGCGACTGGAGTATCTACAATTTAGCCATTCATTGCAAAGTATCGGCTCAAGTAGGTAATCTAAAAACCTGGTGTTATTTTTCAGAGCAAAGACATGCTACAACGTGAATAATTTTGTATGTATGTATTTTCAAATGGTACCGGTATTAAAAACTAGTTTTACATAATTCGCATACACAAATCTCTCTGTTGTTTATAAAATGAAATTAAAAATTGTAATACCAGGATCAAATTCTAGCGAGGAATAGATAGACAAAAACATAGAAAAGTCACAATATACATACTTTGTAGACTAACATTTAAACACCATAATAAGATATTTAACAAGTAGGATACATAAAGATGAAAAAAATAATATGTTATAATTTGAGATAAGTTATAATAATTTCAGAATTAAGAAAAGATTATGTTGAGAATGAAGGTGGATTATTATTATTATTATTATTATTATTAGCTCAGTTGGTAGAGCAGCTGGCTACGGACTGAAAGATCCGAGGTTCGATGCTAGGTGGTGACAGGATTTTTTCTCGTTGCCAAACTTTCAGAACGGCCCCGAGGTTCACTCAGCCTCCTATAAAATTGAGTACCGGGTCTTTCCGCGGGGGTAAAAGGCGGTCAGAGCGTTGTGCCGACCACACCACCTCATTCTAGTGCCGAGGTCATGGAAAGCATGTGGCTCTACCTCCATGCTCCGCAATTGCCATCATGGCATGTTAGGGGGTACCTTTACCTTTATTATTATTATTATTATTATTACTATTATTATTATTATTATTATTATTATTATTATTATTATTATTATTATTAACGTCATTAGCAGCAAATCATATAGATATTTTAACGAAAATATAAAATTGACAGAAATGATATAATGTACTTAGAGAACAAATAAACTTGTTTTAAAATATATGATACATAATTTAAACTAGGGAACTCTGTCCTATGACTATTTGAATCTGGAATCGAAAATTTCATTGCTACAAGACGGCAATTCTAGCTGAAGTTTTATTATCGAATAATATAGACATGGGCCATTATTTGCACTACAGGTATGTACAGTTGTCAAAAGAAAAAGTGGCCGCTCTCCAGAAGCAAAGTTCCCTTCGGGTATCTTCGCTACAATTCGGAGACAGGCGATGTTACATGTTGTTGTACCACGTTACCTGATATCTACAGTTATAATTCAAGTATTCTTTGTGTTACTTAATAGCGTAATGGTAGCGTTCCTGCCTCTTATCCGTGAGGTCCTGCGTTCGAATACAACCAAGTGCTTTTTATGTTCTTTTTTGTATTGTTTTTAAGACAGAGATACAAAACATACTTCATTGCTCCTTTCTCTTTTTATGATTATTTTAGTAATTAACATCAGGTTCATGAATGTGTTATGTCATGACATTATCATTATTTATTATGACATTATGGCTGCAAATGTGACGTTACACAGGGAGGTCAGACCTGGCAATCGAGCACAGCCGTCGCTTTAAACTTAGTTATGGTGACAAAGATTGCGCGATTTTTGTTTTAATCTACGCGAAAGAAATATGCAATAGAATGCCGGGCTGTGTTATGTATGGCTACAACAGCCACTCGAAGAAAACGAAATGAACCAACATAAGATACTACGGATTTCCGAAGGACAATGACGTAGCGACTAGCGAGCTCGAGGATCACTGTCGAAGGGCGGACAAGTTCAATTTATAAGACGCTAAATTACGATTTTTAAAACAAGGATGTTTGTTCTGACATTACAATAACTTCATAAAAGTAATACACTTGTTAAAGTCTTTCTCACAGCAGTAGAAACATTTGAATGTATGCATTTACAAATATATTGCATATTATGGATGTGGAAATATAATAATAATGATTATTATTATTATTATTATTATTATTATTAATGTTATTTTGTTGTGCTTGTCCATTAATTTATTTTCACCTTCAGTGCACACAGTCCGTATAGGTCAGTTTCTATCTGATACTTTTCCAATTTACTGCGGGCTAACTTCGCTTTAGAATATGCCATTAGGAAAGTTCAGGATTACAGGCAGGGTTTGGAATTGAACGGGTTACATCAGCTTCTTGTCTTTGCGTATGACGTGAATATGTTAGGAGAAAATCCACAAACGATTAGGGAAAACACGGAAATTTTACTTGAAGCAAGTAAAGCGATCGGTTTAGGAGTAATTTCCCGAAAAGACAAAGTATATGATTATGTCTTGTGGTACCAGAATATTGTACGAAATGGAAATATACAAATTGGAGATTTATCCTTCGAAGGGGTGGAAAAATTCAAATATCTTGGAGCAAAAGTAACAAATATAAATGACACTCGGGAGGAAATTAAACGCAGAATAAATATGGGAAATGCGTGTTATTATTCGGTTGAGAAGCTTTTATCATCTAGTCTGCTGTCAAAAAATCAGAAAGTTAGAATTTATAAAACAGTTATATTACCGGTTGTACTGTATGGTTGTGAAAATTGGACTCTCACTCTGAGAGAGAACCATAGGTTAAGGGTGTTTGAGAATAAGGTGCTTAGGAAAATATTTGGGGCTAAGAGGGATGAAGTTACAGGAGAATGGAGAAAGTTACACAACGCAGAACTGCACGCATTGTATTCTTCATCTGACATAATTAGGAACATTAAATCCAGACGTTTGAGATGGGCAGGGCATGTAGCACGTATGGGCGAATCCAGAAATGCATATAGAGTGTTAGTTGGGAGACCGGAGGGAAAAAGACCTTTGGGGAGACCGAGACGTAGATGGGAGGATAATATTAAAATGGATTTGAGGGAGGTGGGATATGATGATAGAGACTGGATTAATTTTGCTCAGGATAGGGACCAATGGCGGGCTTATGTGAGGGCGGCAATGAACCTTCGGGTTCCTTAACAGCCAGTAAGTAAGTAAGTGCACAATGTTATTGCTGTATCGTAAGCATATTATCATTGTTCATAATTATAATGTCCCGTAACAAATATTTATTTTCATCAACGATGCCTTCGAGTAATGTAATCAAGATCAGAACCGCCTCAATGTAATGCTTTACTGATGGCAAGGCTGGATATTGGTCCCAGCGAGACGTCATCTGTGCAAGTAAGAGGGGACGATAGCTGCGTACCGCCTCGCCAGTATTCTTATAAATGGTAAATATCGGTTTGTTTAATTAATATAAGATATTATATAATATATAATTAATTATTTAAGGCGGTCTTGGATCTGTGTGGAGGACGGTTGAACTTCATTAGTAGAAGGGGTAGGAGTGAAGTATATTCGAAAACTCAAGTGCAATAAAAATTGAAGTAAAAATAAAATGATGTCCCTGTAGTAAACCATTCGATGTGTAGATTTAATGTTCAATTAAAGTAACACTTTTATTTCACGGGTTTGAGCTACAAAATTAATTAGGTTTTCATTACAGACATTTCATTTAAGAATATTTATATATTTGGTTAATACTAAAAACATTAAATTCGGAATGGATCAAGTTTGTTGAAACGAATTGAGTGAATCACAAAATTTATCAGGAACACGCGTAACTTATTCCTGAGTTCGTTGTGCGCAAAAAAGTGGCTTGTATTCAGAGTGTTAAGAATATATTTCTCTTTAGAGAGCCGATCACTGAGAATCAAACCGTAACCCGTCTCCACCTATGCTACTTATGAAATTTATGCCCAGCTAACATCTACACAAGCGATTCAAATATTTCCGGGTAGGTGAATCTAATCAGGACGCGAAGTCTAAAAACAAATTTGCTGTTGAAGTTGTTGTTCGCACTAAGAACAAACTATCAGGTAGAAATATAATACAATGTAAAGTAATGACAAAGATTATTTTCTCACTCTTCTATACATAGCAAAATAGCTGTAAGAGAAATAGGCCTACAACTAGCATCGGTCTGTTCTTTTCAGTGCGTGTTGGTAATTTGCTGGATTGTGTTTGCAAGCGCTGGGTTATATACGTCTATTTGATATTGCTTTTATTTATGTTTACTTAATTATTAGTCTTCTTACTTTAGTAATACTTAAATTGAAACAGCGAAATAAATATACTCCTACGAAGAACACTCTATGCAACGAATATTGGAAACGTGTAGTTGGTCTATTTCATTTCGAAAATTGTTTCCATAGTAACATCAGAACAATGCATTTAGGTTACAATGATAAGCGGTGTTAATGCGGAGCTTCTCCAACCGCCCCACAGTGGTCTAGAATGCAAATTTAGCGGGACATGTTAACAACTTTTCAGCTACCTAACAGATTAATATGAAATTTTACACAGTAGTTACTGGTAGCATATATGTTTTGCAAGCAAGCTCTCGTTACGAAGGTATAAGGGAAATACCCATTATAGGGGGGCGCATTTAGACAAAATTAGAAACTTTTCTCCTATCTGACAGATTTTTATGAAATTTTACAAAGCACTTACAAGTAGCATATATGTTTTGTACACAAGCTCTGATTACGTTCGTATAAGGGGAACTACCCCTTATAGGGGGCGCAATAAGACAAAATTAGTAACTTTTCTCCTATTTAACAGATTTTTATGAAATTTAACAAAGTAGTTACAGGTAGCATGTATGTTTTGTATACAACCTCTCGTTACGTTGGTAAAAGGGGAACTACCCCTAATAGGGGGGGGGAAATTAAACACAATTAGTAACTTCTCTCCTATTTCATAGATTTGTATGAGATTTTACAAAACAGTTACAAGGAACATATATGTTTTGTATACAAGCTCTGATTACATTCGTATAAGGGGAACTACCCCTTATAGGGGGCGCAATTAGACAAAATTAGTAACTTTTCTCCTATTTAACAGATTTTTATGAAATTTAACAAAGTAGTTACAGGTAGCATGTATGTTTTGTATACAACCTCTCGTTACGTTGGTATAAGGGGAACTACCCCTTATAGGGGGGCGCAATTAAACACAATTAGTAACTTTTCTCCTATTTGATAGATTTGTATGAGATTTTGCAAAACATTTACAAGGAACATATAAGTTTTGTATACAAGCTCTGATTACGATTCGTATCAGGACAACTACCCCTTTTAGGTGGCACAATTAGACAAAATTAGTAACTTTTCGCCTATTTAACAGATTTTTATGAAATTTTACAAAGTAGTTACAGGTAGCAGGTATATTTTGTATACAATCTCTCGTTACGTTGGTATAAGGGGAACTACCCCTTATAGGGGGGCGCAATTAAATACAATTAGTAACTTCTCTCCTATTTGGTAGATTTGTATGAGATTTTACAAAACAGTTACAAGGAACATATATGTTTTGTATACAAGCTCTGATTACGATTCCTATAAGGACAACTACCCCTTTTAGGTGGCACAATTAGACAAAATTAGTAACTTTTCTCCTATTTAACAGATTTTTATGAAATTATACAAAGTAGTTACAGGTAGCATGTATGTTTTGTATACAAACTCTCGTTACGTTGGTATAAGGGGAACTACCCCTTATAGGGGGGCGCAATTAAACACAATTAGTAACTTCTCTCCTATTTGATAGATTTGTATGAGATTTTACAAAACAGTTACAAGGAACATATATGTTTTGTATACAAGCTCTGATTACGTTCGTATAAGGGGAACTACCCCTTATAGGGGGGCGCAATTAAACACAATTAGTAACTTCTCTCCTATTTGATAGATTTGTATGAGATTTTACAAAACAGTTACAAGGAACATATATGTTTAGTATACAAGCTGAGATTACGTTCGTATAAGGACAACTACCCCTTTTAGGTGGCACAATTAGACAAAATTAGTACCTTTTCTCCTATTTAACAGATTATTATGAAATTTTACAAAGTAGTTACAGGTAGCATGTATGTTTTGTATACAACCTCTCGTTACGTTGGTATAAGGGGAACTACCCCTAATATGGGGGCGCAATTAAACACAATTAGTAACTTCTCTCCTATTTGATAGATTTGTATGAGATTTTACAAAACAATTACAAGGAACATATATGTTTTGTATACAAGCTCAGATTACGTTCGTATAAGGGGAACTACCCCTTATAGGGGGCGCAATTAGACAAAATTAGTAACTTTTCTCCTATTTAACAGATTTTTATGAAATTTTACAAAGTAGTTACAGGTAGCATGTATGTTTTGTATACAACCTCTCGTTACGTTCGTTTAAGGGGAACTACCCCTTACAGGAGGGCGCAATTAAACACAATTAGTAACTCCTCTCCTATTTGATAGATTTATATGAGATTTTACAAAACAGTTACAAGGAACATATATGTTTTGTATAAAAGCTCTGATTACATTCGTACAAGGAGAACTAAACCTTTTAGGGGGCACAATTAGACAAAATTAGTAACTTTTCTCCTATTTAACAGATTTTTATGAAATTTTACAAAGTAGTTACAGGTAGCATGTATGTTTTGTATACAACCTCTCGTTACGTTGGTATAAGGGGAACTACCCCTTATAGGGGGGCGCAATTAAACACAATTAGTAACTTCTCTCCTATTTGAGAGATTTGTATGAGATTTTACAAAACAGTTACAAGGAACATATATGTGTTGTATACTAGCTCTGAGTACGATCGTATAAGGAGAACTACCCCTTTTAGGGGGCACAATTAGACAAAATTAGTAACTTTTCTCCTATTTAACAGATTTTTATGAAAATTTACAAAGTAGTTACAGGTAGCATGTATGTTTTGTATACAAGCTCGCATTACGTTGGTCTAAGTGTAACTACCCCTTATAGGGGGGCGCAATTAGACAAAATTAGTAACTTTTGTCCTATCTGACAGGTTTTTATGAAATTTTATACAGTAGTTACACTTAGTACATTTGTTTTGTGTACAAACTCTGTTTACGTTGGTATGAGCAGAAGTGCCCCTTACAGGGGGATGCATTTAGACAAAATCTTATGGAGGGAGGTAAATATAATATTTTAGGTACTATTGCTCCTTTTCAACACTCGGAAAGCTTATTTGGTACATAATTAACAAGCTGTCACCTTGAATTCCCTGAATAATACTGCGGAAGTACATTCGGTTCACAGATATTGAAATAACTGCAACCGAGAAAAATTGCACTACTGCACTTCGAAAGAATAGTGCTCATAAATTAGTACTTCCGCAAATCTGCGCATCTTAAGACTAGATTTAAAATAGAGGTAGACAGTGGAGGAAGTGAAAAAAATATATATTTTTGGACGAATCAAAGGGTTTTTTTTTTCCTCCACCTTAGCAAAGTCTGCACTCAATGGTTATATTTATATTTTGTCCCGTGTCCATTCATGCTAATTTGACATGCTATAATAACATTAAATGTAACACAAACAAACAGTGTTACATACCTAAAGAACTACTTGACATGTTGGTACCAAATATGAACGGAATCGACCACTTACAACAGAGATACAGCACAAGGAAAACGGCAGACTCGCGGCGCTTGCTGAGTAAGAATGCTGGGTGGCGAAATGTGGCATGTTACCGGCTTCTTATCTCGCTATGCAGCCACCTCCGCTGATTAAGATTATCAATTCAGTGTTACTCAGTTACATAGGAAAAATAATTTAAGGGTTTAATTTCATTATTTTACATGTCATATTTCTCCATTTGTCCTCCTAAATATGGATTTTAGACCACTGTCTCGCTGCATCTGTACTAAGAATAATAACACACATCAAACAATAACCGCTTATATTTCAGAGCATTTACACGTATCCACAAATTTAACGCTTATTTGAATGAATCTGTGCAACACTGCCCCATAATTTGGTTTATGTGCTGCTACGTGTGACCCTGATTGGTGCAAGAAAATATGTTTCGAGTTGTTTCTGACCTCTGTTGGTTAGTATTAAAAAGATGGTTTTCTTCCCGCTGCTTTGTGGCACAGATGTTCTAACTCACTCATTTATATTGCTTCAAGGCAGGATGCCCTCAAAATTCACTCCTTAATTCACTTTCAGTTGTCAGCTCTTATATTCAAAGCCATGTTGAAATATGCGTGGTATGCATCAAAATTAATAAACGAACGAGAAGTGTTTGTGAATGTGAAGGATATCTGTTTCGTGTGACTGGACAACCTTCTTTCATTTGCTGTGCATGGTCAGGAAATATGTATGTTTTGTGTTTTTATGACATTTATAATAACAAATCATGTACAAAATGAAGTGGAATGGAAACAGAACAGACACCAGTGACCTGCCTACATGAGCAATATTTCCTTGTTTATCCTTTACAACACAATGTTAGTTAATTAGTAATTTGTTTAAAACATGATGAAGCGTTCAATACATTGAGAAATATGATATATATATAAATAGATAACTGTGATCACACTATTAATCGTTATTAAAAGAAGAAAAATATAGGTCCAGGTAAGATTCGAAATTAGGTTACCCGGATAACCACTCATCACCCAACCACATGAGGTACGCTTTCACAGAGTCTAACGCTTCCCTATTAGGCACCTAACAGAAGTACGTCACAAACAATAGCCAATATTTCCAAAACGAGGGGTCATTGGCCACCCTTACCATTTATGACTTTGAACAGTACTTCTTGTAATTTCACCTCACACAATCTTATTTCATTCGGTGATATACAGAGCGTGTCCTCTCTTTGTAAGCTAAGCTGTGTGCACACATTACGCTGTTCATAGCTGTCGCTGTAGTGAGTTACGGATCTTATGAAACTAATTTGTAAATTAGTGAAATAGGGACCCAATGCCTGCCGTACATTTTATTGTCGACATACCGCATTTGAATTTCTTGTTTTCTGTATGGTGGTGTCCACACCTGTGTAGTAACGGTGAGCGCGTCAGGCTGCGAAACAAGGTGGCCCAGGTTCGAATCCCTGTTGGCGCAAGTTACCTGGTTGAGGCTTTTTCCGGGGTTTTCCCTCAACCAAATACGAGCAGATGCTGGGTAACTTTCGGTGCTGGACCCCGTACTCATTTCACCGGCATTATCACCTTCATATCATTCAGACGCTAAATAACCTAGATGTTGATACAGCGTCGTAAAATAACCCAATAAATCAAAAAAAAAAGGATGGTGGTATGCATCGTTCCTTACACCTATTCGGGAACATTATCACTTCCCATCGACATCGCTTTCTCACCTGTACGTAATAGTAATATACGTTACAAGAACGGTAATTCATGGTCGAGGAAAAGAATGAAAAAGCGAAACGTAGTTGAGCTTTTTTAATTTCAGAGAACATGAAAACAAACATACCGTTCGTGTATCATACATTAATTTGTGCGAAGATCGTTTATTACATACCTGAAAGACGAATTTCTAATTAGTTGCAATGAAATCTCTATGATGGTTTCTGTTTAATGACGGCAACTTCGGAACACCAAAATATCTATCTACAACACTGTTGCTATAAAATGTTTTCTGTATTTACTATACTCCAGCAGGCCGTGATATACGTCTGTCTTTTTTTTCCCCTAGTGTATTTTTTTAGTAGGTTATTTTACGACGCTTTATCAACAGCTTAGGTTATTTAGCGTCTGAATGAGATGAAGGTGATAATGCCGGTGAAATGAGTCCGGGGTCCAACACCGAAAGTTACCCAGCATTAGCTCATATTGGGTTGAGGGAAAACCCCGGAAAAAACCTCAACCAGGTAACTTGCCCCGACCGGGAATCGAACCCGGGCCACCTGGTTTCGCGGCTAGATGTGCTAACCGTTACTCCACAGGTGTGGACCCCTCCAGTGTATAAATGCGAACTTAAAACAAACCGTAAGGTTATGTAACGATTTATTTTTCGTTTTAATATTTTAACAATATTATTTATGTAACATAATGCAGTAATAACATCGGCATCTGGAGTCTTGATTTTTTCACGGCTTCCTTAATGTTATGTGTATCAGGAATGCAATAAGTTTCGTGGAATAGTAGATTTTACTTAATTTTTGCAAATATCTAAAAACAATAATTAACAGTGGAATTTAGGTGAAATTGCAGTGGTAAGTTTCCAATTTATAATTATTACTAAGTTAAACGTCTCTAAAAATTATATGTTAAAAGCCTAAATCAGTAAAATGAATGTCGCGCTAAGCGGTAAGAAGAGGGAAATTGTTGTGTGTGTTACGTTGGGTATACTGAATGTGGTATTTCACACTTACCGCGTATTGGTTCTGTGCGGAAAACAAACAAATATGCACGATCTCGCACAAACATAAATGCCTTTTAAGATTAGACAGAGTTCCGGAACTCTTACCACAGTGATTGCACGTGTATGGCTTCTCGCCTGTATGTACGCGCAAATGTATTTTTAGTGACGTTGATACAACGAAGGATTTTCCACAAACATCGCATACGAACGGCATCTCCCCCGTGTGTGAGCGAACATGGCGTTTAGACTTTCCAAATAAGAATAACGTTTACCACAAACATAACAACTGAACGTTTTATCGACGGCGTGTGTGCGTGCAACATGCCTTTTGAGAAGGACGGAATTCGAATAGTATTTTCCACACACACTACAACTGCATCGCTTTTCAACGGCTTCCGTGCATTTATGCCCTCTCAGACTTTGCGAAAAAGAGAAGCTTTTTAAACAAATATTGCAATTGAATGGCTTCTCGCCGGTATGTCTCCTTGTATGCTCTTTCAGATATCCCGATTCGTAAAATTTTTTTCCACACACAACGCAACTGAATGGCCTCTGGCCCGTGTGCACGTTCGTGTGTCTTCTCAGATTCTCCACTAGCGAGAAGTGTTTTCCACAGACATCGCAAATGAAAGGCGCTTCGCCCGTGTGAACACTTGCGTGACTTTTGAGCTGCACTGGTCCTGAGAAACACTTTCCACAAACATCGCATCTGTGCAGCTCCTTGTCAGCAGGCTGCTGCTCATCTTGTGCGATATTGTCGCAGCAACCCGGCACTAGATTCTCACCAATAACTGCAATGCTGTGCAGAAGACGAGGTTTTAATATAAGCTATCTATTCTATACCGATAATAAATCTGTAACCGAAATTTTTCTGGTAATTTACGCATTACCAAAATTAATTGGCCCTAACATGTGTAATTAACCATCCTGAAACCGAAAATCGCTTTTTTGGAATTTTTGTTTGTCTGTCTGTCTGTCTGGATGTTTGTTACCTTTTCACGTGATAATGGCTGAACGGATTTCGATGAAAATTCAAATGTAAATTAAGTTCGTTCTAGCTTAAATTTTAGGCTATATGGCATTCAAAATACTTTATTTAAAAGGTTGTTTATAAGTGGGCCTGAATTAAATAAATCGAAATATCTCGCTTATTATTGATTTTTCTGAAAAATGTTACATTACACATCTCTCTTTAAAAATGATTTCCGATAAGTTTTATTCTATGCAAAATTTTCATAGGACTGATATTTAAGGATATACAAGACTTTTAAAATAACAACATTTTCACCAACGCCTCAGATTATAGCGTTGTTGTTCATACAGTAACTCTATGAAAAATGCAGAAACATACCTTCAACATAATACGTAACAAAACACATCATTACCCATTAAGTATGTGCCAATCAGCGTATACTCAGTAAACTTTAAATCCTGTAAATACCAAGTGAAAAGAAACATGTTTATAACTAATCTATTATAAAATAAGTAATATTAGTAAATAAATCTTGAAAACCAACAAGGTGAGTATATGCACGTACAAATTATACTGTAGCAGACATTCCGAATCTTCAACGAAACTGAATCATTTAACGGGATCGCAAAACAGATGTTTACAATGAACTTGAAAATCAACGGCATAACTTTATTGATATAGCAGGCGTGACCCAACAATTTGGCCAAAGGAGTTCGAGGTCCTACGCTGAATTCTGCTTCAAATGGCTGAGGGAAGACCCCGGAAAAAGCCCAACCAGGATTTGAACCAGGATCCGGTCATTACGCTGTCCGTCATCCCACGGTGTAGAGTGCAAATGCAGTGAACTGAGTACTCTAGCTTCCTGCAAATTGTAACCGTTTTGTTCCGCTTTACATTTGCACAGTCAGCTACGTAGACTACTTCTAGATATTTAATCATTTTTCTTAATCACTAATATATACTGCATTAGTACGTTTTGTGAACATTGTGATATTTCTCTCACTCTTCTTGCACTTGTGCTTTTTGTATAAGTATCTGTAATTTCATTTCAATTTTTTATTTGCCTCTTCTTTCTGCATTTGTTTCTTGTATATGTCTATTTGTATTCTTGAGCTGTAGTGGTAGAGAAGGCCTGATGGCAAATCCGCCAGATTAAATAGATCAAAAAGTAAATGAAGGTGTGAATAAATAAATAAATAGGTAAATTAGTGAATAAATGAATAAATAAATAAGTAAATAATTAAAACGAAGAAATAACTAAGTAAATAAAAATAAGTTGTTAAATAATTAATAAACACATAAATAAGTAAATAAATAAACAAAATAACGCGCTAGAACATGAAATGCTTACACAAGACAGAAGTCCTGTTGCATGTATCACTGTCTGAAGTAAAGAAAGAGTAGCAACACATCTTGGTATACTATTTATGTATTAGTAAGCAAACTGAATTCTAATAAATATTATTCAATTTCTATTTGCCAGTATTTAATACTCGTCAAGATATAAAATAATAGGCCTAATCTCCTTTTGTAATATAAATGTAGGGAATAATAATATCTTAAAGATAGAAGATGTGAAAACGTTCGCATCTTTTATTGTATCGGTATTTCAACGTACTCGTGCGCTTGCGTATTGTCGTGCCGACGTCATCAACAATGGCCGACAGAAACGACAAGACGGATCGTTTCCATGGAAACACTGTGGTTTGCTTTTCTCGGAAGAATAGTTCGGTATGTCCGGAATGCGATCTGCGTTTCTTTTGATGAAGAAGGGAGGCTATCCCTTCACGGGGGCAGCTGCATTTGCTGGGGGCTCTCGTATGGGAGCCTTCCAGACGGCGGGAAGACCTGCGTATGCGGTTGGACCGCGGAAGGAAGGACCTGCGGGTGCGGAAGGCGGGCCCCGTTTTTCGTTCGGTAAGCCCGATTTGGTCAAAATTGTGGGGATCGTTGGGGCGATAGGGCTGGGGGGCTACTACCTCTGGAGTAGCGGCAGTCCAGGGGACAGGAGGGGTGCCTCCACGCCCCCTGAGCCTGTCCCTCCGCCTTCATCGCCTCAGCCTTCCCCAACACACCCCCGGTACTGTACAAAATTCAAATACTTTTATGCTCCCCCCTGCACTGAAATACACCCACAACAAGTGAGACGACGATCACGCCGCTCACGCCGCACACACCCACCGCCATCTTCTCCGCCTAATCCAGTACCGCCACTACCCCCGCCACCCCCCCATGGTATTCTCAGGGATCCTGAGAAAGACCAGGGGGCCGACCGTCCGCGCCCGAGGGTCACGTTTGACCTTCCTCCTGAGGACCCTCAGGAGGAAGCGATGGCGGGACCTTCTACAGCGGGCGGCCTAGGCACTGACACTACCCCACCACACAATACAGACGATAGTCCTCCCCAGTCAAGTCGGCAGGATGAGTCCAGTACGGACAGTGACAACTCTGACTCGGGCATTATGTCGGAGGAAAAGAGACCCTTTGAACCCTTTCGACTTTGGAAAAAAACCCCGAACGAGGAAGCTTTGGAAAAAGTTTTCGAGTATTCTAGAAAACCGTCTGAACGGAAGTAGGGGAACACTTCCGCGGCTGCGGTCCTGGATCCAAATTCTGGTCGACCTGGTTGGCGAGTTGGTATAGCGCTGGCCTTCTCTGCCCAAGGTTGCGGGTTCGATCCCGGGCCAGGTCGATGGCATTTAAGTGTGCTTAAATGCGACAGGCTCATGTCAGTAGATTTACTGGCATGTAAAAGAACTCCTGCGGGACAAAATTCCGGCACACCGGCGACGCTGATATAACCTCTGCAGTTGCGAGCGTCGTTAAATAAAAAACATAACATTTTATACAGTCGACCTGGTTGGCGAGGTGGTATAGCGCTGGCCATCTCTGCACAAGGTTGCGGATTCGATCCCGGGCCAGGTCGATGGCATTTAAGTGTGCTTAAATGCGACAGGCTCATGTCAGTAGATTTACTGGCATGTAAAAGAACTCCTGCGGGACAAAATTCCGGCACACCGGCGACGCTGATATAACCTCTGCAGTTGCGAGCGTCGTTAAATAAAAAACATAACATTTTATGCAGTCGACCTGGTTGGCGAGTTGGTATAGCGCTGGCCTTCTCTGCCCAAGGTTGCGGATTCGATCCCGGGCCAGGTCGATGGCATTTAAGTGTGCTTAAATGCGACAGGCTCATGTCAGTAGATTTACTGGCATGTAAAACAACTCCTGCGGGACAAAATTCCGGCACACCGGCGACGCTGATATCCCCTCCTTTTGCGAGCGTCGTTAAATAAAAAACAACATTTAGGCCTATATATTGTCGACCTGGTTGGCGAGTTGGTATAGCGCTGGCCTTCTCTGCCCAAGGTTGCGGATTCGATCCCGGGCCAGGTCGATGGCATTTAAGTGTGCTTAAATGCGACAGGCTCATGTCAGTAGATTTACTGGCATGTAAAAGAACTCCTGCGGGACAAAATTCCGGCACACCGGCGACGCTGATATAACCCCTGCTTTTGCGAGCGTCGTTAAATAAAACCAAATTTTCTAAAAAAAAAAATAAAAAAAAAATAAAAAAAAAAAAAATTAAAAATAAATAAAAAATTAAAAAAAAATATAAAAAAAATTGCAAACCACAAAAATTTAATGCACTGCCCAATGGTAGGGAGGTTGGGAAGGGCAGGGCGGAACTCGACATGCAGCCACCTCCACGTGGTGAGTTCTGGGTTGTTTCAGTTCATATGGAATGACACAAGCGAAGAGCTGCATCTCAACTGTGAAAGGTGCTACAAAAATTCATACAAGGTGGAAAATGTTCAATAATAGAAAGTTCACGCACTAAATGCTTAAGATTAAATAACAGAAGCTTCCTTCTCCATTTCTTTATTTTTATTTAGTAAGAAATCGATTTTGTTTCTAGGAAAGGTCGCTCTATCGCAGTGAATTCAGTAGCAGTTGCAACAGACGGCAACACTCTTCCCTGCAGCACAGATGGCAGTCACGAGGAGATCGCCCTCACACCCTGTACCCGCCGTGCTGTGGCTTAAGATGAATGTAACAAAAACATTATCGTCGTTGTTCCTACAATATCTCCTATGTGCAAAATATAATTTTTTCAGTAGGAAGAATAAACACATTTATTAGTGGAATTTTGTTCATTTATTTATTCCACACATTTAAATAACATCTGTGTGCAGTCAGACTACATAACTGATAACAATAATCTACGCTTAATAAGCCAGCGTGTCACAACTACAAAAATATATGCTTAATATTCACATAGGAGATTACATGTTCCTCTACTTCACATGGGAGGAATTGCATTGCATAGGCTACAATATAACAAGCGGTAGTAACGCGTATACAGTTACAATGAGACTGACAAATTGAGTTTAATTAAACAATTTAAATTGTTCAAAGTGTATCATTTTTTGGTGTGTATTAAGAGTCATAAAGCGAACAGCACTCGACCGACTGCGCCATCCAGACCGACTACTTCACTTTGCTTATCCGCTCTTCTACTTTGTATGTCCTCATTTTCATAGCTCTCCGTATATAAATATTAGAGATATTTATCTTTAGTTGGTACTATTCTAATACACATTTCTATTGTGACGAGAAACGACCAGTAGATTTTATCCAGTGTCCTCTCATTCAATGTAAACTTGTTCTGCTTTAAAACTCCAAGTTGAGAAATTAAAAAATCTGTAGTTTGAAGTGATCCCTATTCGAGGTAGGATGCAGAAAGACTGGAAAACAGTCTCTAATGTCGGCTTTAGAAATAGTAAATGTCATGTGGCACGTATGGGCGAATCCAGAAATGCATATAGAGTGTTAGTGGGAGGGCGCAGAGAAAAAGACATTCGGGAATGCCGAAACGTAGATGGAAGGATAATATTAAAATGAATTTGAGGGAGATGGAATATAACAGAGACTGGATTAATCTCGCACAGGAGAGGGAGAGATAGCGGGCTTATTTGAGGGCGACAATGAACCTCCGGGTTCCTTCAAAGCCGTAAGTAAGTATATAGGTCATGTTACATGTTTGATCATTGAATGAGCAGGCAGTATAAGCATCTGACAAAGACAGTACGCACATTTACCCTACATTTCCTACTTTGTTTTTTTATTGCAAAACAAAATTTTGGCTATAAGTAAACTTAAGGTGAATTCAATGTTGCGACTGGAGTATCTACAATTTAGCCATTCATTGCAAAGTCTCGGCTCAAGTAGGTAATCTAAAAACCTGGTGTTATTTTTCAGAGCAAAGACATGCTACAACGTGATTAATTTTGTATGTATGTATTTTCAAATTGTACCGGTATTAAAAACTAATTTTACATAATTCGCATACACAAATCTCTCCGTTGTTAATAAAATGAAATTAAAAATTGTAATACCAGGATCAAATTCTAGCGAGGAATAGATAGACAAAAACATAGAAAAGTCACAATATACATACTTTGTAGACTAACATTTAAACACCATAATAAGATATTTAAGAAGTAGGATACATAAAGATGAAAAAAATAATATGTTATAATTTGAGATAAGTTATATAATAATTTCTGAATTAAGAAAAGATTATGTTGAGAATGGAGATGGATTATTATATTATTATTAATTATTATTATTATTCTTATTATTATTATTATTATTATTATTATTATTATTATTAGCTCCGCTGGTAGAGCAGCTGGCTACGGACTGAAAGGTCCGGGGTTCGATCCCAGGTGGTGACAGGATTTATTCTCGTTGCCAAACTTGTAGAACAGCCTCGAGGTTCACTCTGCCTCCTATAAAATTGAGTACCGGGTCCTTCCCGGGGGTAAAAGGCGGTCAGTGCGTGGTGCCGACCACACCACCTCATTCTAGTGCCGAGGTCATGGAAAGCATGGGGCTCTACCTCCATGCACCCAAGTGCCTTCATGGCATGTTACGGGGATACCTTTACCTTTATTATTATTATTATTATTATTATTATTATTATTATTATTAGCGTCATTAGCCGCAAATCATACAGATATTTTAACGAAAATATAAAATTGAGAGAAATGATATAATGCACTTAGAGAACAAATAAACTTGTTTTAAAATACATGATACATAATATAAACTAGGGAACTCTGTCCTATGACTATTTGAATCTGGAATCGAAAATTTCATTGCTACAAGACGGGAATTCTAGCTGAAGTTTTATTATCGAATTATATAGACATGGGCCATTATTTGCACTACAGGTATGTACAGTTGTCAAAAGAAAAAGTGGCCGCTCTCCAGAAGCAAAGTTCCCTTCGGGTATCTTCGCTACAATTCGGAGACAGGCGATGTTACATGTTGTTGTACCACGTTACCTAATATCTACAGTTATTATTCAAGTATTCTCTGTGTTACTTAACAGCGTAATGGTAGCGTTCCTGCCTCTTATCCGTGAGGTCCTGCGTTCGAATACAACATAGTGCTTTTTATGTTCTTTTTTGTATTGTTTTCAAGACAGAGATACAAAACATACATAATTGCTCCTTTCTCTTTTATGATTGTTTTAGTAATTAACATCAGGTTCATGAAAGTATTATGTCATGACTTTATCATTATTCAATATGACATTATGGCTGCAAATATGACGTCACACTGGGAGGTCAGAGCTGGGAATCGAGCACAGCAGTCGCTTTAAACTTAGTTATGGTGACAAAGATTGCGCGAATTGTTTTAATCTACGCGAAAGTAATAAGCAATATAATGCCGGGCTGTGATATGTATGGCTACAACAGCCACTCGAAGAAAACGAAATGAACAAACATAAGATACTACGCATTTCCGAAGGACAAGGACGTAGCGACTAGCGAGCTCGAGGTTCACTGTCGAAGGGCGGACAAGTTCAATTTATAAGACGCTAAATTACGATTTTTAAAACAAGGATGTTTGTTCTGACATTACGATAACTTCATAAAAGTAATACACTTGCTAAAGTCTTTGTCACGGCAGTAGAAACATTTGAATGTATGCATTTACAAATATATTAAATAGTATTATTATTATTATTATTCTTTTTTGCGGTTGTCCATTAATTCATTTTCACCTTCGGTGCACTGAGTCATTGCTGTATCATCAGCATATTATCATTGTTCATAATTATAATGTCCCGTAACAAATATTTATTTTCATCAACGATGCCTTCGAGTAATATAATCAAGATCAGAACCGCCTCAATGTAATGCTTTACTGAAGGCAAGGCTGGATATTGGTCCCAGCGTGACGTCATCTGTGCAAGTGAGAGGGGACGATAGCTGCGCACCGCCTCGCCAGTATTCTTCCACCATGGGACATTCATAAATGGGCAGGTCCTTCAATGCAAACCCAACATTCTCCAATCTGTCCTATTTTCTGTCTTCCTCTTAGTCTCCGCACATAATCCACATATCTTAATGTCGTCTATTAATTGATTTCTTCTGCCCCGAACTCTTCTTCCGTTCACCATTCCTTCCAGTGCATCCCTCAGTAGGCAGTTTCCTCTCAACCAGTGACCCAACCAATTCCTTTTTCTCTTTCTAATCAGTTTCACCATCATTCTTTCTTCATCCACTTTTTCCAACACAGCTGCATTTCTTATTCTGTCTGTTCACTTCACGCGTTCCATTTTTCTCCACATCCACATTTCAAATGCTTCTATTCGTTTCTCTTCATTTCATCGTAATGTCCATGTTTCTTCCTCACACAGTGCCACACTCCACACAAAACACTTCACTAGCCTATTCCTTAGTTCTTTTTCCAGAGGTCCCCGGAAGTTGCTCCTTTTTCTGTTAAAAGCTTCCTTTGCTCATCTTTGCGATTTTTCTTGGGAAGGATAAATGCGCTAACGTCCCGTTGCTTTCCGCACACCACTGTCTCTTTCGAATCTTAATAGATCCCAGGGACCCAAGCGTGGCGGTGAGAGAGTGGATTTGACTAATTGGGCCCTCCGGACTTCACCGAAATTCACCGCATGGGTTAAATATTAGTTCTATCAGGATTTTTGACCTGATCAGAACCGGGAATTCCCAATTAGCCTTTGCCCCCCGCATCCTGGACGAACTTGTACAAATCGTCGGAAAATCTTGGAGGGGGATTGGGCCACTTTTTCCGCAAATGTTTCTTTACTTGTGCCCTCGTAGTTCAGGCGGAAAAACGTCGGAATTTAGATGTAAACGTCTCATTTTCAATTCCTCGTCACTGCTTTTCATGTTATTGTGTTTGAAGATAGTATGATATAATAATATAAAAAGAAAAAAAACTAACACCAGTATTATGCAACTGTATTGTTCCAAACCTAATATTAAATTTATGTTATTTATGTCGCATAAGAACGATAACAGAATATAAATGATGACTTGAATATTATTTATATCGCTAACAACGATGACAGAATATAAATAACTTCAATATTATTTATACAGGATCACTAAAGAACGATAACAGTATAAATGGTAAATATCGGTTTGTTTAATTAATATAAGATATTATATAATATATAATTAATTATTTAAGGCGGTCTTGGTTCTGTGTGGAGGACGGTTGAACGTCAATAGTAGAAGGGGTGGGACTGAAGTATATTCGAAAACTCAGGTGCAATAAAAATTGAACTAAAAATAAAATGATGTCCCTGTAGTAAACCATTCGATGTGTAGATTTAAGGTTCAATTAAAGTAACAATTTTTATTTCATGGGTTTGAGCTACAAAATTAATTAGGTTTTCATCACAGACATTTCATTTAAGAATATTTATATATTTGGTTAATAATAAAAACATTAAATTCGGAATGGATCACGTTTGTTGAAACGAATTGAGAGAATCACAAAATTTATCAGGATCACGCGTAACTTATTCCTGAGTTCGTTGTGCGCAAGAAAGTGGCTTGTATTCAGAGTGTTAAGAATATATTTCTCTTTAGAGAGCAGATCACTGTGAATCGAACCGTAACCCGTCTCCACCTACGCTACTTATGAAATTTGTGCCCAAGCAACATCTACACAAGCGATACACATATTTCCGGGTAGGTGAGTCTAATCAGGACGCGAAGTCTAAAAACAAATTTGCTGTTGAAGTTGTTGTTCGTACTAAGAACAAACTATCACGTAGAAAAATAATGCAATGTAAAGTAATGACAAAGATTATTTTCTCACTCTTCTATACATAGCAATATAGCTGTAAGAGAAATAGGCCTACAACTAGCATCGGTCTGTTTTTTTCAGAGCGTGTTGGTAATTTGCTTGATTGTCTATTAGATATTGCTTTTATTTATGTCTACTTAATTATTAGTCTTCTTACTTTATTAATAGGCCTACTTAAATTGCAACAGCGAAATAAATATAGCCTACTCCTATGAAGAACACATCTATGCAACGAATATTGGAAAAGTGTAGTTGCTCTATTTCATTTTGAAAATTGTTTCCATTGCAACATTAGAACAATGCATTTAGGTTACAATGATAAGCAGTGTTAATGCTCAGTTTGTTGTGTATTTAGCTATAGTATTGTCGTAACGTTAAAAAAATAGTTGCATTGATAGTGGAAGCATGGAAACATGTCATCTGAATGATTTAGCGACTAGCTTCCATCCATTCTGAAAACTCGTGGATAAGAAATCCTTTCGAGTATGGTGTAATGCAATTAAAAACTTTGTCTAAGGAGGAGCAAGATGAACTTGTTGTTGTTCCTTGTAATGGTTCATTTAAAATATTTTTCAAAGAATGTACACTTGATCACTTGAGGTCAAGGTATTTTCTGAGAATAATAAAATAGGTGAAAATACATTGAAACACATAGTTCCATTTTGTAGCACATACTGTATCTCTGTGAACAACATTTTCAATATTTTGTTTCCTTAAAAAACAAACATAGAAATTGGCTCGATGTTGAATCTGATGAAGGGTAAAATTAGCAAATATTGTACTAGATGAGGTAAGAATTGTCCCAAACAAGAAAAGGTGTGATTTTTTCCATGACATCTAGAATCAGGTATATACTGTATGACCCATTTAATTGTTGTTGATATTGCTACCTACGTCTCAACTTCTAATTCTACGCAGGTACTAAAATTTAAAGTTGTGGGTCCTAGCATGCCTTATAAATAAAAGGGGGTCAACAACTCTGAAGTTGGCTTATGGTGCGTGCGGACTTGCTCTCTGTATGCAACCATTTGGTTTGTTATGTCGGTCTAGTAACCGCTAATCAGGTGCGTTTTTGGCGTTAATTTCTAATTCCAAGAGTATTGGTAAGCAAAAATAAAAGTGAATAGTGTTTCTTTGTATATGCGAAAGTATTAGTAGCAGTAGGATCTCTGTTCTAAATGCTCGTCTCATATATACCTTCAAGGATATAACTCTGGTGTCACCAGATGGATTAAAATTAGATTAATGGTAAAACTCCATAACTGGAGTCGAACCTGTAGTTTTCCAGCTTGCATCACAGCACCGAACCTCGCTTCTAGTGCGTACCTCACATGAAATTATTTATCATAAATAATTTTTACTTCGTTATTTAACGACAATGTATCAACTACTAGGTCATTTAGCGTCGATGGGATTGGTGATAGATGGTATTAAGCGTGATGAAACCGAGGATTCGAAATAGATTACCTGACATTCTCCTTACGGTTCGAGAAAACCTCGGAAAAAACACAACCAGGTAATCAGCGCAACAGGGACTCGAACCCACGCCCGAGCACAACTCCGGATCAGCAGCCAAACGCGCTTCTGGCCGAGCCACGCCTGTGGCTTCACAAATAAATTTGCAAGTGGTCGATTATAGTCCCTTCCTGATTCCGTAATAAATTGTCGCTATAGTTTCAAAGATAAAAAATTAAAAACTGACATGCAGCCAAGAGGCAATTAGAAAGCGAGCATAGTGTGAACCGTTGCTTTCGTTAGTTTGCAAGTTTCGGCCAGTGTCAGCAGATCGAAAATGGCCCTACGAGCTGAAGTCTGCCGCTAGGAGCGGAGATGAACACAAATCTCTGGCAACGTGGATATTGACATTATTTGACAGTTTTTATTTATTTGGTAGTTTCGTCACTGCTGAGGTTTTCTTCGATTAAAAGAAAGCACAATAATTTTCAAACACAGTACAAATTTTGAAAGTAACTTCTATTAAGATTGTTTTATATCCTTTCTGAAAAGTTCTCTGTCTATTATATATTCTCCCGTAAGCACGTGTCTGTATACTTCGTTGCACCTTGTACATAGCACCTTATTGCACACATTAAGGTAAGGAAAAAGTTTTTTAAAAGAGTATAGCAGCCATATTGCGAACATGTGATATTTTTATTCTTGCAGTCGGTCAACATTGTGTACACGTGAATGGAATAGCGAAAAGCAAATTCAAGTTTCTCTTTCTAAAAATGAGTCTTTTCACAAGTAAAAGAATGCACTAAATATCAATATTATTCTTCCATAAACCCTTCCTCTAAAAGCAGTGCGTGATGGCCAGCAGTACTGAAGCAGCCCAACTGTACGTAGCATAAGAGAACACGTCATGTAAGATCTGTCAGAAAGCGGATTTACATTGCAAATAGCCATTATCATATTACGTGGAATTCAGCCTTGGTTAAACTAAGTTATGAATGATAAAACTGGTTCTTAATTGGTTATTTTACGACGCTTTAACAACTGCTATGGTTATCTAGCGTCCGAATGAGATGAAGGTAATAATGCCAGCGAAACGAGTCCAGAGTCCAAAGCTGAGGGTTATCCAGTATTTTCCCGCCACAAGTTGAGGGAAAACCCTTGAAAATACCTCAACCAGATAACTTATCCCGACTAGGATTGAAAATCGGGCCGCTCTGATAAATGTTGAACAATAGCCAAGGAGATTAACTATCTCTTTTTAACCAACAATGTACTACTTGAACAATTTCAAGGGGAAAAATGTTCCGGGACTGGGTATCGATCCCGTGATCTCTGATTGAACGTACCAGCGCTCTACCGACTGAGCTACCCAGGAACTCCACCCGACACCGTCTCAATTTTGCACTTATATTCACACAACTCGAATGTGCTGACGAGACGCCAGAGACCCACATGGAGTGCACACAAACTGTGTCACCTGGAATTGTGGTTTTCTGTTCAGTACCTACAGTAACGTATAGGCCTATATTATGCAAGTCAAGTTATCAGGTAAAGATTGCTGTGAAACAGACTTGAATAATTTCAAGGGAAATATTATTCCTGGGCCGGGTATCGATCCCGGGACCTCTGGTTGAACGTACTCAGCCCCGGAACAATTTTTCCCTTGAAATTATTCAAGTCTGCATCACAGGAAGCTTTATCTGAAAACTAGATTTGCAACATAATATTTGTAATTTTTAAAACAGTTACCGGTAGTCAATATTTAATACACCACTTCGAGTTCACACAGGCCTTCCTGATGTTAATGTTTAGGATGAAATTTAATAATTTAGAATGAAAAATACAAAAGGCAGATTATTCAACTCACTATCATATTACAAGTATTGAAGATTGTGGTCTGTCGCCCTTCTAGGTCGTGCAGATATCTACCTTACGTTACAACATAAATAATACGTCAAATAACAGCGGTGGGTAGTGCCAAAGCGTAAGGCTAGAGATGAAATTCCGAGTTTGAGCCCTGTTCAATTTCTTTCTTTATTGTTCAAGATGACATCTGCAGCTGGTCCGGCAGCATGGAAACTTGGACGGTGAATCTGTCGAGAAACGACTAATATATATCCAGCAGCTGTACTGGATGAAGCTCTCTTCACGCCTGAAGCGAGATTGACTTAGAAGGGACTCGTTCGCAAGTTTCTGAAAGGAACAGTAATTCTTTGACTGTTGCGCCGCTTCGTGTGACCCACGCATTCATTCATGTCGCATCTCAACACTGTTGAGAACAAATAACTCCATGGCACTACAGCTAGGGCTTCCATTTGTTTTTATTTCACACTAGATAGACCAAGGTGGGACTTTTGTTCTAGTACGTGGGGTCAGCACGACTCCGATCTCCACGAGACAAAGTAGGAAAGTACATTAACAATGAATAAACATCCATGCGCGTTGACAAGATCCGATCCTAGGACCGTAGCTCCCCGCCACGTTGAAACTGGGTGCAACCTTAGCGAAGTTAGTAAGTGTTACCGACTAAAATGTAATGCCAAGTAAGATATAGTCAGACGATTGTTGTACATACGATGAATATCTATGGTTAGATCCGCATAAATCCGAGTAGGGTACTGGCACCATTTTTAAAATGAATACTAGTCTGTATAGCTCTACCGATGAATTGTATATGCTGTAATTTGAACAGTAGTCTGTATAGCTCAACTAATTTAATTGTTTATGATTATAAATTGAATTAATCTACTTGATATTAATTGTACAAATTTGTATAGTTTAATGAAAGTATGCTTGTAAATTGAATTAATCTGATTATTTATATTGTGTATGGGCTATTCGATATGAAATCGATAAGTAAAAAACCTCGGATTTTTTATACTCTAATTTTTTCCCTACTTATATAAAGTGCTGAGGGGAGTGCATTTTCAAAAATATACTATCGAAAGTCAAACGGTTTTCGTATTATTGAGCGACAAATTTAGCGTATTTTATAAAAACAACATCTTAACACTGTTGTGAACAAATAACTCCATGGCACTATACTCCATAGCTGCAGTGCATATTTCTGTACCGATTACTGTGCACTTAACTGCGGAATCCCGGCCAAACAGTCACTCAGCTGAGTGCGCTCCTTGTATAATGGCAGTTGACTTGGACATCAAACGTCAACGTATATGCCTAACTTGGAGTCAGGCCAAAAGGTAAACATTCAAGGAGGAGGGTTCGGTCCGGTGCTGTGGATTGAATTCGGCGTAGCTCAGTGGTCAGAGCGCTTGGTACGTAGAACCAAGGACCCGGGCTCGATCCCCGGCGCCAGAGCGAATTTTTCTACCCAAATATTAATTGTCAATATTACAGATATTATTCTGTAGGACAAATTAATAAAAAAATGTCTTTCATCTTTCAAAATATATACAGGTCTAAAATCACAGCTCTATGACCGATATGTGATCGTAAACGATGCGGTTTATGTGCGTATACCAGATGTTTCAGACCACTCGTATCAGCCTTTTTTCTCGAAAACTACGTTCATAAAAAATTTGATAACCAAAACCAATGTGAAGAATCGATTGGGGTAGTACCATTCATTGTAACAGATATAATGTAGGGGTACCTGTGGTCAACTTCGAAATTTCAAATGAGAGCATGGGTCATTGGAGGTACCACTGGAAACTACTTTTAAAAAGACCAACTTTTTAATGAAAAACTTTTTTTTTTCTAACTTTTATTTTTCACTCGCAAAGCAACAAAAGTGGTATCTTCTGAGAAACGCAGTATGATGTTTATGTACGTACATTCTTCACAGAAAGTGTTCAAAATGTACGCCACCCTGTGCTAACCAACGTTCTGAACACTTCCTAACTTCCGTGATTGCACTTCAGCACAGCTGAGAGACCCACAGGCTTCTCTAATTCTTTGTTTCATGTCTTCTCTAGTTGTTTGACGCCCCTGGTAGCACATGTCTTTAATTCTCTTCCATAAGAATAAATTTGGAGCGAAGTCAGGAGATCGGGCTGGCCAAGCTACTGGTCCTCCTCGTCCAATCCATCATAAAGGAAATAACTGGTTAATAACTCGTCGAGCCCTACGTGAAACGTGAGCCATACAGCCGTCCTGCTGAAGCCACATCCTTAACCGAGGCGCAAGGGGAACGTCAGGAAGCAACTGGTGCGTGTTTCGGAGGAAATGTGCGTTGTCCTCAAAAAATATGGTCCTATGACTCGTTGTTGGAGAAGGCCATATCATGTGTTGAGGCTCCACACGTGCTGGTAATCCACGTCACTTAGCCAGTGTGGATTATCCGGAATTCAGTAACGGCCATTGTAGAGATTGATGTGACCATTACTTTTGGAAGTTGCGTCATCACTCCACAGAATTCTGAGCTCGAAATCACAATCAGTGTTTAGAAACCAGTTGCAGAAATCAACACGAGTCTGGAAGTCTTGTCCCCCAAGTTCCTGATTGAGATGAATATGGTATGAATAAGGTTTGTCTATCGGAATTGTAAACACTGTACGTATTATGGTGCTACCCTGAGTCAAATGGCAAGTCTTCTTGTGTGGGAGAATTAAAGACATGGTCTACCAGGTGCGTTCAACAAATAGAGACCAGGGAAAACAAAGAATTAGATAAGCCTGTGGGTCTCTCAGCTGTACTGAAGTGGAATCACGGATGTTAGGAGGTGATCAGAACATTGTTTAGCACAGGTTGGTGTACATTTTGAACACTTACTATGAAGAGTGTACGTACATAAACAACATACAGTATTTCTCAAAAGGTATCATATTTGTTGCTTTGTGAGTAAACAATATAAGTTAGAGAAAAAAAGTTTGAGTAAAAGTTGCTTCTTTTTAAAAGTAGTCCCCAATGGTAGCTTAAAAGACGCATGATATCACTTGAAATTTCGAAGTTGAGCACAGCTACCCCTACTTCCGGTTTATTATGGAAAGTGTTATTACCTGTACCACTAATCGATTCTCCACATAGGTTTTGGTTATGAAAATTGTTTTATGAACAACAAGTATCATATAGTTTTCGAGAAAAAAGGCTGATAAGGGTGGTCTGCAACACCTGGTATATGAGGACTCCAGAGTCCAGGCAACTGCTAGTCGGAAGATTGACTTGAAGGACAACAGAACTGAGATCTAACCAATTTTCATCCCTGTCAACACGTTAACGTCGACAACTCCTTGATACTCAAGCTACAATGCACTCACTACATTCTTCCACGAATAATACACATAATCATACATAAACATTTTTGCGCCAGTATACGGACCCACACAATGCCATAACACGACAAAGAGCATGTTTTGTTTTTAGTATAGTCGCCATGTTAATCACTATTGTTGATACAAAATATAGCATTGAAGGAACAATTGAATTCGGAGAAAAGCGATAAAGAGAAACATCTATCGACTCGTGACGAGAAACATTTGAAAGCACCAAGATTCATTTGAACACAAAAATCACACTGTGACAAGATCGCTAAGTTTTCGCACCCTCCTGCTACGTGAGCGCTATGCTGACGTGATTTATGAATGAACCAATCATAGGCATTCAGCTTACTTCATTTCAATAGCGGAACACTCTATCCAGGGTTGCCATACGTACCATAGTCGTACGATTAATACTATTTTCACTAATTGTACGAGGTACTACCGAACTCTAAGTCGTATGAAATTTTCTACGATTATTTTACTGAAGGAACAAAATTATTTTGGAACTCACAATGTCGGACTATAATTAAAAAAAAAAAAATCTCTCTCTCTCCCTCTCCGTCTCCCTCTCCCCCTCTCTCTCTCCCTCCCCCTCCCTCCCTCTCTCTCTCTCTGACACACACACACACACACACACACACACACACAGACAAAAAGTAATATGTCTTCAGAAATCTGCTAACTTCATTGTTTGTTCAGCAATGGAAGTATATTTTTTTATCAATGAAATAGTATCGCACTAGGATTAAGAAGTCTAAACGCACCGACATTTCAGCGGTGTCGGATTTGAATCGCCTGCACACAAGGTTGGTATTCATCTCCAGTTATATATCAGCCTTGGACTGCAGGTGGAGTAATTTGATGTCAGGTAACCATTAGGTGCCGCATTGAGTGATATTAAATATCTGCCTTTGCGCCAGCCAAAGATGAAGTTCCTCCTGGCTTCAACATAATATTGTTGTTTCCGGCCAAGCGTCATCATGCATGCTTTACCGAAAATGACAGTGTTAATGAAGAAATGGTAATTTGAATGCTAATCGTCATTGTGGATATCAACTATAATTACTAATATTCCTGACTGGACGAAGAAATGGATGCTGAAATAGGAGACTGGACTGGAGAATGCTGGGTTTGCAGTGAAATACCTGCTAAAAACACTATGAATGAATGAATATAAATTAATAGGCCTATGAACCACTTTCCTGGGTGTGAAATATATTTGTGCGCACTATCTGATGAAGTACGACAATTTTCATAAGTTGTTCCGACGACTGCGATTAATTTATCTGGCAACCCTGTCTCTAACTCTAGTCGAATAATGTCGACAAAAAACGAAATTTACCGTAGGCCTAATTGGGTGTAAAAACTTGACATCTCGTTTGAGATTTACCACTATGGACGATATTCCTCTACTTACAACACCTCGAGATGTATAAATTATGATTTCCAAGTACAGAAAAGCTCAGGAAAGTATTTTTCGTTGAGATTCCAACAGATAAAAATTATGATTTGAGAGTATTGTGTCACCCTAAAATGCTCCTTTGTTTAACTAGCCATAACTCGAAAACCAGTAAACGTTCTGACTTCTTAATTTACTAGGTTATTTTACGACGCTTTTCAACATCGTAGGTTATTTAGCGTCTGAATGAGACGAAGGTGATAATGCCAGTGAAATGAGTCCGGCACGGAAAGTTACCCAGCATTTGCTCATGTTGGGTTGAGGGAAAACCCCGGAAAAAACCTCAACCAGGTAACTTGCCCTGACCGGGATACGAACCCTGGTTTCGCGGCCAGACGCGCTGACCGTTACTCCACAGGTGTGGACAAAAAGATTTTGAACAGCGACCACTTTGAAAACTAATTTCCATTGTTTCTTAATATTTTTGGACCCTCATCTAACCTGAAATAGAAAACATTTACCGTTCATCAACTTTTGAAAGTTTAGATGTCTATTCTGAATAGATCTACATCTATTATCACACTATAATTATTTTAATTTAGAATTTTTGTCTATACCTTCTTTGGTTATTAAGCTCTGAAATCAAGCACGTTACCTCTGAATGAGGTTCTGGCTGATATGTACATCTATTATCAGGCAGTACATCACGTGACGATATGCATCTGAAGTCTGATTAGTGTAATATGTAGCTAATCGGCGAAGTATGCAATGGAGAGGGAAAGGAACTGGCCACCCTACCCCATTATCTCCTGATCTAGTTGCCTTATAAGTGGTGCTTTTTGTATTAAGGCCCATTCACAATGAAAATTAAACATAACCGCAACATAAACACAGAAGTTTGCGTGCAGGCTACTAAATGGGATCATTCAGTATGATTCACATAAGCATTGACATAAACATTACCGTAAGACGTTAACATGAAAGTTTGCAAACTCCAAACTTTCATGCTTATGCTTACGTGATTTGCAAACAGAACACAATCGTGGAGCGCTGAAGTATACGACAGAATATGAGGAAATGGCGTCGTTGTTATGTTTCCATGGTTACCAAGTATGTTTACTGTTATATTTATGTTCCAATTGTGAATGATGGTATGATTTCTTGATTTTACTGTAACGTTAAGTTAACGCTTACGTTATGTTAAATTTTCATTGTGAATGAGCCTTTACTTGTGAAGTTCAGATCTGTTTTCGGACAACTGACTAAACAAACAGGCCAAGCTACGACATGATAACTGTTAAATAAGCGGGAAATATCGTAGACTATAACAGAAACAACTCACAACAGCCTGATGTTAAACTTAAAGGCAATTGTTGCCAAACGCCACAAAATCGTGACGTAACAGAAATGCAACCCGCACAACACCACTATCGCAAGGTGGAATGGGTATGTCCTCAGGAAGTGCTGTGAATTACAGTTCAGAGACGGCTGCAACCGAAAAAAAATATTCTTCTTATTATTGGCCAGATACAGTTTACTCCTTTTAAGTTTTCCCCAACTATTTATCATTATTGTATTATTAACAAAAAAATATATCTACGTTCTTATTCACAAAGACAGAAGACACGTACTTTACACCGCAGAATTTTCAATTAGAAAAATGTACTAGGGTAATCATGAAGTTACAAATTACACTATAATAGGCGTAATAAAAGTAGAAAACATTTACGCTGATACTTTTTATTGTTTGTGTATAAGAAATGTTAAACTTACAGGTGGTAATCTTTATAACAAGAATAATGACATCGTACGTCATTCTTTTATGCTGAATTGAACATTTTACAACAAATTAAGGATGTCATATTTTCGCCATCAACACGAAAGAAAAATTGTTCCTCCCATTCATATTAACATTAACGTTTTAGTGTATTTCTGGTTTGAAGGAGAAAAACATTTGTCGTGACACAGGTTTTGGCGATCACTGCTTAAAGGAATACATACTCCGATAAATTTCAATTGTTTTCGAACTTCTTCGACCATTAACATGTCAGAACCAACGAGTTAGATACTATAGAGAGGCTGAAGACCTCTGATAAGCGCTCCCTGCGGAGGCCAACAGTACTATGGATCGTTCCCTACAAAACATGGCGGTCAATAGTACCACCAGCCTCCGCAAGGAGTGCTCATCAAAGGTACACTGCCTCTTTGAATAATAAGGTGTCCCATAGTTTCCAATGAATACTTTATTTCATATTCTTGTATGATACTTTCAGTAATAATATTTCACGATATATATATATATATATATATATATATATTATTATTATTATTACTTATTTGTATTAATTGTAGACTTGGGTCAGTGGAAGAGCAGGCTTTAACTCTGCACAGGTAAATTAAAATAAATTATATTTTTCGGCTGCATCAATATTTAATTTAAACATTTTGCTATAGGTTTTGTAAAAAGGTGATTTATAAATGAAAGAGTAATAATTAAGACTTTAAAATTTCCAAAATGTCTCATTCCCTCGGATTTAAATAAAATGTACCGTAAATCATAATATTCGTTGCTGGATAATTAAACCCTCTCAATACAAGTATCATTGCCGCAGAGAATTATAAGATAAGACGGACTGAGCATAAGCGAAATATCTGTATTAATAAGTTTGTACCATCAAGAGTTTAGTATTGTGTTTATAGGACCTACTCCAATTTTATTTTTATTAATGCGTAGGGCTCTTTTTGTTAACAAAGAGGAAATTTAGCACTTGAATCACACACAATTTGTCATTATTGTTTAAAATAATGGAAGAACGGTTTTATTCTGAAAAAGCCTCTGCTTAGTTGCGAGACACGTGTGAGATCAATGTTTGTTTCAAATTATATTAGACTACACTATGTCTCCATCACGCAACAATATTTGTTTCCAATTATATTAGACTACACGATGTCTCCATCACGCGACAATATTTGTTTCAAATTATATTAGACTACACGATGTCTCCATCTCGCGACAATATTTGTTTCAAATTATATTAGACTACATGATGTCTCCATCACTCGAAAAGAAGTGTACCTAGCTGTGGCTCCTGTTGTTTCTGATAACAATGTTAATCGTAAGTATCTTATCGTTTCAATAAATGTGGTGAGTTATGATCACGAGTAACTTTCTATTAGTGTCATTCTTTAATTATTATGTTGCATGCTAAGAGGTTATTTGTAGTTTTAATAATTTCAGTTTTCAAAAGTTCTCTGTGTTAATTCCAATTTCAAATGAATTTTTCTCAATAACTTAATTATTGGATTTTTGTTTTTTAAATTTTCGCCACTACCTTTCCTATATTTTACTCCTATTAGTTACATACGTCGTCTCTCTTGAAATCACCTGGTAAGCACTGAATTACATGATTTCATATTAGGTTAGATTAGCTGTAAGGTCATTAAATTTGTGACGAAGTAAAATAATTATTTATTCTTCTTCTGCTGAATACATTCATCCGTCTTCAGGTGCTTTGCTTTGGTTGCATCGAGTATAGCTTGTCATTTAATATCTGGGCTATATTTAGTGAAACTAATAAAACATAGGCCTAGAGCTGTTATAAAACGTAAAGTTTTGTGTGTATATTACTTTTTACTTATTAACATAGTTTTAATATGTAACTCAGTTCACAATAATACTAACTTCATCACAGTCATTTCCTACAACATCCAAGCCAAGCCCCTTTGTTTTGACTAACCAAAATATGGCGGACAAATGTTCAGTTGTCTTCAACTTCCAGAAGTCTTAAGCCTCTCTATAGTATCTAGCTCGTTGGTCAGAACTGGCGTCAACATAACATTAACAGTTTAATGTACCAGAAGAATTCCAAAACCATCTATTATATGTCACAGCAATTTCTGGGACGCTCTGACGGCAAAAGATTTCCACACAGTATCACTGATCCACACACATTACAGATGGGGCGTGATTTGAAGCCCTGAGACAGGTTTGTCACTAGTTCCGACTGAAACTACAGTTCCAAAATCACAGCTCCTATATTCCACACATGCGCTTTGAGGGGACTCTATTCCACGTAAATGTTGCCAAAGATATGGCTCTTGCAAGATTTGTCGCTTGTGCAAGCGTGCATGTCTTTTCAGATGACCGGACTCCGAGAAGTTCTTCCCACAGTGATTGCACTTGTATGGTTTATCACCAGTATGCACGCGTGCGTGAGTCTTCAAATGACTCGATTCAGCGTAGCACTTCCCACAAACATCGCACTTGTATGGCCTCTCACCCGTGTGTATGCGTAAATGTAGTTTCTGACTCCCCGGATACGAAAAACTTCTGCCACAAACGTCACAATTAAAGGGTTTTTCACCTGTGTGTAAGCGTGAATGCCTTTTGAGGCAACCAGAGTGCGAAAAACATTTGCCGCACACATCACAACTGAACGGCTTGAGGCCTGTGTGTACGCGTGAATGCGTATTCAGATTTGTCAGGAGCGAAAAAAACTTTCCACACAAATCACAACTGAATGGCTTCTCGCCTGTGTGTACGCTTAAATGCTTCTTGAAATCTCCCGAGTGAGAAAAACACTTTCCACACATGTCACAATTAAAACTTTTCTTCACTGTGTGCACGCGTGAATGCATACTGAGATTTGCAGAGCGCGAAAAACACTTTCCACACACATCGCAACTGAATCGCTTCTTCCCTGTGTGTACAACGTCATGACTTTTGAGACTTGCAGAGTCTGGAAAACACTTTCCGCAAACGTCACAATCGTATTTCTTGTCGTCTGTATGCAGATCCTCTTGTGGAATATTTTCGCAGATTCTTGTAACTTCACTAGTATGGGTGGCTGCAACGCTGACAATTATATGTGCCATTAGCGGAAGGAATGTCTAAATCACAAGGAATACTACATGGACATTATGATATGCTATATATTTTAATTTGAGTTTTAATATATTGACTTTCTAAGAATATTCATTACTTACATTCAAAATATTGAAAACTAATTTTGTAAATAATTACACATGCAAATATTTGGTTTTGCTCGCAATTATGTGTTTCGCTGTTAGCCATATGACATTGTTTTAAACAATCATTTTATAAATCTTCATGTATTTTGCAAGGCTATAATATATTTTCACACTGTTAATGTTTTTATGCTCGACCATGCCGAAATGTAGTAATTATACACCTGGTAGCAGTCCTTTAATGCATGTCATTAAAGTACACCTAATCATTAAAGTTCAGGTTTTCGATTATTGTCGGATATGCAATCGAAAGACAACGAGCAAAACGTCACGCAGGCTGGAAATCCAATACTGTCGGAGAAGGTTATGTTCTGTTACTATAATAATTAGCGTTAAATGTCAATAATATTCAAATAAATTCAATTTGTCATCTCGTTTTTCAATGTCGAATTCAATTTCAAGGTTATATCAAGTTTAACGAGATTATATCAAGGTCGCCGACATTCGTTACAGGGAAAAAATCAATACTGTCGCGTCTGCGCACATCTCACAATTTACGAGATTGCACAAGGTCAGTTCCCTTCCCATTCACATAAGAATAACATGAATACTTATGAATAATTTCAAGTTAGAAATATAGTAGAGTATAAAAAGGCGTATGAAACTTGCCTATAATGGTAATTAAGACGCTCGTGTGAAAATTATGAAACACGCTTGCGCTCGTTTCATAAACATCCTCGCATCTTAATTACCATCATTATAGGCTCGTTGCATAATGTACTATTATGTTCATAATATTGATATGTTATTCCTTTACACCTGATGATGCCATACACGGCGAAAGCACTGGCCACATTTCAATTATAACTATGACCTAATGTTTTTATTTGTATAATTCATTAGTCTAATAAACTATGACAGTTATTGCAGGACTTTATTAATCATTTTTTGTATTAACATATTTCGTTGAGTAATGAAAGAAATCTATGAGAGAATTTTTGTCTTCTGTACTTCAAAGTTCTAAATTTAGTATAACTTCTTCTGATTTATTTGTACGTAATTTTTGTCAATACCATTTCGAATTCCACCAATGTAATTTAATGAAGTTCTCTTCTCAGTTCTAATTTATGTGTTGTGGAAATAAAATGCCACGAGTCCCGAGGTCTGTAAAGCAATCTAGACACTCTTGTTTGGAGATAGGGTTCAACAGGACTGTCAATAACCTCATTACTGAGGTATAATAACAACAACAACAATAATAATAATAATAATAATAATAATAATAATAATAATAATAAATTACTTCAACTCGCTAAAAATTGTATAAATATTAACTTGTTCCAACATCTTACAGCTTCAAGAGGTATGAAATAGAATAAATGAAATGAAAAAAAAGGTAATGAAAGAAATATATACAAATATGACAGTAATTAAGGCAATAAACAATTTATCTAAAGAAATTTTAGTCAAGAATGGAATCAGACATGGATAGTCCATATGACGTACCTTGTTCAATCTCGGTACAGTTGAAATTACAAGAAAATTAAACAATTATTTTCAACACCGAAGATGGGGTGGCAGTAGCCCCGAAACATATCTGTTGCTTTTTAATCTCTTAATAAATTTTAATATATCGTGATCATACAAGTGCATTATTGATTTTATGCATTATTATAAAATTAAATTAATTATCACTGTACAATTACTGACCATAGCATTTCTCAATACAGTAAAGTCAAACAAATTAGTAAAAAATGGAATTGAGATAAGTAATAACAATTTTAATTCAAGTGTGCAGACGACATAGCACTTTTAGCACATTCTGAAGATAATTTACGAACACTACTCCTGCAATTTTTGACAAAGAGCAAGCGAATATACGATGGAAATTTCAGGAAATAGAACTAAGGCGTTAGTACCGTGAAAAGAACCTACAACACGAAAATTAGAAATATGTTAACATAACAGAGCATCTAATTTAAATATCTAGGCATTGACTTTACCTGAACACATTAAATGATGAAGTAACATCATTAAGATCGCATTGTAAACCACTTTTTATCAAGTTGCGTATAGTATTTACTTTGTCATTGATATATGTGTTGACCTGTCTCATTTATATGACGAAAAAAATTCTAAATTCAACCGCAAATTGTTACCTTCATGATTGTTCCAACCATAACAGAAATAATAGTTATCCTAATAAGAATAAATATAGTATCACTCAAAACAGCTTTGATACGGGTGCAATAAGACTTTAAAGTAGATTACCTTCTTATACAGAGTGATTCAGACCACCTGCAACAGTCATTTATTCCGGAAACTAGTGCATTAAAATTTTCGAGACAAAAATATTGATGAATAAAGCACATGTGATCTTTCACTTGAGCTTGATTTCATCAATCAATCTTAACAGGAAGTAGGGTCAGTGGCATATCACTTTAAAATTTCAAATCGGAGTGGTGATCAGATATGATACCATTTGATAGAGTTCTTCAAAACAAACAACTTTCACAGGAAACGTTTTTATTAATTCCTAAACTTGCAATGAGAAAACGTACGAAAAAGCAATGGGTGATTCGGACCACTGTTAAGTCGTTTATTTCGGACACTAATGCATTAAAATTTTCGAGACAAAAATATTTTTAACTAAAGCACATGTGAACTTTCACTTGAGCTTGATTTCATCAATCAATCTTAACAGGAAGTAGGGTCAGTGGCGTATCACTTTAAAATTTCAAATCGGAGTAGTGATCAAATATGATACCATTTGATAGAGCTCTTCAAAACAAACAACTTTCACAGGAAACGTTTTTATTAATTCCTAATCTTTCAATGAGAAAACGTACAAAAAAGCAATGGGTGATTCGGACCACTGTTAAGTCGTTTATTTCGGACACTAAAGCATTAAAATTTTCGAGACAAAAATATTTTTAACTAAAGCACATGTGAACTTTCACTTGAGCTTGATTTCATCAATCAATCTTAACAGGAAGTAGGGTCAGTGGCGTATCACTTTAAAATTTCAAATCGGAGTAGTGATCAAATATGATACCATTTGATAGAGCTCTTCAAAACAAACAACTTTCACAGGAAACGTTTTTATTAATTCCTAATCTTTCAATGAGAAAAGGTACGAAAAGATAATGCCATCAATATTGAGAAATGTTACAATACGAAAATGTAAACAAGGCAATGTTGACAGATGTCACTGGAAACTGGACAATGTCATTAATGTTTACAAATGTTCAAACTGTCTGCCGTTCTGAGCAGCACACACCCGTACTCTTCTTCTAACACTGTCAGTGACTAAAATACATTTTTGTCTCGTAACATTTCTCAGTATTAATGGCATTATCTTTTCGTACGTTTTCTCATTGAAAGTATAGGAAATAATAAAAACGTTTCCAATGAAAGTTGTTTGTTCTGAAGAGCTCTATCAAATGGTACCCTATTTGACCCCGACTCCCATTTGAAATTTTAAAGTGATACGCCACTGACCCTACTTCCTGTTAAGACTGATTGATGAAATCAAGCTCAAGTGAAAGTTCACATGTGCTTTAGTCATAAATATTTTAGTCTCGAAAATTTTAATGCACTAGTTTCCGAAATAAATGACTTACGGGTGGTCTGAATCACCCTGTATAAAGGAATCTTCTAAAAGGTAGCTGAGTACTAAATTGAAGGCAAATCATCTTTATGATCTTGAGGAATATTTTATTAATACTTAGTAGTATATTTTGTTTTGACGTTGTTATACACTCTTTTAATGTTTCCAGCATTGTCTGCTTTTGCCTGTTTGCCTGCCTGCCTCTATCTTTCCATCCATCCATCCGTCACAGCAAGAAAATACTAACACAAATTGGAAATTGCCCCAGTACTAAGAACACCAAAACTAAGATTAATAAATCACTTGTTAAACTTGTACATAGTTATTGATGTAAATCCGGAGATATAACACAAAAACCTAAGGAGATAAATGAAGCAACAGAAATGAAAAATTTAAGAAGCACACAAAAATCACAAAGGCATATAATCAAGTCTCATAATTACGGATGAATGCAAAATGAAACCTGTGAATAACTGGATAATGCATAGAGAAAATTAAATTGCATTAACATCTCGATTACATGGAGGAAAACTGATTGGTGAAGAGAGATTGGAAAACAAATTTAGTTTGCACACATTCATAAATGGTCGCAACAAACTCCACGTTTAATGGGAAGGGGAGACAGAGAAGAAAATTATGCATTTTATAAATCCAAAAATTCAAATCCTTTCAGATTTATTAATTTCCTTGTTTGAACTTCAGATCAGTGCGGGTTCTGTAGCAGAGAAGAATGACTGAAGGAAGTAAAACTCATTTCGTTCAACGTTATAAACAAAAGTATATTAGAAATGCATGATCAAGTGTCAGAAAAAAATGGAAACCAAATTTCCTGAGAACATGCCATTGGTCTATGAAAGAGATCAGTAAATTGTCCTGCAATAAACGTGATAAGGTGAAGCCAGGTCTATGCATAGGTATTTTCTTTGACACCAGCAACATCAGCTCCAGTAGTTTTAGTAATGGTAGGTCAGGTTTCATGATAGTGATAGGATATCTTATAATTCATGGCATTTATGTCTGCAAGGTATACTGAAGTTTTCATATGAACAATAATCACGCTGAAAGTACAAATATATTTATGGTTTAAATAAAGCAGTGAAACCAACGACAAAGTAAAGACTCATATATTTCACTCACCTCTCAGCTAAAATTTCATTCTCTTCTGCTGTTACTTCCAGTTTGACCTCCTCCTTCACTTGATCCAACCCACAAAACACTTCCTGTGGGAGAAGATTATGTAAAATAGACACACAGGACAATAATACAGGAACTATCAATCGATTGTAGTTTATATACCTCAGATTTGAATGTAAATCTTACCGAAAGCAGTAGAAAATATAAGCACTGTTGGCAAAAATATGATATGGAATTAAATACAAAAAGGAAATTAAAAAATAGTGACATTTTGTAGCAAATATCGTGCATTAAGTACATTTTGTACCACAATGAGTTAATTCAAACAAAATAACAAAGATTCTCGCACCATTTTCTAAGATCCTCACAAGTGAGAACCAGACATGTCAGGGAGTATAAATTTGCAACTGATCCAATCCTTACGGTAAAGTCACTAATGGATAAATTTGATGAAGCATGTGAGGACCTATTTTTGACATTTGTGAATCACCAGGAAGTACTTTATATGATTCAATTAAACACACTAGCATTAATAAAACAATAAAAGAATTTCAAATTCCTGGGAATCTTTAAAGTGTTGGAAAGATTAGTCAATTCTGTGACGAGAGCTTCGAATTTCTACATATGTAGGATACTAGTAGGGACATCCTGAACTAGCACCAACAGATAGCGCACGTGTACTATGAGGGATGCACTTTGCGTGTGCATTTGTTTTTCGGTATGTGAACATTGAGGATATACGTAGTGTATTAGTATATTAAACACTCTTAAAACAACTAAAAATGACAAATTTTTGCTATGTTCCTATATGTAAAAACCAGGGAAAGCTTTTTGTCTTCAGTCAGGTCCCGAAATATTCTGAATATATGCTTTAAACCTTAAAAAATATAAGTAATAAAATTGGGCCTCGAAAGTGCTAGCTATTAAATAAAAGTAACTACTTCAAGTAAGGAAATGTTGACCATAGTTTCAGTTTGGAAGAGGAAAAAGAAAAATTAATAAAAACATATGCAACCTCGACAGCGAGCCATGTCAGCTTAAATTATATGCAGTAGTTGTAGGAGTCTCCGAAGTTTACGCCTGCAGTGAACTCTCGATAAACTGGAATGTTTATTATCCAGGAAGATCTCTAGTGAAATCCATTTCGTGAATAATGTTTTTAATGTACTGTACCCTAATTATTAAAGCCATGTTTTAACTTCAAATTTTCAAATCATCCCACACAGTATTCAAAACTGCATATCCTTAACCTACAAAACATACTACTAATCGTGATACTATTGCGATCATATTATATCATCCTATACTAAATTGCATTTCATCTTTCTGCAACTACAGAAAAAATACAAGGAATTCAATATCGACAATCTCTTCCCTATAAAAAAAAACACACTGGTGGCTGCGTATCTGTTTTAGCGTACGGTTCTTAAATACTAATGATTAAAGAGGGCAATAACACTTTCGACATATTCCCTATTTTTTTATTCGTGCATATTGTTCTCAAAGTTCTCGTTTAGGTTCATGAACATTCAATTTACTCGTATTTATATTCTGCATACTGCAATTTCCCCACCCATCTCGGGAAATCGCTCAATATTATACAGATTTACGTTATTATTTATTGTAAATTAAATTAAATTATGACGTAAGAAAATACTGAATTATATTAAATTATACTAGGTTATGCAAAATAATTGTAAATATAATTTTGACACGCACAGAAAACCAACAAGTGGAAAAACATAATCAACTGTAGCATATGACAAAGCATAGCCCTACAACATGTTGCGCCGCGTGGAACACTCCTGCCAACTGACGGTAAAACTTTGCATAAGATACCCCTATTACTCAGACTTTTATGTGGCTATGATTATTTTTATAAATATTTAATAACCTACATTTGTGACAAATCAGTGGTTGACTGCCTGCAAGTCTTATTAATAACAGAAATTAACTTATCCAACCTTTGCCTATGCAGCTATTCTGTCCATCTGGCCACCTACCAATAGCGTGGATGCTGAACAAACTTCAATAGGTTTAATTTAATTGTCACAGAGTCGCAGAACAAACCAAAGGAGATTAACGTTGAAATCTGTTCCATATTAAACTTGATACGAGTGTCTTTAAATGAAGTAAAACGATTTTTGTCTTGAGTACTGATTTACAGTCTGACAAAACAGATTAATAGAGAGTAATGTTGAAATCTGTTCCATATTAAACTTCCTATGAGTGTCTTTAAGTGAAGTAAAACGATTTTCGTCTTGAGTACTGATTTACAGTCTGACAAAACAGATTAAAGGAAAGTAACGTTGAAATCTGTTCCATATTGAACTTCGTATGAGTGTCTTTAAATGAAGTAAAAGGATTTTTGTCTTGAGTACTGATTTACAGACTGACAAAACAGATTAAAGGAAAGTAACGTTGAAATCTGTTCCATATTGAACTTCCTATGAGTGTCTTTAAGTGAAGTAAAACGATTTTCGTCTTGAGTACTGATTTACAGTCTGACAAAACACATTAATGGAGAGTAACATTGAAATCTGTTCCATATTGAACTTCCTACGAGTGTCTTTAAATGAAGTAAAAGGATTTTTGTCTTGAGTACTGATTTACAGACTGACAAAACGGATTAAAGGAAAGCAATGTTGAAATCTTTAAACGAAGTAAAACGACTTTTGTCATCAGTACTGATTTTAACTAAAGACTTTAAAACAAATTGATTGTTCAAAATATTTTTTGTTTAATGCACAAATTATTCCAGTATGATTTACTGAAAAAAAAAAAAAAATGTTTTTTTGTTTGAAATGTTACTTCTCATACCAGCTCATAAGCATGAGTTTGGAGATCAAATTTCTCATACTGGTAGCAATCCTAATAATGGTTGCAAATATTTAATGGAATGTGTTCAAGTGCATTTATTTTTATTTTTTATTTTCTTTTTTTTTTTCTTATTTTTATTGTGTAATCATGTAAATCGTGTTTATTTATCACACTTAACGACAATATGTATCCCATTGTGTTGTTTTTTTATTATTAATCTATTTTTTGTGTACATTTTATTCAATTGTCGGTTTCTGGTTTAATTATGTAAATCCTACTTAATTGTAATCTAATACTAATACATATTAATGTGTTTATTTTTATTTTTACTGTGTACATTATTTTTATTGAATTATCGGCTTCTGTTTTTATGTGATTCGTATTTGATTCCAACAACATTAATATGTATTCGACTATGTTTATTTTTATTTTATGAGGTAAATTTTATGTAACTACCTCTTTTGATCTCATTATATACCTAAATTGTATCAGTATGTAATTACTTAATTCTGATCCAGTTTTATTTTCAACTATGTAAGCAGGTTTCAAACCTGAATGAGTGTAAGAGAATGCCTTACGGCCTTAACTCTGCCAGGTTAAATAAAGCCATTATTATTATTATTATTATTATTATTATTATTATTAATATTATTAATTTTATTCTTCACATAACATAATTAGGAATATTAAATCCAGATGTTTGAGATGGGCAGGGGCTGTAGCACGTATGAGCGAATCCAGAAATGCATATAGTGTGTTAGTTGGGAGACCAGCAGGAAAAAAACCTTTGGGAATGCCGAGACGTAGAAGGGAGGATAATATTAAAATGGATTTGAGGGAGGTGGGATAAGATGGTAGAGACTGGATTAATCTTGCTCAGGATTGGGACCAATGGTAGGTTTATGTGAGGGCGGGAATGAACCTCCGGGTCCCTTAATAAGTAAGTAATTATGGAGTCTGACTACTGCGCGGTTTTTTAAATAATGGCTCTTGGTTATAGGGTAGTTTTATAAGAACACAGTGTTTCGCTTTTTATTTGTAGGAAGTGAAGGAAACATGGAGAATTGCTCCGAATCAACAGACATAATACGGTTCGTTCTCTCATCGCAGCTTCAATCCGTCAGAATGCTTCCTATGAGGTTTATGAGGAGGTTGGTTGCGTCTCTTCTGATGGCTCTACTAGACGTGCTGATATCATCATAAGTGATCGACATAAGGATAAGGGTGTCATTCTTGATCCCACAATCCTTTTCGAGATGCACGAGCAACAGCCACAAGAGGTGTGTCGTGAAAAACAAGTCATCTATGAGCCTTGTTGTCAGCATCTTGGAGCACAATACCACATCACACATTGGGCAGTTTCTGGGCTCATGTTCGGTGCCCGTGGCACGATCCCACGTGAAACTTTAAATCAACTTAAACAATTCCAAATTTCTGATGCAACGATTGATGCCATAGGATCTCATCGTTACCTATAATTAGTAATCATTTGTACCCAACGAACTTTTATTGTAAATGATTTCCTATGTTTTCGTATCATTTATCTTAATGTTTTCTTTTTCCTTTCAAATTGTCACACAATGGTTTTCATGATTATTCTTTATGAATTGATTAGTAGGCCGATCTATTCGAACCCTTATTTAGGGCGGCTTTTTTATTAAAATTAGATAATTTATTATAATTTATGGGTTTGAATTCGGCGGGCGTTGTGAAGATTGGTGGCTGTTTTTCAGTGGGGGTTGTTGTGATTGGTTGGTGGGTGGAGGAGTTCGATTGATCGATCGACAGCAGTATTGAAGGTTCTGTCTTTTGTCTCGACTTCAGTCGAACTGGATCGTGTCTTGTGTGCGAGTACTTAATTAATTATGCTGAGTTATCTGGTAGTTGGGGATATTTTGAAAGCAGATTGGAAGAGAAAGTGTTTTAGGTGTCAAACATTGATTAATGGTTTCAATGGGGTGATTGGTTCCTGGATGGTAGAGTTCGATTGATCGATCGATTGCAATATTCGAGGCTCTGTCATTTGCTTTTTTTTTATTTTGATCTAGGATGGCAGTGGATAGACGTCTGATGTGGTGGTTGTACATCTCGCAGATACGAACGTTCGATTTGGTTAGAGTAGGTTTTTTATTAACCAAGTTCTACTAAGAAATGAGTGAGTTCTTAATTAATCATGTGATAGTTGTGCGTGTGAAAATAGTGTGGACATTTTCAAAGCAGATTTGGAGACTCTATATTCACCACTTCACGTCTAATTGGTAAGTTGCAGAGTTTATTATATTCGCTGGTAATTATGGATTTTGGACTATTTTTTTTAACTTTCATTTTCGCCTTATTTTACCGTCGTAAGCACCTATAATAATGTGTTCTTAGGTTAGGTAGTTCGGGTTGTATTTCATTTCCGACAAATGAAAATATTTCTATCGTTTTTACGACGCTAAAATACGGCAAAAATGGAAGTTTGGAAAAAATTGTCAAAAATAATCGAACTCCATAATTACCTTAATTTTTAATTTGTAAACGTCAATAACCTTACTCAGATGAAATTATTCTACCTAGTTTTTGCGATACTCTACACATAATTACCCATTTCACTTCCACAGTAAACTTCATAATCTCTTCCATTCTATGCCCCAATATCATTTATGCCAAGAAATAAACCTTTAAGTTTACTTAACAAAGTGTTGATCTCTTTTCTCTAAGTTCTGTTTATATTGAAGAGAATATAATTGGTAATACTATACAAAAATTTGAAAATCCGGAAAAAATATGTAATATTTAAATAAATAAATGCGTAATTGAATACTTTACGCATACTACTCATAGTAGAAATTTTCTATTATATTCTTACGCTATTACAGTTTATGGAGGTCTCTTTCCAGTTTTTTGGGGCAAACATGTAGATCCCTTTGGGCAGACATTTCAAGTTGCTCACGTCCATAAAAATATCACAGGGAATGTTGCAATAAGATATACTACGTTTTCATGGAGTATTCAAATCGTATATTTGATTACCGTATTGAAAATCCATGAAACGATCTGAATCTCAAGGTCGATACGTCTAAAAAGTGGGATCGGTACATATTCAATACGTATTGAGTTGCATGAAAACGGGTATCGTATTCAATACGATCTCAATACGCTAAATGCGTGAACGTTTGTCATTTGTTTGATCTGTCAGCTGTTTTACAAACAGAGAGAGAAATTATGTATCTTGAAAAGGTATGTTGTAATACATAATATTGTGATTTTTCCTGAAAACCAATATTCCCATTCTTCATTAACGCCAGAATATTAAGTTTTCACGCGCCTCATTAAGAAAACGCAGCATTCTTTATAGCTAAAGCCTGCTAATATGTCATTAAATAGCATAACTATTATCGAAATTCAGCTTCCGTAGTCAATTCGTTTTCAATAAGTATCGATAATTGCATGAAAACAGGGTTGGCAGAATCGTATTCAATACCAGTACGGTAAATGTATCGAAATCGATTTGAATACTTCATGAAGACGTAGCAGATCTTTGAGAAAAATGTGCTTTCTTATGATTATATACTATACACTGTTTTTATATAGTTCCACAGACAGCTTAATTCATCGCATCTTTGCCAATATATATTCATTATTACGTCAATTACTGCATTCTGGGAATTGTTCCCTGGAGTTTCATGGATCATATCAGGTGATCATTTCAAAATGGTGTCCGTGAACTAGGCATTAGCCGAGAAATGTGTCGTCTAGACATTATCTCCCAACCTACAATATAGGATAGTATAAGTTCAAACATTTTGTGCAGAGAGTTAGCCAACAGTTTCGTATAGCCTACTACACAACACTCCATCCATACTGATTTCTTTTGGAAGTAATATTTTCAGAACAACTTGTGGGGCATTCCAAGATACTATCCTTTGCCGCCATAGCGCTAGTCATTTAGACTTCATCATTTATATCCTAATAACATAAATAAAAATAACTAACAATAGGTACCAATATCTGGTCAATGTTACTTATGTCCCGCCCACTATAGAGACATAGGCCAATTTTACACATATTTAGTATAACTTGTTGCTTCTTTGACAGGTTAGGTTTGGTTAGTTTAGGTTTTTGTTATAGCCTACCTTGCATATTCGATTACAGCGCAACATTGGCAGTGATAAAAGTGAAATATTCGTTCAGTGGGCGTTGGATACTCTACATTCACCCAATATCTTAGTCATGATAACCTCATAAAATACCAGTTGAAACTATTATGTTAAGTAGAATATTTAAGAAATTGAAATAAAATTATTTGGTCCAGGAGCATCTATTTTTGGCGCAAGCATATTTCGTCTGTTATGTTTCTTCATTGCAACTGCATTTAAATAATGAAAACGCAATAATTTTGGTCCAGTAAGCATACACTTTGGTGCAAACATAACTCCCTTAACTTGTTCAATTGCTCGTATATGTAAATAACTAAAATAGGCCTACGATAATTTTATCAAGGGATATGCATTTAAGATGTTTCTGAATAACTCAATAAATCATTAAAAACCAATGTAAATAGCGAGTAAATTGTATACGAATATAGACTATACATTTCTTTTGCCCCACTGGGCATCGTCCTTATGTAAATAAAAAAAAAGAATAAAAACAACATGGCTCATATACATTTTAAGAAATAGACAAAGCTTCATCGTTCTTAATGATTTTCAGACAGAAAATATTAAAACATCCATAAAATGGAAATTGCAAACCGGTGAGCATGCAATAAACACAAATTAATAAGTGCAGGTCATAAAAATTATTTACCATATGCAATAATTGAAGTCTTAAATGTAGGCCTATAAATATATCCTGTACCAAGCTTTTATATAAAAATGTGCAAAAGGTGATATCCATTTATTTTCTACAGTATAGGCCGATGTACAGCACAACGGTGACTTGGCTTGAAAGCCACGTAGATGTATGGATGCCGTTTCGTTACTCGTAAATTTGTGTGGAATGCAAAGTTAGAATATGCTGCTATATGTGAATGAAAAAATAATATTTATATACCTGTTTCCTGCTGCCACTCCTAAGCTTTACTCGTGTCCACTATTAGCACAGAAAAACTACGATTAATGCAGCAAATTTATGTAAATTTTAGGAGTAATGAGGAATGCCGTATTGCCGTGATCACTCTTCACTTCACATAGAAGACCGTGCCAGTGTGAGGCACAGCTTTCTGGATTATGCTGCAACCAGAGTTGCCAACTGGACGGAAATTCCGTTAAAACAGACGGATTTTCAAAGTAGCGGACGGGAAAAAGTGCTTTGACGGGTGACGGATTTTCTGGCGGAAATTACGATTTACATCGTCTTTTGACATTTTTAGCTACTGTCATTTAATTGTTTAATGGTTGGGCGATTTTACTTTTTATTTGAACAGTCCACCCTGTTCGGAACTATGTTTAAGAATCCCCCTTTTTCAAATTTCTTCGTAATCAAGTTAGATGTTGACGAATTATTATTATTTTAATCAGAATTGGTAAGTCGAGTTAAAATTTATATATATATATATATATATATGGTCTTATTTTTTTTTATTTTGACGGATTTCCAGGTGTTATACCGACGGGAATACAATTTATGTGTTGGCAATACTGCTGCCAACTGCGTACATCTTGATGCACATATATTACGTAAGAACGATGCATTTCTAATCTTCCAAACCATTTTAGAATTTAGAGTTTGCTCTGTGGTAGCGTGCCTGCCTCCAGACTAGCCTGCCCGGATTCGAATCCCGGCGGGATCAAAATCCCAATCTCCGCAGTGCATATGCAGGGAAGGCATATGTCACTGTTGATAGCAAATCGTCTGTCGGATGGGGACGTTAAGCCTGGCGGCCCCCTTGGTGCTATTGGACAGGAGTAGGCTACGTGCCGGCATGGGTTTCCCCTTTCTCCCTTCCTCACCTTCATCATCATCACTCATCTCCAGATTTCCACATACACTCACCCTAATACACGACATATGTAACTCTCCAAAGATACTCATCATGTACAGCGTGTACAACTAGAAAATGGGTCACAATTCTGCCATCTATCCGCAATATGCGGAACCCGAATCACGCAAGTGAAGTGGGTGGTCATCGGATTCACACATTTTACAATTTTATACCGTTCGATGTCGTTAACGTTGGGAATTTGCAGCTTCTAACAGATTTTCGGTGGCAATTTCCTTAAACTTTTCTGTCGCTAAAGTAGGGATTTTCAACAACTTCTACCGATAAAAATAAAACTTTATGATCTAGTGACTTTGAACTACTGTTTCTCGACATCACCATCGACTTTCCATGACGATGCCATGATTTGTAAAATCTTTTATGGTAAACTACCAATACCACTACCACCACCACCACTACTACTACACATCAGTTGGCTATGGTGATACCTAGGGGCCGGATTTTTATGTAATTACATATTATATTCCTTTCAACCTAACCGTATATAAATAACTAATCTTTGCGAAGTTGTAATTACCATTAATATATTACAATTTGATACTACATATTTTTACATATTTACCCCACATTACATTTTATGGCTTGATATTACATAAATCTACATATTTAGGGGTTTTATTCATTTTTACTTCTCTGAAAGGGGGGAAAAAATTCCTGCTGGGGAAGTAGCGTTGCCTTCTTGCGGTGGAGTGGGACAAAGATGACATGATTTGTCTCAAACTATAATTGTTCTGCACACGTCTTAACAAGCCGTTCCCATGCAATTTGCAACCTTATCCACCCTCTCCCTAATCCTTCCAGGGAAAACCCGTGTCAGGTTTGACATGAGCCACAATAAAGTAGCCGACTTTTGAAAAGAAGTTGGAGTAAAGGAGCAAAGTGGAAAGATGTTGAAAGCTTTAAATACATAGCTTTTCAGGCTATTGCTTGACATCTTTACTTTAAATTTAGTAGACCTATACGGAAATGGAATTTTCAGAGGAATTAGGAAGTATGGTTCTTGGCTGGAATAATCCTGAATGAGTTGAAAAATAAAAATTACAGACCAATTGAATAATCTACTACACTGTCACCTATGTTGAACTCATAACTGTCTTTAAGGCAACCTATATTATTTTGTTCCGCTATCTTACACTCCCATACTGAAAGATAACACCATTCTCTTGGGGAGGAATATATATATATACACTAATTATTCCTCAAATTGAATTTAAGTACCTTCTTGTTATTTAAGTCTACCTTATGTATCCTACTAAATACTCGTACCATAATCTGAAGTTCACTGTAGTCCATCGATTGCCTCAAGCAAGGTTCCTTCTAACTAATAGGGAGTACTCTGACGATTTTCTTTATAGATCTTTGCCGCCAAGAACTAAAATTGAAGTGTATCGGTGTTTGTTTCAGCCTTCAGTAAGGGTTTGCATTTATTTGTGTGCAGTGTAAGTCAGTGTCTCAGATCTTTTCGGAGACTACAACACAACAGACAAACAGAACTATCGATGGTAAAATCCTTGTTGATTTAACTATGACAGTTATGCTTGCCAAGTTTTTTTGAAGAAAATATGAGAGATTAAAGAATCGACAAAATTTCATATAGGAAATTGAGAAATTATTCCGTTCAGTTACAAAAAAAGAAACAACTTTATACTAAAATTCGCCAGCTAGGCTTAAATTTATTTATTTATTTTCTTGCTTATTTTACGACGCTGTATCAACATCTAGGTTATTTAGCGTCTGAATGATATGAAGGTGATAATGCCGGTGAAATGAGTCCGGGGTCCAGCACCGAAAGTTACCCAGCATTTGCTCGTGCTACGCTTAAATTCTGATCATTTTGAGAAAGATTTTCTCCTGCGTAATACTTGAAGTCGGCTACAGTTTTCAATTCTGAATTAATTAGATGTGCCGTGCTCCTGTTTCCAATTATTGTACATGAGATAAAAGATCCTTTTTGCATGAGCGTTACTATCTGATATGCTTAGAACAAAACTAGTCAGTCAGTTAACATAGTTTGATTTTAAACGGGTCAGCACTAAAGCCCATTTCTGGCAAGCATTACTTCCTAAAAAGACAGCACATTTTAATGCATCATATGTGAGGCAAAAAGTGTAAAGGGACCTCTTGTCGGAAATGTAAAAATTTGACTACATTTTTCAAAATTCAATGCTGAATTTGAAAATAACCTGAACTCTCCATCTTAAATTTTCGACAAGGGGTCCCTCTTCGCTTAATGCCTTACATATAAACTATCATCATTCACGGCAAAATCAAATGTTTAGAATAATCATTTTTACATCATGCGAAAATAAAAGAGAAAACGGTATAAGATAATAAAAATATGGGAGCCGGGAGACTGTTAAGAATTAGGAGCAAATACGGGAGGGTTGGTAACCCTAATGACAGTACTGAATCTATCTTTAAAAACGATTTAGATATATCGGTTTTAGTACAATCCTACATTGGGTATATTTTCTTTTAAATTTGGGCCCCCCCAATAATTTTTTTTTTTTCAAATATTTATATTGGTTGAGTTCCCACAGCTATGAGCTCTCTACATACAAAAAATTAATATTTTACATCAAATAGGAAAAAAGTTTTAAAAAAGACCATCCTCTCCACTTAAGTACAAAATCGGTAAGAAAATAAAACAATTCCACAAGACAATTACTAAGTTTTGCCCTTCATATGGATTTCATTGCTTATAAATTCGTATCAGGTACCGGTACTCTTTCTAACCCCAATGAAACACTTGGTCGCTTGCCAATCTAGATAACGTCCGGAAAATATGATAAAAAGCACAGCTAGATGGAACCTTTCGATATCGAAAACGTTGTCACTATTCCCTCAACAGAAGTGAATGCATTAACACTGTGGCCTGTTACGGTCTCAAACTAGAATTTTCAGTCCATTTCTTCTTTGGACGGCCTAGAGATCTTTTGCCATATGGATGGTAATGAAACAGTGCTTTTGGAATTCTGCATCGATCCATTGGTTCGAGATGACCCTTCCACTGAAGTTGGTATTTGCTGATGAACTGTATAATGGGTTCTATTTGAAGTGTGTTCATTTTTTTATGGTCCCAGCGAGTATATCCAGCTGTTGCTCTCATAAACCTCATCTCACTTGCTGTTATTCTACTGACATCTTTATTCTTCACAGTCCACGCTTCACTACCATAGCTTAATACTTGCACTATCCATAAAAACAGCTTATCTGTATGAATATGCGAATACAGGAATTACATATCAAGTGGACGTGTATTTAGTTGTGTGTTGCGTTACTCAAATGCTGCCATGTGAAAAACAGTTACTGAAGATAGAAAGGGCGCGTCATGGCTACTTGCGACCTTATCTAAAATTCTTCAAAAATAAAAAACCACAAACAATACAAGAAGCTGAATGCTAACACGAACTAAAAAAAATTGTCACATTAATAACGAAATAATCATATAAAAAATATCTGGTGCAACTCGTCAAGTATATTACACGGAACTGAAATTTGTTCCAATATTACTCTAGTTGATTTTCCCCAACCGTAAATATTAAAGTAATAGTAGCAGTAGTAGAAATGTCATGTTATATTTTATTTAACGACACTCGCAACAGCAGAGGTTATATCAGCTTCGCCGGATTTGCCGGAATTTTGTCCCGCAGGAGTTCTTTTACATGCCAGTAAATCTACTGACATGAGCCTGTCGCATTTAAGCACACTTAAATGCCATCGACCTGGCTCGGGATCGAACCCGCAACCTTGGGCATAGAAGGCCTGCGCTATACTAACTTGCCAACCAGGTCGACTAGCAGTAGTAGAGGATGCAGTATTAGTAATAGCAGTAGTACAAGTAGTAGTGGTAGTAATACGAGCTAATAGCATAATAGGACAACATAACTCGTGACAATTGCCCAAATTTATTTCATTTCTTGTATAACAATAATATTTACTGGCTTTTAAGGAACCCGGAGGTTCATTGCCGCCCTCACATAAGCCCGCCATTGGTCCCTATCCTCAGCAAGATTAATGCAGTCTCTACCATCATATCCCACCTCCCTCAAATCAATTTTAATATTATCTTTCCATCTACGTTTCGACCTCCCCAAAGGTCTTTTCCCGTCTGGCATCCCAACTAACACTCTATATGTATTTCTGGATTTCTCCATTCGTGCTACATGCCCTGCCCATCTCAAACGTCTGTATTTAATGTTCCTAATTATGTCAGGAGAAGAATAGAAAGCGTGCAGTTCTGTGTTGTGTAACTTTCTCCATTCTCCTGTAATTTCATCCCTCTTCGCCCCAAATATTTTCCTAAGAACCTTAATCTCAAAATCCTCAATCGCTGTTCCTCTCTCAATGTGAGAGTCCTTGTTTCACAGCCATACAGAACAACTGGTAATATAACTATTTATATATACTAACTTTCAGATTTTTTCACAGCAGACTAGATGACAAAAGCTTCTCAACCGAATAATAACACGCATTTCCCATATTTATTCTCCGTTTAATTTCCTCCCGAGTATCATTTATATTTGTTTCTGTTGCTCCAAGATATTTGAATTTTTCCACCTCTTCGAAGTATAAATCTCCAACTTTTATAGTTCCATTTCGTAAAATATTCTGATCACGAGACATAATCATATACTTAGTGTTATCAGGATTTACTTCCAACCCTATCTCTTTATATGCTTCAAGTAGAATTTCCGCGTTTTCCCTAATCGTATAACAATTGTAGTGAAATTAATTACTAATGACTTTCCTTCGTCATTATTATTCCAATAAAGCAGCCAAACCAAAATCGAAGTAAACAATCACACACTTCACTCACCTCTGAATTAAGACTTCATTCTCGTCTGCTGTTACTTCGAGTTTGATCTCCTCCTTCACTTGATCCAACTCACATGAATTCTGCTGAAAAAAAAAATGAAGAAATGTTATGTAAAGCAAAGATAGAGGACAATAGTTTATGAACAATCAATGCATGGTCGTTATATGCTGCAGATGGGATGTCATGTCAAATAATGTCATAGAGAGATAAGTACAAAAACGAACTATTATGGCATTACGAAGAAATATTATGTTTTAAGTAAAATTTCCATAAAAGAAAAGGTAAATGAGTTAAGAAAGGAAAATGACACTCGAAGATGATAGTAGGTGGGTACATGTAAGAAAGATCAAGTTGACATTTGATCAAATCTTTATGAAGGCTGGGACGTCTGAATCTATTTCTGATATTTGTGGAATTCAAGCAAACATACGTAACAACTAACGAACCCAGAATGGTAAAAAGGTAAAAGTGTTTCAAGTTGCTGAGAGAATATTTCAGTTAGTGTAAAGAACAATGGAAGGATCTGTGGATAAGCGTCGGGACTTCTACCACGTGGTCTTGGTGTTGGTGGCTGACATTTCGACCACTGTGTTGTGGTCATCTTCAGAGCAGTTGGATAAGGAAATAGTCTGCGAGCTCGTATATATATATATATATATATATATATATATATATATATATATATATATATATATATATATATATATATATATATATATATACTCTAAACACACACCTTCATCTCACACAGCAGAAATAACTAAAAGGCTCTCTCAATTAATATCACTCAATAAAAGAACTGTATTCCAATGGATATCATCCCATTGTGGAATCCTGGGAAACGAGAATGCGGATGCTTTAGCAAAGAAGGGCAGCACTGCTACTTACAGACCTGTTACTAAATCTACGTATTACTCTGTGAAAAGATTTATTAAATCTACGTACTTAGACTTCAACAAACAAAATTTGATAACACAATCCCAAGGGAAAAAATGGAACTCTCTGCATCAAAATCCACAGTTAATTCCCGATTTACCACGAAAATCGTCTGTAGCTGCATTTAGATTGGCAAAAGGCCATGACTGTTTGGCCAAACACCTGCATGGAATTGGAATATATCAGTCCCCTAACTGCCCATTGTGCAACTCAAACCAAGAAATGGATTCGGAACACCTCAAAATCTGTGCTTCAGTGGCTGGTCGTGATATCTTTGAAAAATATTGGAGTGCAAGAGGTCAAATGACTTTATTGTCAAACGCCTGGCATTAGAAAACAACAACAACAACAATATGGGGGGAGTACATTCGGTGAGAGGTCGTAGGTTCTCCTTCTGGAATCAGATTGGTCCTTCGTTGTCCAATCCGGTTGAAGTCTGTATGGAGGGGAGTATTCATATTAAATACTAGCCCTCATTAGGTCCGAAAGAGTGACCTTGATACCGTGCCCGATGTCCGGATCAAGGGGGGGCCGCGTACATGTGGAGACCTGATTTCTCGTTCCTAAGTATGATCTTTGAATAGACTTCCCCATGAGTTGCTGAGTTGTAACCCCTCGTCCTTGTTGAGGTTGTACAATTTAATAATCTGTATTTCAGCCTGTAGTTGTCAGCATTTCTCACTGTCGGAGCGTTTACTTTGTGTGGGTGTGTGTACAGTGCTGCTACGAGAGTATAGTTTGTGAATTACTATACTTTAGTTCAGTTATGTTAAGTATAAGAGCATAAACGATCCTTTTAAACATCCACTTCTTATCCATAAAAAGTTGTATTTATCAGGAAAGTACCTGGTTAAATATAAGAATGGGGAATGCTCTCGCCTGCAATTTGTATGGATAATGTTGTATAAATACAGTTAAAATGAGACCTTCTTTACTTTGAAGCATATCATTATTATGATTTATTTTTAAGTAATTTCACTACTTCATGGCATTTTTTATAAAATGGACCTATTTTACTCACAAAAGACACAATTTTTAACCACACCATACTGCAAAATGGTTGCCCAGTTCCAAATATGCACAAAGTGGGAGGGAATATTTTGTGTTCACCTGGTTTCATCTCTTCTTACACACCCGAGACGAGTTGGGTTATAGGATTAACGTGCCGAGAATTAGGTGGCGGTAAGATCGACTGTTGAATTAACGCATCGAAAATTACGTCAGAACGAGTCGGTCGATTCTGGTACGAGACGGGCTAAGACTCCCACAACTTTACTGAGTTACTAAGGGATTTACTGAGGCAGTACCCGTCTCAATAACGGATTGTAAATTGAATTAAAAATAGACATTGGAAAATCACTGGAGATGAAATCGTCAAAATGTATATATGATTTACAAAACGTTCAGCATCGCAGTCTTAACGACAAAAACTGGGTGGAAATATTCACGAAAGATGACAACACGAAGAAATGGAGAGCTTGGGAGTCAACAATGTTATTCCGTGCCTATAGCAGCCACATCAACCAGAAAAATAACAGAGGGAGCACTAAATATCAATTCAATTCATACAATCTACTCACATCAGCTTCAGTTTTCACGATGGGAAAGTCAGCAGGCACAGGAGTTTCGTCAAATGTCATCTCTGATTTGGTGTCGTAGCTGTTGTCCTTAAATTCTGTCTTTATTCTGATCACTTTCGGGTGTAATAAATTTCCTTTCTGGAAGCAAAGAACATAATTATTATGTAATGCAACATATAAAGTTCTTCGCGAAAAATCAATGTCTATCTGTCCCCTCTCTTATTAATCTTGACGTCAAAGAATGTACGTATATCAATTCTAAAATTAATAGTAAAATAGGCTAATCTGTGTGAAAAGCCCCATAGCGAAGCTTGCAGGGTAGATTTATTCTATCATATTGCAGAAAATAAATAGATATTACTCTCAATGTACCTCAGATAAAGGCTTCTCCTCTTCTATATCTGTGTCATCGCTTTTTTCTGTAGCCAGTGGATCGATGTCAGGTTCCATCTTGATCACGTCCATCACAACTGAAAATGGAATGTAGAAATTAAATTTTACATGCTTGCTAAATAATAATGTCATATCAGTATGTGTGTATTCTTGTGTGAGGAGGACTACATATATGAAAGACAAACGAAGGAAAGACATTCTACCTAGGGACAAGTTGCACCTGGGGACACTTAGTTTATTTTCAAGGTTATGTGGTAGAATTTTTATTTTCGCAGTTGACCACTCTATTTTCATCATTCAGCTGTTCTTTGAATGATTTACTTTTTGCTGAAGCAATATGGCGAGATTTTACCTAAAAAAGTGTTTTTGAACCTAAAACGTAGGTAATTTACAAATTGATTAAATATTTTAAATTAATTATTTAGATACAATTATGTAACATGTTAGGATAGGTTAGCTGTATAGTATTATATGTGAGAATAGATTAGATTAGGCGTGTAATATTATTACTATGTTGACGAAACTAAAACCCACTCCATTCTCTCCTTCAAATTACGTCACAATCACGAAATATGGTCCTGTTGTTTATTCACGCACGACTATTTTTATATATAAATAAGATATGAATTTCCTACAGTTCCCCAGCAATTAGGCCTACATCCAATTTTCAGTATTCCATATATTGTAAATCCAAGGTATTTTAACAATTTTCTATAATGTCAAGTACATATGTAACCTTCACAGAATATTTTCTTACTGTTCCTCCACACATAATGCAAATATCGAAAGGGTTTCTGTTATCAATTATTTCAGCTCAATAGACAAATGAAAGGAACCGGTTGTTGTGAAGGGTATAAGTTGTGTAACTATTGTGAACTTAAATTTCAAGAATTTGAGTTGCTCTGAATTCTATGATTACATCTTACGCCAGATGTTATGCAGAAAATTAGTTCCTCACAAAAATTTGATCTCAAGTTACTGAACGAAAAACGTCTGTATGATATATATATATATATATATATATATATATATATATACTATTTAAGCAAAAAGAAAAACTAAGCATTAAATAAAATATCTTGGCTCTTATTTGGATCTCGGTATACTTTTTTAGATGTCCTACAGTTTTCTAAAATGTCCTACATCTTGGGAGACTCTGTCGTAGATTCTGCAAAGAACACTGGTAAACTTAGCCAAATTCCCTTTGGAAGAAGGGATTATGTAACTTATGATTACAAGGAATAAAATGTATCGATATGCTAATATTTGTGGACAAAATAAAATGTATTTGCGTACCTATTATCAGATGTAACTTTTAAACTTTCCACGGAGTAACAACAGACGTACAAGTTGAATTTTATTTAACCGCATTAAAAAGCTTGGGTGTCATCAAGAGAGCCGTGATTCACGGCCCGTAATAGGGATATCCTGAACCAAAGAGTTTGTAATATATAAGTATTACAAACTCTTTGTCCTGAACTAACACCCTAGAACCAAACCCACCGTATATCAAACAACAAACACAACACCACTCTTCACACACCTACAATACATCAACGACAAATACACATTCTCCGCACTCAACAGGCAATACTCTTCACACAACCACCCGACACAAATGACAGAACAATAGAAAAACTACTCACAACATCCACAGTAACACCTACATAAACATACAACATCTACATGTTGATTCATCTGTGTATCGCCGCTAACCAATAAAAAGAGAGAGAGAGACGATGGTGACCAACATCCCTAAGAACTAAAAACGTGAACCAGCGGACAACCTTAATAGAGTTAATAGAAAACTACAATTGTCAAAAGATATAATGAAAGGCATCGGGATTGCTAGTTCCAAAAAATTAAAAACTGGCACAAAAAAAAACCATTGTTAATCCTTTAAAATTTTAATTATTTCATTTATCTTTGTTATTATGTTATGTATTCCAAGTGTATTAATCACGACGGCTGAAGAGGGCACACAAGTCCCTGAAACAGCCGCCGGCAATGTATACTATTTGTATATTTTACCGGAATAAAACATTTGAATCGAAAATCGAAAAAATCGAATCAGATGCGTGTACTTTGAGGGATGCGCTTTGCGAGTGCAATTGTTTTCCGGTATATAAACATTGAGGATTTACGTAGTGAATTAGTACATTAAATACTCTTAAAAACAACTCAAAATGCCAAATTTTTGTTATGTTCCTATGTGTAAAAACCAAAGGCACTGGATAGAGATATCACTTCAAGAGGTCTAGGTTGCAAATATGTTGCCTGTTTTGCAATATTATCGACTTTCTCGTTTCCACAATGACTAGGTAAAACAAAGATAAAGTACAAAATGCAATAGCAGATTAACAATCTATAGATGGTACTTTGCATGCTAGTCTTGATTGTAATCCAGTAAACAATTGAGAGATTGCTGTTGTAGAATATGGTATGCAGACGTATCAAACAAACATACACAAAACATTATAGCATTTTGTAATAAATATCCTGTCTTAAGTAACATTTCCGTATATAATTAGTTATATTGAACATAGTCATTCCATTGTTACAGGTGTGACAAATATTGAGTTATACAGACTAAGGCCCAGTTGTATGATAGCAGAATAAATCTTGGAATAGCCTAACTATAGAATGTGGAGTATCGTGTTGCATGACGTTAATTTATTCCAAGGTTATCTATTCCATACTTAACCGAATTGAAACAGAGGTTGGCAATATTTTAGATGGTGGCCAATTTTCTGAGGCGAGTTGTCCCCAACCCCTCTGTATACAGTGCGATGTCTATTACAAGCTAAATTCTGCAAGCGGTTGTGCCATGCTTCTGTGCTAATGTGCGTGGTTCACTTGACCTAGCTGCTTCGAACTGATTCCATAAATGAGGAGGATAACGAGCTTCTGCAACTTCGCATTTCACACTTCCCCTATTCAACGAAGTTAAGACAAAACATGGCAATTCACTCGCTTCTCGCCAGGAAGTAAGCGTAAACACCATTTGAGATACGAATTAGCATAAAAAGACCTTCCACACAAGATCCATCATATGGCTTTTGGCTTATAAACAGTATAGTATACTATATAATGATTTATTTAATCTGGTAGAGATAATGCCATGAAGCCTAATCTTCACCACTAGCTGAGGATTACAACTATAGTATTAAAAATACAATTAAAATTATAATTACAATTTATGTTAAATTTACAATTACTATATAAGTCAAAGTAATAAAAGATTACATGATTAAAAACCTAGACAATCTATTATAAACGTTAAGAACAAAGAAAGATTATCTTGCTGAAGTACAAATTAAAGCTACATTATAAAACAATACAATGAATAAAGTAGATTAAATATTTATTATAAAATATAATTAAGTACACAAATGAGAGTATATTAAGATGTGCGGGCCATAAAAACGTATTCAACACAAACGAGAGCTGAAGAGTATCTCTTATGTATGCATACGTGAATACACATTAAGGTTTTCCGAGCGCGAAATATCCATTGCAAACACATCACAACTGAACGGTTTTTCACGACAAAGCATCTGGAGATTAACCGGACGTCCAAAACATTTCCCAACCACAACACAACTGAATGGCTTCTCAACTGTGTATCACTAAATGTGTTTTACAGTTTGATGAAGTTGAAAAACACTTTCCACACACGTCATGACCTCTTGTTTGTGTGCACGAGTGAATGCCTCTTGAGAGAGTTCGGGTGTGAAAAGCATTTCCCACACACATCACACCTGAATGGTTTCGCGCCGGTGTGCACGCGTGAATGTGTCTCGAGACTTCCCAATTGCAAAAAACTCTTTCCACACACGTCACAACCGAATGGCCTCTCGTTTGTGTGCACCCGTAAATGCATCCCGAGATAGTTGGACCTTGAAAAGCACTTTCCACAAACGGTACAACTGAATGGCCTCTCCTTTGTGTGGACGCGAGAATGAGAATTGAGATTGCCGGAGTTTGAAAAGCACTTCCCACACACGTGACAACAGAATGGCTTCTCGCCACTGTGTACCGCTAAATGAACTCTCAGATATACAGATCTTGCAAAACACTTCCCACACACATCACACCTGAATGGTTTCGCGCCTGTATGCACGCGTGAATGTGTCTGGAGACTTCGCAAATGCGAAAAACCTTTTCCACAAACGTCACAAGTGAATGATTTCCCAACTGTGTGTATGCGTGAATGCGTCTCGAGATTTTCCAAGCGGAAAAAACCCTTGCCGCACACGTCACAACTGAATGGCCTCTTTTTTGTGTGCACGCGTAAATGCATCCCGAGATGGTTGGACCTTGAAAAGCACCTTCCACAAACGTCACAACTGAATGGTTTCTCGCTTGAGTGAACGCGTGAATGCTTTTTGAAATCACCCGATCGGGAAAAACATTTACCACACAGACCGCAATTCAATTCCTTGTTACATTTGTGTTCGAGGTAATGTCCTTTGAGTCTTGCAAGGTCGACAAAAGACATTCCGCAAATGTCACAATCGCATTTCTTGCCCTCGGCCTCTTCAGGAATATTTTCGCAAGATTTTGCAATTCCACTATTACGGCTAGCTGTAACACTAACAATTATATGTGTTATTAGTGGAGAGAATGTGTAGACTCTCAATGAAGAAATATATGCGCCAAAAGCACAGTAATATACTAGAAACCGATAATGGACTTTCACCTTTCAGTTACGTTTGTACAGATTATCTTTAAAAAACTAAAAGTAATAGTAATTATAATTATCATAACACCAATAATGATAGTAATAACAATAATTTTTCATGTAATTATTTTTATTTATGTGCAGGACAACAGACACTGGACAAAAGAAGTCCAAGACAGTGAAACAATTAATACAATTACATAAAAAACTATGGTACAAGTAACAGTAATAATAATAATAATAATAATACATCCTTGGAACATTTTAATACATTTTTTCTGTTTCAAAATTCAATTACAGCATTTATTTTCTCTTTAAAGCGATAATCTAAAATGCTGCAAAAGAATGACTGAATTAAATCCCTAACACAAATCGGAAATTATAATAGTCCTTTTATGAAAAGGAAAAATTCTGCAGAAATGAATATTACAATATTATGCAGAAAATAGGAAAAAAAGAAAAAAAATGTTTTCATTTTAGCATTAGATCAAATCTAATATTACAGAAGTAATGTTTACAGAAGTAATATATTTACACAAGTAATGTGTGAATATTTTATGAATAATGCAGAAACGTTCTTCTTACAAAACGCAAAACCGAAGAGTAAGCTGTTATTTGTAATACGTGAGGATTGTCCGACAACCTAGAAAGAACGAGCACTAAATTATAGGTGTACAGCTGTGAGTGTTGCAAGTACACAAAATGTCAGCAATGCTCCATTTAAGGTTATGATGGAGTGGGGAAGTCACACATCACAATGTCAGCAGCTTAGTGCAACGCACGCATTACTGGGATACAGGGGAATGCAGAAACATACAGTGCACGAGGTAAAAAACACGGCGCTAAAAAACGAACAAGCATCTGTTCGAAATAAAGCAGAACTTTGATTATTTCAGGTGCACAAATTGTCAACAAGGCACTAATTATGCCGTTAAAGTCGTGCAGATTTAAAACAAAGTGCGGTCTATTCCCTGCTATGCACCTTCTCTGGTTTATTCATTAAAAAAAACACCACATTGTTCTAAAAAAGAAACAGTAAACGAAAATAATAACGTAGAGGAACAAGGAATGCAGCATAACCGTCGGACCACTGTAGTCCTGAACACAGCGGAGTGATCAGAGAGAACACGAGTTGCAACTTTCTACCTCAGCACTGATCATCTTTGCCTCGGGAAATATCTTCACCACTTTGGAATACTGCCACCACCAACCTGCATCTCATGCAATTCCAAAGAAGACATGGACAGACAACATCTACATCTGCATACATGCCAAGACCAACAAAGGAGCTGACATACTAGAAAGAGACGATTAAAAAGATGATGGGTGCAATGGGACAATGAATCCTAAGCAATGTTCTCGCCATCAGATTAATGGTAATAATAAAAAGATAGTAATTATAATAACAATAAAAATAATTGTACCAGTAGTAGTAGTAGTAATAATAATAATAATAATAATAATAATAATAATAATAATAATAATAATAACGTATTTATCTTCATTTTTGTACTTATTAAAACATTAAGTCATAGAAGCGTCCATGTGTTGGTGAAATGATTCACTAAGTGTCAAAACTGAAACAAAATATTTAGGCCTACCAATCTGCGTGTGCAGGTATTAGGAAGACAGTTAGTTGGTGAAGCAAAACTTTACGGATTGTGGCGAAGCAACTGCCATATTCTGAGACATATCCCTTACAAGGAATAACTCACAACATGAGTTACTAAAGACTTACCCCCTAGGGAAGACCTTACATTTAATAGGATGTAACAGGCTATTCTTATTCTTATTATATTAATAACCTCATCAACAGACACGGACCAATAGCAGAGCACTATACACACAAAAGTATTACGGAATTAAACATTGAACATAATAATAATAATAATAATAATAATAATAATAATAATAATAATAACAATAATAATAATAATATTAATTATAATAATAGTAATAATAATAGTAATAATAGTAGTAATAATAATAATAACACTAATAATAACAACAATAATAAAAATCATAATAATAATAATAATATTAATAATAACAATTATAACAATAACAATAATAATAATAATAATAATAATAGTAACAATAATAATAATAATAATACTAATAATATTAATAATAATAATATAATAATAACAACAATAACAATAATAATAATAATAATAACAATAACAATAATAATAACAATAATAATAATTACACTAATAATAACAACAATAATAATAATAATAATAATATTAATAATAACAACAATAATAACAATAACAATAATAATAATAATAATAATAATAATAGTAATAATAATAACAATAATAATAATAACAATAATAATAAAAATAACAATAATAACAATAACAATAATAACAACAATAATAATAATAACAATAATAATAATAAAAACAATAATAACAATAATAATAATAACAATAATAAAAATAATAACAATAATAATAATATTAATAATAATAATAATAATAATAACACTAATAACAACAATAATAATAATAATAATAATAATAATAATTTTCTAAATCCAAAATTTGAAATCCACGTAAATTTTATTTTTTCTTTTTTTTGAACTCAGGATCTGTGATGCACATGCTGCAGAGAAGTAGGACTCACTTCCTTCAAAGCTATACAGAAAAGTCTACTAGAACTGCCGGATCAAACCAGAGAAAACAACGGGAACATATTTCCTGAGTACATTCCATTAGTCAATGAAATTGGTCAGTGAACTGTTCTCCATTAAAGGTGAAAAGTTGAAGGCAGGTCTATGCCTTGGTATTTTCTCTGACAGCAGCAACATCAGCTCCACTAGATGGCAGTTGTAGGAGTGGTAAAGTAGCTGTAGGGCAGGTGTTCGTGATAGAGATAGGAAATGATATCATTCTTGTCATTTATGTCCACAACGTAAACTGAAGTTTTCATATAAAAATAATCACGTAGAAACTATAAAGGCTCATACACAATGAAAATTAAACATAACGTAAACATTAACATAAGCACATAAACATTGCCACAAACTTAAGTAGGTAAGGCCCATTCACAATGAAAATTAAACATAACGTAAACATTAACATAAGCACATAAACACTGCCACAAACTTAAGTAGCCAAGGCCCATTCACAATGAAAATTAAACATAACGTAAACATAACACGTGTGTGGAAAGAAACATACCGAATCAACAAAACTACAGAATCTATTACATAAAAATGGAGAATTGCACAAAGACTGACGATGTAGTTATTCAATTTATGTTTCTAATAACTACAATGGCATCAGTATATGGCTTTCAATACTTGAAATCAAAGAAACGGAGATGTAAAATAATCAACTTTTCGTCATATGATTCCATGTTGCGCGCCTAGCTATCATCACGGCCAATAGATCAAAATATTGCCTGTAGGCAAAGCCCATGAGATGTTAAACAAAAAGTGAAAACACGCTCTCCGCTTGTGTACTGTTTCCAAATCGCATAAACATAAGCATGAAAGTTTGGAGTTTGCAAACTTTCATGTATTAAGGGGTGTATTCTGCGGTAGCCCAAGGAAATTACAAAAGAAAAAGTTTATAATATAACATAATGTAATAATTTTGTATTATTAGTTTTACCATAGCAATTAAAATTAAAGTAATTGATAGATATATTTTGTGTAATAATAGGGTCAGCGGTAGCCCAAACCCTTTAACCAGTATACGCCTCTGAAATGTCTTATGATAATGATTAAGTTCATGCTTATGTAATTCATTGTGAATGCTTTCATTAAATAACATGGACACAAGGTTTTATGCTTACGTTATGCTTATGTTTAATTTTCATTGTGAATGGGCCTTTAGATATTTTTATGTTGTCATTATTTAAATAAAGCACTAAAACCAGCAAAAAACTAGGGACTCGTATATTACACTCACCTCTCAGTTAAGACTTCATTCTCTTCTGCTGTTACTTCCAGTTTGGCCTCCTTCACTTGATCCAAATCATAAAACTCTTCCTGTAGCAGAAGTTCATGTAAAACAGACACATAGGACAACAGTAATACATGAAAAAAATGCGTGGCAGTTTATATACTCCAGAGAGTTGAATATAGATTCTACCAATGCAGTATAAAATTTAAGATTTGTTGCCAGAAACATGATTTGGAAATAAGTGCAAAATGTTACAAACGGAATTGATTGCATTTTGTACGATATATCGTGTACTTAATACATTTGCACTACACTGTGACAAGTGAAAGTGCAAATGACGAGTGTCGCACGATGTCCTGAGATGCTCACAGCTGTCAGGGAGTAAAAATTACCACAACTCATCCAAACTTTAGAGTGAAGTCAGTAGTGGGAACATTTTATGAAGGAGGTGAGCATCCATTTTCACTCCAGTGTATTACCAGCAAGTACGTATATGATTCAAATAAACTGAACAGGATTAGTAAAATAATTAAGTTACAAATTGGCAAGGTAAAAATTCTAACTGGCCATGAAAACATGAAGAATAATATGAATCACCGAACACTCAGTTCGCAGTCTCTATGCCAAAAATGAGGCGGAAAAGATTTAGTAATGTCTACAGCATGACGAAATTCAAAGAATGAGAGCAACTAATACATTCGCTGGTCACTTTACTGTACAGCCACACCAGCCAGTAAATAAGATAGAGAGAACTAGCGACCAACAAACTTCACATACTGCTCTCACCTCAGGTTCACTCTTCAGCACCGGAAAGACAATTGGGACTGCAGTTTCCTCAAATGTCATCTCTGATTTCACGTCATATCCGTGGGCTATACATTCAGTTTTTATTTTAGTGACGTCCAAATCTAATAAATTTCCTTCCTGCAAATAAAGAACAAAATAATTAGATAATACATCATATAAAGTTGTTGACGAAAACTCCGTGAATATTTATAAAGTCCGTATACATTTTCATTAGCACTGATGTCTTCGAGCTCACGTGTACCTATTCGAAAATAACAATAAAATAGTTTATCTGAAAATTCTAGTAACGGAGCAGATACTAGGAAAAGAATATACTTTACTGTATGATATTATGTTGCCTGTATGATCACAAGGAACTACAATGCAATGTAAAGGTTAAGGTTATTTTAATTGAGCTATTATTGATTTAATTTTCAATTGCTTAAAAGATCCTCCAAAAATCAATGCTAGTAAGAAAAATTCAACATTTTTGTGTTTGTAATATATTTTCTGAATGTAAGTAATCACATGATTTTGAGACAATACGTGATTTAGGTGAAATAAAATTCCGTTTGGAACTTCACGTTCATTAAAGTTCAACTTTTTTCAGTTATGTTTCATCTCGTGCAAGAAAAACAATTAATTACAAAGGAATGCGCTCCCTAGTCATAAATGACACATTTAGATAATAAATAGTAATTGCTCTCAATATACCTCAGATAAAGGCTTCTTCTCTTCTATATCTGCGATACCACTTGTCTGTATACCCATTGGGTCAGACCCAGGTTCCATCTTGATCACGTCCATTACGACTGAAAAAGGAAATTAAGTAAGGTAAGTTAACACGCAGAATGTGAAATATTCAGATAAACTTACAAGCTTGGCAATAATAAGTTCATATCTGTGTAGTGTGTGAATTTCTGTGCGCGTCATAAAACAATAGTTACCACAAATACAGAGTCTTTTATAAGTGACGACTGTATCGAAGAATCAACTATTTTGGATAATATTTTAAAATGATGTTCATCCTCACGAGAAAGAACCCTTCCTAGTGCTGCACAGTCGATTTAGAAACTAACACCCCCTCACCCTGCCGTCAGAGGAAGGTACTAATGCATGTGTGATGTGCATTTCATGCCAACTTAAAATGATCTGGAGCATGGCCTACTATACGAGGTGATTCGGTCGCCAATCCCTAATTTGTTGGTCATCGCGATCAACTGATTTGACTCCCCTGGACTTATTTCTCTCGGAACTGATCGAAGATCGTGTCTCTGAGACTAAGCCAGACACCAATACTGAATTAGTGGAAAGAAAAGATACCCGATACAAATGGACACACCTGACATGCTCACCAGAGTCCATGAAGAGTTGATACGTCGCTTACACTTCTGCATTCAGCAGAACGGAAGACATTTTGAAAATTGTACACCATAATTTGTCAACAATTGAAACTGTATTTTACGTTACGTGTTATAATAAAGGTTTAAAACACTAACCATTCTTCCGTTTAATAGTACTGGCGGAGAGGGGAGGGGGTCTTTAATTCTAAATCGAATGCATGGCGAGGATGAACATCAATTCAAAAAATTATCCAAAATAGTTTATCTTTCGATAGACTCGTTACTTATGGAAGACCCTGTGCAAACCAACGTGTATTTCGGCACAAATCAGCATGAGATACTAGGAATAAGTTAAAATAATTGTCTTACAAATAAAGTCGAGGATTTCACGACAGTGTTCGTCACTAAGTTCTATATTCTATCGGGCGTTTTCAACAAAATGTAGATGTCTACTAAATAGTGTCGGACGAGTGAAGTAGGAAATAGACGAAGTGAAAAAAGAAAACAAAGGACATGAAAGACACAGTGTAGAACGATGGAAGATAAGTGTACGAGTCGCTTAAATAATGTAAAGTGTAAGAATATAGTGTAAAGATATTAAATTAATTAGTGAAGTGATGTAAATAGCAAAGTGAGCGAGGTGTGTGAATTAGTCATGTTACATGTCAGTAAGAACTAAGACTTCAGAGAGTTAGGAATAGAGCATCAGGTGGAAAAGATATTACGAAATATATATGAGTATAACAAGTAAGAGATAGAAATGGTAATGAAAAAAATGTGTCGTGAAAATACAGAGAGAATAAATAGTAAGAAAACGGTATTAGGAGACACATTAGTTTCGGATAAGTTTCAGAAACGATATACAGTGTGTAATTTACCAATTGAATTTTGGAAAGTTCCCGCCCATATTGTAGGTAGGCGATGGTTTCCTCCAGTTGCACAACCAATGTTTTATAGTGCCAGTGTTCACATGACCAGTTATCACATAGACTAACCTCATCACCAGCTGTGTTACTGCTTCCATAATGAAATCACATTCTACAACTGTCACAAAATACTCCCTGACCAACTTTCCTACGACACGCACCTCAGCTTCCAATGAAATCATAAGGACTAAGAATTAGGAGAGTTCGGAATATAGCATCAGGTGGGAAAGATATTGCGATATCAGAGTAAAACATTCTCTCTCAACTTTCAGATACTGCTTATAATTATTAATGTGGAGAGTAGTATTCATAAGACCCAAGTATATATACAAATACTGTAAAAAGAATGTGACAATACAACATACAATCGGTAAGCAAGAATCAACTGTATGTCATACGAGATAAGTGAAAACATTTGCCGAAATACAATATACATAATACCACGCAAAGAAAGAAATACATGTCTCTAGTTCAATCCGATATAAAGTACAACACATTGGAAAACATGAAGAAAGTTTTTGGATGTCGTTTACTACGAACTTTTGCGGAATACAATGCAACGGTATATTGCCCACTGTATACTGAAATATTTACATTTACATACCTGCTTTGAGCCGTAAATCTTAAGCATTAGGTAAGACCAAAATTAGCACAGAATAATTAGCTCCATTCAGCAAATATACAGAGACCTAAAAGAAGCTCCTGAAATTATAACTAAGCTAGCTGGATAGCAATTCACATAGAAAACCGTGACACGTAGGTTTCTGGATTACCTATGCCCAGTAATGTGAACATTATAAAGTGGATATACAATATCTGTATACAAATTCATCCTGCCAGAGGATTTCCTTAGCCTCTAAGAGGATTATCGGGATGAGCCCTAAAAGAAATGGGCCATCAACCTACATTCCCTTGCCCATAGGGATTCCGTTAATACTGCAAACAATTTTCCACAAAGATGCACTGGCTTAGCTTCGTGCATTTCCCTGTTACATGAACGACGTTGGTCCACTTTATTCGCACAGGGGACTTTTACAGATCAGACTTACAAATCCAGGTGTTTCTTCTGGCGGTCTTAGGTAGCCTTCGAATATCACACTTGTCATATGAGCGAGTTTACTGGACTCCACTGGCAGTGTGAATGGACAAAGTACTTTTCAATGTCCAACTAACACCCTCTGCCCCTTCTATGTGCTAGCCATTAGATTACGTCCATTTCCGGCTTTTCACCTTCAAAATTACTTTCAGTGGAGGAACGAAACCAGAGAGAGAAAAGTGGCTGACAGGCTTGGAGATCACAAATTAGTACTTCTCAGCCCCAAACTCCCTTGCAAGCACACCTCGCATGCATTTTAAAGCTTTTCCTCCCGTTTCCCTCTTTTTCAACCAAATTCGTCTACGGCTGTATATAAATTCTGCCATAAAAATCTGAAGTTTCACTTCGCACTATTGACACTCTTGAATCGCATTTCTCTCTCCTTCTAATTAATATGGGAAATAGATGTTTAGGCGAAAGGAAAACTTCTTTGAATAAAATGACTCTTTAAGTTTACTATTATTATGGCGAAATCGTGTGCTGCATTCGGCTGTAAATCAGGAGTGGATGCACATTCTGAATAGGGAGATTCTTCTGACTGTTTAGTTTTAGTTTAAATTTTCAATTAGCAGTAGAAGCAGAGATTAGTGCACTGCAGTACGAATTTGACAGTTTCAGTCTGTTCTTATAGGAAAGTTCACAGTTCAAACTTGCTCCACAGCTTGCTGTAATGTGACAGCACGCCTTAAGCCACAGTCGCATTTCTCGCATTTTACTACTCGACTTCCAGAAATGCAACGAACTTTGAATGTAAATGTGCAAAAATGCGATAACCACATTGGACTTCAGAAACGAAGATGGTAATGGAGAAAATGAAATCAGAGATGTGTTTCAACTATTCAGTTGTGGAGAATTTGAATGTAAATGAAATGCTAATGGCACGGGCAAAGTTCAAGAAGATATTGAGCAATAGTTGTTCAGGAATGGATTTCAAAAATTTGCTACTGTTCATTTAAGTTAACACAAGTCAAGTAAACAATTTCTTCTAATTGACTTATATACAGTAATTCCATCGCATATCGTAAACTGTAAGCGAGGATTTGGTTGCATAAATCTTGTAAAAACTGTAATTAGAAACCGTCTTTGAGTAAAAGGAGTTAGAACTCTGCTAATAATAAATCTTGAAGAGCCTAGTGGGAAGGAATTTGAATGTTTAGAATGCGCATAAAATAACGTATTTTAATGTGATGTAAATTCAGCAGTAATCGATTCTAAACACAACTACGTCTAATGATTTACATGCATAAGCACATCTAGAGTGTGGTAAAATGGACTGAAAATAATAACACTTCAAGAAACAAATTACATAACTTTTTGTTTCCATAAACCTTATAAATTGTATCTTTTTTGTACAATTATTTCGAATATTGTACAAGATTTTCGTATTTTGCACAAATATAATTTTTCAGTTGTGGATTTCTGCGACGATTATTTATTTTCTAGCTTAACGCCTGTGTGACTGTATTACTTTCTAAATCCCTCTGACGTATTTGAGAAGAAGAGAGTCCAGGAAAAAGAAAGGTCACGAATGTAATTATTTTGAGGTCGATTTACGGCTTTATAATAGTTTCCTGTATTACATAGAGTTAGGACTGTCTGAACAGGCCCATAATGAGCTATAGGTCCTCCAATGCTCTCTTCTATTGGCAGGTAAATGTCTAGTATATATATCATTACGTTCCTACAGGGCTGTATGTGGAGGATTGAGTGTACCCAAAAGCTAATTCATAATTATGTAGGGTACTAATTTCACTTATACAATCATAAACAGAATGAGACACATAATTAATCAGATTTAATTTGTTTGAATGTAAAACAGTAGTTAACACTACAGATATAAAATTATCAAAAATCTTCAGCCAATGAGTCCATACTTTGTGAGCCAAATCAAAATGAGGATCAGCAGCTGGTCTGACATAATTTTCCTTAACGAATATAGTTATTTTGGAATTTAAATTTAATGAAAATACATAATATATTTGTTCAGACGCTGATCAACAAAAACTCTAGGCCTACATACGTTTTAAGTACTATAACCAAACTTTTCCGAACAGTATCTTAGTGACTGAGTAATGAACAAGTGAATATAATCAGTTTGCTAAGCAGACTTACCTAATTTTTCCCACACACGTTTGTACATTTCGTTAGGTTGAAGTATATGTATATCGGTGCTAGTTCACACAAACAATATTCACCCCAATGAAATTTGACGCATGGATGATTGACGCAAAGGAGAATTCACGCAATCAAATTGACCCAAGAGAAAATTAAAACACAGAAAATTCACATACACAGTATTTATTATTTTATATACTTTTTCAAGTGATATTGCAATAATATAGGTGGAACGAAGTTTTGAATGGTTTACTTATCTGTGGAGACACTTTAAGCCTATTTTATTGCAGAAACCTAGTCTTGGATGGATTTATTCAGATTTGCCTCCCTAAAGGTCTTTTCCCTCCGGCCTCCCAACTAACACTCCATATGCATTTCTGGATTCGCCCATACGTGCTACATGCCCTGCCCATCTCAAACGTCTGGATTTAATTTTCCTAATTATGTCAGGTGAGGAATACAATGCGTGCAGTTCTGTGTTGTGTAACTTTCTCCATTCTCCTCTAACTTCATCCCTCTTAGCCCCAAATATTTTCGTAAGAACCTTATTCTCAAAACCCTCAATCTCAGTTGCTCTCTCGAAGTGAGAGTCCGAGTTATACAGCCATACAGAACAACCGGTAATATAACCGTTTTATAAATTGTGACTTTTTGTTTCTGATTTTTTGACAGGAGACTAGTTGACAAAAGCTTCTCAACAGAATAATAACAGGCATTTCCCATATTTCTTCTCCGTTTAATCTCTTCCCGAGTGTCATTTATATTTGTTACTGTTGCTCCAAGATATTTGGAGTAATGAACAATTGAATATAATCAGTTTGCTAAGTAGGCCTACCTCATTTTTCCCATTTATGTTTGTATTTTTCGTATTGTTCAGATATACTTATATCGGTGGTAGTTTACACAAATATTCACCCAAATCAAATTTGACCCATGGATGACTGATGCACCAGAGAATTCACCCAAAAAAATTGACCCAAGAGAAAATTACAACAAAGCAAATTCACATAAACAGTATTTATTATTTTTATATTTCTTAAATTGATATTGCAATAATTTAGGTGGAACGAAATTTTGAATGGTTTACATATTTCCTGAAAAAATTTAGGCCTATTTTATTCCAGAAACCGAGTCTTGGATGGATTTATTTGGGTTTGAAAATTGTAACCACAGGCACGCAAATATTCAACTACACGGCCATTGTCTTTGAATTCATCATACCTTTGTGAAATATTTTGCAGCCTTATATTTAAGCTTTTATATTTTCTTTCTTGTCCTATTTGACTCTTCGTTATAGATCCAAATCCTGGATCATTCTGTCTCCATCGGATTACTCATTCTTTAAATAATGCATGAGTTTGTATACAGTGGGATGTTTCTAACAAGGGGTTGTGCCATGGTTCTGTGTTAATGTGCGTGGTTCACTTGACCTAGCTGCTTCGAACTGATTCCATAAGTGAGGAGTGCATAGAGCTTCTGCAGCTACATTTTCACACTTCCCCTATTCAACAAAGTTACGCCAAAACTTCGCAATTCAATCACTTCTCGCCAGGAAGTAAGCGTAAACACCTTTTGAGGAACTTTTTAGCACAAAAAGACCTTCCACACAAGATCCATCATATGGCTTTTGGCATATGAACAGTATAGTATACTATGTAATATTTATTTAACCTGGCAGAGATAATGCCATCAAGCCTAATCTTCACCCACAGCTGAGAATTAGAACTATAGTATTAAGACTACAATTAAAATCATAATTACAATTAATGATAAATTTACAATTACAATAAAAGGCAAAGTAATAAAAGATTACCAGATGAAAAAAACGTAAACAATTAATAATTCAGGGTAAGAACAAAGAAATATTATCTTGCTCAAATACAACTTAAAGCTAACATAATAAAACAATACAGTGATTAAAGTACAGGATATTTAAATATTTATTATAAAATATAATTATGTACACGCATGACTGTATATTAAGATATGCGGGCCATAAATGAAGCATTTCACACACACGCAGATGAAGAGATTCTCGCATGTATGCATACGTGAATACTCATTAAGGTTTTCCGAGCGCAAAAAAAAAAAACCATTCCAAACGTATCACAACTGAACGGGTTTTCACGAAAAAGCATCTGGAGAATAAACGGACATCCAAAACACTTCCCACGCACATCACAACGGAATGGCTACTCAACGGTGGATACCTGAATGCACATTGCAATATCTGTAGCTCAAAAACCCCTTTCCACAACTTCAGAACTAAACAGCTTCCCGCTTCCGTGAACAAGAGAATGCAGATAGAGATTATTCCGGAGAGCAAATCCTTCCTACACAAATCAAAGCAAAAGAGCTTCTCGCCTGTATGAACACGAGAATGCTAATGCAAATGTAAGGAGAGCGAGGTAGTAATATACGTTACAAGAGCGGTATGTTGACATTTTCATGTTCGAGGAAAAGATTGAAAAAGCGAAACGTAGTTGAGCTTTTTAAATTTCCGAGAACATGAAAACGAACATACTCGTGCATCATACATTATTTTATGCGAAGATCGTTTATTACATACCTGAAAGACGAATTTCTAATTAGTTGCAATGAAATCTCCATGTTGGTTTCTGTTTAATGACGGCAACTTCAGAAATCCAAAATATCTTTCTTCAACATTGTTGCTACAAAATGTTTTCTGTGTTTACTATACTCCAGCAGGCGGTGACATACGTCTGCCTTTCTTTTCCCCCCCAGGCTGTAAATGCGAACTTAAAACAAATGGTAAGGTTACGTAATGATATATTTTTTAATTTTAATATTTTAACAATATTGCAGTAATAACATCGGCATCTGCAATCTTGTTGATTTTTTCACGGCTTCCTTAATGTTACTTGTATCAGGAATGCAATAAGTTTCGTGGAGTAGTAGACTTTACTTAGTTTTTGCAGATATTTAAAAACGATCATTAACATTGCAATTTAGGTGAAATTGCAGTGGTAAGTTTCCAATTTATAATTATTACTATGTTAAACGTCTCTAAAAATAATATGTTAAAAGCCTAAAGCAGTAAAATGAATGTCGCGCTTAAGCGGTAAGAAGAGGGAAATTGTTATGTGTGTTACGTTGGGAATACTGAATGTGGTATTTTACACTTACCGCGTATTGGTTCTGTGCGGAAAACAAGCAAATACGCACGATCTCGCACAAAACTCTTTCCAAAGACGTCACAACGGAATGGTCCCACCCCACAACCACTAGTGTACGCGTGAATGCTCCTTGAGATAGATGGATTTTGAAAAGCACTTTCCACACACGGCACAACAGAATGGTTTCCAGCCTATGTGCACGCTTGAATGGCTCTTGAGATAATCCAAACGCGAAAATCTCTTGCCACACACATCACAACTGAATGACCTCTCGTTTGTGTGCACAAGTGAATGCCTCTTGAGTTCGTAGGACTTTGAAAAGCACTTTCCACACACGTTACAACAGAATGGTTTCCCGCCTGTGTGCAAGCGTGAATGATGCTTTTTGAGATAGTCGGAGTTTGAAAAGCACTTTCCACAAACGTCACAACAGAATGGTTTCTCGCCTGTGTGCACGCGTGAATGCATCTTGACATCATGCACACGTGAAAATCTCTTGCCACACACATCACAACTGAATGACCTCTCGTTTGTGTGCACAAGAGAATGCCTCTTGAGTTCGTAGGACTTTGAAAAACACTTTCCACACACATCACAACTCAATTGTTTCACGCCAGTGTGCACGCGTGAATGGGTCTGGAGATGTGACGATTGCGAAAAACTCTTTCCACACACATCACAACTGAATGGCTTCTCGTCTGTGTGCACGCGTGAATGCTGGTTGCGATGGTGGGATTTAGAAAACAACCTGCCACACACGGCACAGCTGAATGGTTTCTCGCTTGAGTGAACGCGTGACTGCCTTTCGAAATCCGCCGATCGAGAAAAACACTTTCCACGCACATCTCCATTGAATTCCTTGTGACATTTGTGTACGAGGTAATGGCTTTTGAGTCTTGCAGAGTCGAGAAAAGACATTCCGCAGATGTCACAATCGTATTTCTTGCCGTCGTCCTCTTCACGAATATCTCCGCAGAATTTTGCAACTCCACTATTGTGGCTAACTGCAACACTAACAATTATAAGTGTCATTAGTGGAAAGAATGTCTAGACTTCAAATGATGAAATATATGCCCCATAAGCAAAGTAATTTAGGAGAAATTGATAATGGACTTTCACCTTCAGTTACTTTTTGTACAGATTATTTAAAAAAAATTAAGTAGTAACAGTAATTATAAAAATCATAAGGGCAATAATGATAGTAATAACAATAATTATTCATTTATTTATTAATATTTATGTGCTGGACAACAGACACTGGACAATAGAAGTCCAAGAGAGCGATAAAATTAATACAATAAAATAAACATCTTCAGGCGGTATCGTACAAAATAAATAATAATAATAATAATAATAATAATAATAACAATTATAATAATAAAAACAATAATAATAATAACAATAATAATAATGATAATAGTACAGATGCTTGACGTTTTACATATCCAAAGGGGGAAGCACATTTAACAAAAGTAATTCAGAAATTCTGTAGGCATCTCAGACCCAGAAACTGCTATCCACTCAATCACTAATACTATTCGTCCTGCTTCTATAAAAATATATATCTATCAACAGAATCTCCATCAGGACAAATCACAAGGCAAAATAACCCCATTGCAACTGATTCATAACCTCTGCCAAATTCTTGGGAAGTAGATTGAATATAAACTTGGTAAGGAAGTTTTGGTCCAGTCATTGATCCGGGAGAAAACACGTAAGAGTCATAACATGGCGAAGAGCATGCTGTCAGATAGATAGAGCTACTGAAAATATGGTACGAAGATCAACTTAAAGATTTTTGGTTAAGGGTTTCGTTTCCTGCTATTATTTTAGTTTATACAATACACGATATTAATAACACATCCTTGGAACATTCTGCTACATTTTTTCTGTTTCAAAAGTCAATTACAGCGTTTATTTGTCCCTTACACGGAATAACTCAACACATGAGTTACTAAAGACCTAACACGTAGGGAAGAACTCTGCTTTTAACAGGACATAACAGGTTATTCTTATTCTTATTACATTAATGTGCTCATCAAGAGACACGGACCAATAAAAGCCCAGCACAATACACACGAGAGTATTACGGAATTAAAAATTGAACAGAATTAAAATTTACAACAACAACAACAACAATAATAATAATAATAATAATAATATTAATAATAATAATATTAATAATAATAATATTAATAATAATATAATAGTAATAATAATAATAACAATAATAATAATAGTATTATTATAATACTAATAGTATTAGCAATAATAATAGTAGTAGTAATAGTAATAATGATATAAAAATAATAATAATAATAATAATAATAATAATAATAATAATAATAATAATAGTATTAGTAGTAATAATAATATAAAAAATAATAGTAATAATATTAATATAAAAATAATAATAATAATAATAATAGTAGCAGCAATAATAATAATAATAATAATAATAATAATAACAATATTAAATTTCTAAATACAAAAAGACATTCGGGAATGCCGAAACGTAGATGGAAGGATAATATTAAAATGGATTTGAGGGAGATGGAATATAACAGAGACTGGATTAATCTCGCACAGGAGAGGGAGAGATAGCGGGCTTATTTGAGGGCGACAATGAACCTCCGGGTTCCTTCAAAGCCGTAAGTAAGTATATAGGTCATGTTACATGTTTGATCATTGAATGAGCAGGCAGTATAAGCATCTGACAAAGACAGTACGCACATTTACCCTACATTTCCTACTTTGTTTTTTTATTGCAAAACAAAATTTTGGCTATAAGTAAACTTAAGGTGAATTCAATGTTGCGACTGGAGTATCTACAATTTAGCCATTCATTGCAAAGTATCGGCTCAAGTAGGTAATCTAAAAACCTGGTGTTATTTTTCAGAGCAAAGACATGCTACAACGTGAATAATTTTGTATGTATGTATTTTCAAATGGTACCGGTATTAAAAACTAGTTTTACATAATTCGCATACACAAATCTCTCTGTTGTTTATAAAATGAAATTAAAAATTGTAATACCAGGATCAAATTCTAGCGAGGAATAGATAGACAAAAACATAGAAAAGTCACAATATACATACTTTGTAGACTAACATTTAAACACCATAATAAGATATTTAACAAGTAGGATACATAAAGATGAAAAAAATAATATGTTATAATTTTAGATGTTATATAATAATTTCAGAATTAAGAAAAGATTATGTTGAGAATGAAGATGGATTATTACATTATTATTATTATTTTTATTATTATTAGCTCAGTTGGTAGAGCAGCTGGCTACGGACTGAAAGATCCGAGGTTCGATGCTAGGTGGTGACAGGATTTTTTCTCGTTGCCAAACTTTCAGAACGGCCCCGAGGTTCACTCTGCCTCCTATAAAATTGAGTACCGGGTCTTTCCCGGGGGTAAAAGGCGGTCAGAGCGTTGTGCCGACCACACCACCTCATTCTAGTGCCGAGGTCATGGAAAGCATGGGGCTCTACCTCCATGCTCCGCAATTGCCATCATGGCATGTTAGGGGGTACCTTTACCTTTATTATTATTACTATTATTATTATTATTATTATTATTATTATTATTATTAACGTCATTAGCAGCAAATCATATAGATATTTTAACGAAAATATAAAATTGACAGAAATGATATAATGTACTTAGAGAACAAATAAACTTGTTTTAAAATATATGATACATAATTTAAACTAGGGAACTCTGTCCTATGACTATTTGAATCTGGAATCGAAAATTTCATTGCTACAAGACGGCAATTCTAGCTGGTTTTATTATCGAATAATATAGACATGGGCCATTATTTGCACTACAGGTATGTACAGTTGTCAAAAGAAAAAGTGGCCGCTCTCCAGAAGCAAAGTTCCCTTCGGGTAACTTCGCTACAATTCGGAGACAGGCGATGTTACATGTTGTTGTACCACGTTACCTGATATCTACAGTTATAATTCAAGTATTCTTTGTGTTACTTAATAGCGTAATGGTAGCGTTCCTGCCTCTTATCCGTGAGGTCCTGCGTTCGAATACAACCAAGTGCTTTTTATGTTCTTTTTTGTATTGTTTTTAAGACAGAGATACAAAACATACTTCATTGCTCCTTTCTCTTTTTATGATTATTTTAGTAATTAACATCAGGTTCATGAATGTGTTATGTCATGACATTATCATTATTTATTATGACATTATGGCTGCAAATGTGACGTTACACAGGGAGGTCAGACCTGGCAATCGAGCACAGCCGTCGCTTTAAACTTAGTTATGGTGACAAAGATTGCGCGATTTTTGTTTTAATCTACGCGAAAGAAATATGCAACAGAATGCCGGGCTGTGTTATGTATGGCTACAACAGCCACTCGAAGAAAACGAAATGAACCAACATAAGATACTACGGATTTCCGAAGGACAATGACGTAGCGACTAGCGAGCTCGAGGATCACTGTCGAAGGGCGGACAAGTTCAATTTATAAGACGCTAAATTACGATTTTTAAAACAAGGATGTTTGTTCTGACATTACAATAACTTCATAAAAGTAATACACTTGTTAAAGTCTTTCTCACAGCAGTAGAAACATTTGAATGTATGCATTTACAAATATATTGCATATTATGGATGTGGAATTAATAATAATGATTATTATTATTATTATTATTATTATTATTAATGTTATTTTGTTGTGCTTGTCCATTAATTTATTTTCACCTTCAGTGCACACAGTCCGTATAGGTCAGTTTCTATCTGATACTTTTCCAATTTACTGCGGGCTAACTTCGCTTTAGAATATGCCATTAGGAAAGTTCAGGATTACAGGCAGGGTTTGGAATTGAACGGGTTACATCAGCTTCTTGTCTTTGCGTATGACGTGAATATGTTAGGAGAAAATCCACAAACGATTAGGGAAAACACGGAAATTTTACTTGAAGCAAGTAAAGCGATCGGTTTAGGAGTAATTTCCCGAAAAGACAAAGTATATGATTATGTCTTGTGGTACCAGAATATTGTACGAAATGGAAATATACAAATTGGAGATTTATCCTTCGAAGGGGTGGAAAAATTCAAATGTCTCGGAGCAAAAGTAACAAATATAAATGACACTCGGGAGGAAATTAAACGCAGAATAAATATGGGAAATGCGTGTTATTATTCGGTTGAGAAGCTTTTATCATCTAGTCTGCTGTCAAAAAATCAGAAAGTTAGAATTTATAAAACAGTTATATTACCGGTTGTACTGTATGGTTGTGAAAATTGGACTCTCACTCTGAGAGAGAACCATAGGTTAAGGGTGTTTGAGAATAAGGTGCTTAGGAAAATATTTGGGGCTAAGAGGGATGAAGTTACAGGAGAATGGAGAAAGTTACACAACGCAGAACTGCACGCATTGTATTCTTCATCTGACATAATTAGGAACATTAAATCCAGACGTTTGAGATGGGCAGGGCATGTAGCACGTATGGGCGAATCCAGAAATGCATATAGAGTGTTAGTTGGGAGACTGGAGGGAAAAAGACCTTTGGGGAGACCGAGACGTAGATGGGAGGATAATATTAAAATGGATTTGAGGGAGGTGGGATATGATGATAGAGACTGGATTAATTTTGCTCAGGATAGGGACCAATGGCGGGCTTATGTGAGGGCGGCAATGAACCTTCGGGTTCCTTAACAGCCAGTAAGTAAGTAAGTGCACAATGTTATTGCTGTATCGTAAGCATATTATCATTGTTCATAATTATAATGTCCCGTAACAAATATTTATTTTCATCAACGATGCCTTCGAGTAATATAATCAAGATCAGAACCGCCTCAATGTAATGCTTTACTGAAGGCAAGGCTGGATATTGGTCCCAGCGAGACGTCATCTGTTTAGGTGAGAGGGGACGATAGCTGCGTACCGCCTCGCCAGTATTCTTCCACCAAGGGACATACATAAGTGTTCTGCCCATGGGCAGGTCTTTCTATGCAAACCCAACATTCTTCAATCTTTCCTATTTTCTGCCTTCCTCTTAGTCTCCGCACATAATCCACATATCTTAATGTCGTCTATTATTTGATATCTTCTTCTGCCCCGAACCCTTCTCCCGTTCACCATTCCTTCCAGTGCATCCCTCAGTAGACAGTTTCTTCTCAACCAGTGACCCAACCAATTCCTTTTTCTCTTTCTAATCAGTTTCACCATCATTCTTTCTTCATCCACTTTTTCCAACACAGCTGCATTTCTTATTCTGTTTGTTCACTTCACACGTTCCATTTATCTCCACATCCACATTTCAAATGCTTCTATTCGTTTCTCTTCATATCATCGTAATGTCCACGTTTATTCCCTATACACTGCCACACTCCACACAAAACACTTCACTAGTCTATTCCTTAGTTCTTTTTCCAGAGGTCCCCAGAAATTGCTCCTTTTTCTGTTAAAAGCTTCCTTTGCTCATCTTTGCGATTTTTCTTGGGATAAATAAATGCGCTAACATCCCATTGCCTTCCGCACACCACTGTCTCTTTCCAATCTTAACAGAACACAGGGGCCCAAGCGTGGCTGTGAGAGAGTGGATTTGACTAATTGGGCCCTCCGGACTTCACCGAAATTCACCGCAAGGGATAAATATTAGTTCTATCAGGATTTTTGACCTGATCAGAACCGGGAAATCCCAATTAGCCTTTGCCCCCCGCATCCTGGACGAACTTGTACAAATCGTCGGAAAATTTTGGAGGGGAATTGGGCCACTTTTTCCGCAAATGTTTCTTTACTTGTGCCCGCGCAGTTCAGTCGGAAAAACACCGGAATTTAGATGTAAGCGTCTGAGATTCAATTCCTCGTCACTCCTTTTCATGTTATTGTGTTTGAAGATAGCATAATATAATAATATAAAAAGAAAAAACTAACACCAGTATTATGCTACTGTATTGTTCCAAACCTAATATTAAATTTATGTTATTTATGTCGCTTAAGAACGATAACAGAATATAAATAACTTCAATATTATTATACAGGATCACTAAAGAATGATAACAATATAAATGGTAAATATCGGTTTGTTTAATTAATATAAGATATTATATAATATATAATTAATTATTTAAGGCGGTCTTGGATCTGTGTGGAGGACGGTTGAACTTCATTAGTAGAAGGGGTAGGAGTGAAGTATATTCGAAAACTCAAGTGCAATAAAAATTGAAGTAAAAATAAAATGATGTCCCTGTAGTAAACCATTCGATGTGTAGATTTAATGTTCAATTAAAGTAACACTTTTATTTCATGGGTTTGAGCTACAAAATTAATTAGGTTTTCATTACAGACATTTCATTTAAGAATATTTATATATTTGGTTAATACTAAAAACATTAAATTCGGAATGGATCAAGTTTGTTGAAACGAATTGAGTGAATCACAAAATTTATCAGGAACACGCGTAACTTATTCCTGAGTTCGTTGTGCGCAAGAAAGTGGCTTGTATTCAGAGTGTTAAGAATATATTTCTCTTTAGAGAGCCGATCACTGAGAATCAAACCGTAACCCGTCTCCACCTACGCTACTTATGAAATTTATGCCCAGCTAACATCTACACAAGCGATTCAAATATTTCCGGGTAGGTGAATCTAATCAGGACGCGAAGTCTAAAAACAAATTTGCTGTTGAAGTTGTTGTTCGCACTAAGAACAAACTATCAGGTAGAAATATAATACTATGTAAAGTAATGACAAAGATTATTTTCTCACTCTTCTATACATAGCAAAATAGCTGTAAGAGAAATAGGCCTACAACTAGCATCGGTCTGTTCTTTTGAGTGCGTGTTGGTAATTTGCTGGATTGTGTTTGCAACCGCTGGGTTATATACGTCTATTTGATATTGCTTTTATTTATGTTTACTTAATTATTAGTCTTCTTACTTTAGTAATACTTAAATTGCAACAGCGAAATAAATATACTCCTATGAAGAACACATCTATGCAACGAATATTGGAAACGTGTAGTTAGTCTATTTCATTTCGAAAATTGTTTCCATAGTAACATCAGAACAATGCATTTAGGTTACAATGATAAGCGGTGTTAATGCGGAGCTTCTCCAACCGCCCCACAGTGGTCTAGAATGCAAAATTAGCGGGACATGTTAACAACTTTTCAGCTACCTAACAGATTATTATGAAATTTTACACAGTAGTTACTGTTAGCATATATGTTTTGCATGCAAGCTCTCGTTACGAAGGTATGAGAAAAATACCCATTATAGGGGGGCGCATTTAGATAAAATTAGAAACTTTTCTCCTATCTGACAGATTTTTATGAAATTTTACAAAGCAGTTACAAGTAGCATACATGTTTTGTACACACGCTCTGATTACGTTCGTATAAGGGGAACTGCCCCTTATAGGGGGCGCAATAAGACAAAATTAGTAACTTTTCTCCTATTTAACAGATTTTTATGAAATTTAACAAAGTAGTTACAGGTAGCATGTATGTTTTGTATACAACCTCTCGTTACGTTGGTAAAAGTGGAACTACCCCTAATAGGGGGGGTGGCAATTAAACACAAATAGTAACTTCTCTCCTATTTCATAGATTTGTATGAGATTTTACAAAACAGTTACAAGGATCATATATGTTTTGTATACAAGCTCTGATTACATTCGTATAAGGGGAACTACCCCATATAGGGGGCGCAATAAGCCAAAATTAGTAACTTTTCTCCTATTTAACAGATTTTTATGAAATTTAACAAAGTAGTTACAGGTAGCATGTATGTTTTGTATACAATCTCTCGTTACGTTGGTAAAAGGGGAACTACCCCTAATAGGGGGGGGGAAATTAAACACAATTAGTAACTTCTCTCCTATTTGATAGATTTGTATGAGATTTTACAAAACAGTTACAAGGAACATATATGTTTTGTATACTAGCTCTGAGTACGATCGTATAAGGAGAACTACCCCTTTTAGGGGGCACAATTAGACAAAATTAGTAACTTTTCTCCTATTTAACAGATTTTTATGAAATTTTACACCGCAGTTACAGGTAGCATGTATGTTTTGTATACAACCTCTCGTTACGTTGGTATAAGGGGAACTACCCCTTATAGGGTGGCGCAATTAAATACAATTAGTAACTTCTCTCCTATTTGGTAGATTTGTATGAGAATTTACAAAACAGTTACAAGGAACATATATGTTTTGTATACAAGCTCTGATTACGATTCGTATAAGGACAACTACCCCTTTTAGGTGGCACAATTAGACAAAATTAGTAACTTTTCTCCTATTTAACAGATTTTTATGAAATTATAGAAAGTAGTTACAGGTGGCATGTATGTTTTGTATACAAACTCTCGTTACGTTGGTATAAGGGGAACTACCCCTTATAGGGGGGCGCAATTAAACACAATTAGTAACTTCTCTCCTATTTGATAGATTTGTATGAGATTTTACAAAACAGTTACAAGGAACACATATGTTTTGTATACAAGCTCTGATTACGTTCGTATAAGGGGAACTACCCCTTATAGGGGGCGCAATTAGCCAAAATTAGTAACTTTTCTCCTATTTAACAGATTGTTATGAAATTTTACAAAGTAGTTACAGGTAGCATGTATGTTTTGTATACAACCTCTCGTTACGTTGGTATAAGGGGAACTACCCCTTATAGGGGGGCGCAATTAAACACAATTAGTAACTTCTCTCCTATTTGGTAGATTTGTATGAGATTTTACAAAACAGTTACAAGGAACATATATGTTTTCTATACAAGCTCTGATTACGATTCGTATAAGGACAACTACCCCTTTTAGGTGGTACAATTAGACAAAATTAGTAACTTTTCTCCTATTTAACAGATTTTTATGATATTATACAAAGTAGTTACAGGTGGCATGTATGTTTTGTATACAAACTCTCGTTACGTTGGTATAAGGGGAACTACCCCTTATAGGGGGGCGCAATTAAACACAATTAGTAACTTCTCTCCTATTTGATAGATTTGTATGAGATTTTACAAAACATTTACAAGGAACACATTTGTTTTGTATACAAGCTCTGATTACGTTCGTATAAGGGGAACTACCCCTTATAGGGGGCGCAATTAGACAAAATTAGTAACTTTTCTCCTATTTAACAGATTGTTATGAAATTTTACAAAGTAGTTACAGGTAGCATGTATGTTTTGTATACAACCTGTCGTTACGTTGGTATAAGGGGAACTACACCTTATAGGGGGGCGCAATTAAACACAATTAGTAACTTCTCTCCTATTTGATAGATTTGTATGAGATTATACAAAACAGTTACAAGGAACATATATGTTTTGTATACAGGCTCTTATTACGTTCGTATAAGGGGAACTACCCCTTTTAGGGGGCAAAAATAGACAAAATTAGTAACTTTTCTCCTATTTAACAGATTTTTATGAAATTTTACAAAGTAGTTACAGGTAGCATGTATGTTTTGTGTACAACCTCTCGTTAAGTTGGTATAAGGGGAACTACCCCTTATAGGGGGGCGCAATTAAACACAATTAGTAACTTCTCTCCTATTTGATAGATTTGTATGAGATTTTACAAAACAGTTACAAGGAACATATATGTTTTGTATACTAGCTCTGAGTACGTTCGTATAAGGAGAACTACCCCTTTTAGGGGGCACAATTATACAAAATTAGTAACTTTTCTCCTATTTAACAGATTTTTATGAAAATTTACAAAGTAGTTACAGGTAGCATGTATGTTTTGTATACAAGCTCGCATTACGTTGGTCTAAGTGTAACTACCCCTTATAGGGGGGCGCAATTAGACAAAATTAGTAACTTTTGTCCTATCTGACAGGTTTTTATGAAATTTTATACAGTAGTTACACTTAGTACATTTGTTTTGTGTACAAACTCTGTTTACGTTGGTATGAGCAGAAGTGCCCCTTACAGGGGGATGCATTTAGACAAATTCTTATGGGGGGGGGGGAAATATAACATTTTAGGTACTATTGCACCTTTTCAGCACTCGGAAAGCTTATTTGGTACATAATTAACAAGCTGTCACCTTGAATTCCCTGAATAATACTGCGGAAGTACATTCGGTTCACAGATATTGAAATAACTGCAACCGAGAAAATTGCACTACTGCACCTCGAAAGAATAGTGCTCATAAATTATTACTTCCGCAAATCTGCGCACCTTAAGACTAGATTTAAAATAGAGGTAGACAGTGGAGGAAGTGAAAAAAATATATATTTTTGGACGAACCAAAGGGTTTTTTTTTTCCTCCACCTTAGCAAAGTCTGCACTCAATGGTTATATTTATATTTTGTCCCGTGTCCATTCATGCTAATTTGACATGCTATAATAACATTAAATGTAACACAAACAAACAGTGTTACATACCTAAAGAACTACTTGACATGTTGGTACCAAATATGAATGGAATCTACCACTTACAACAGAGATACAGCACAAGGAAAACGGTAGACTCGCGGCGCTTGCTGAGTAAGAATGCTGGGTGGCGAAATGTGGCATGTTACCGGCTTCTTATCTCGCTATGCAGCCACCTCCGCTGATTAAGATTATCAATTCAGTGTTACTCAGTTACATAGGAAAAATAATTTAAGGGTTTCATTTCATTGTTTTACATGTCATATTTCTCCATTTGTCCTCCTAAATATGGATTTTAGACTACTGTCTCGCTGCATCTGTACTAAGAATAATAACACACATCAAACAATAAACGCTTATATTTCAGAGCATTTACACGTATCCACAAATTTAACGCTTATTTGAATGAATCTGTGCAACACTGCCCCATAATTTGGTTTATGTGCTGCTACGTGTGACCCTGCACGAAAATATGTTTCGAGTTGTTTCTGACCTCTGTTGGTTAGTATTAAAAAGATGGTTTTCTTCCCGCTGCTTTATGGCACAGATGTTCTAAATCACTCATTTATATTGCTTCTAGGCAGGATGCCCTCAAAATTCACTCCTTAATTCACTTTCAGTTGTCAGCTCCTATATTCAAAGCCATGTTGAAATATGCGTGGTATGCATCAAAATTAATAAACGAACGAGAAGTGTTTGTGAATGTGAAGGATATCTGTTTCGTGTGACTGGACAACCTTCTTTCATTTGCTGTGCATGGTCAGGAAATATGTATGTTTTGTGTTTTTATGACATTTATAATAACAAATCATGTACAAAATGAAGTGGAATAGAAACAGAACAGACACCAGTGACCTGCCTACGTGAGCAATATTTCCTTGTTTATCCTTTACAACACATTGTTAGTTAATTAGTAATTTGTTTAAAACATGATGAAGAGTTCAATACATTGAGAAATATGATATATGTAAATAGATAACTGTGATCACACTATTAATCGTTATTAAAAGAAGAAAAATATAGGTCCAGGTAAGATTCGAAATTAGGTTACCCGGATAACCACTCATCACCCAACCACATGAGGTACGCTTTCACAGAGTCTAACGCTTCCCTATTACGCACCTAACAGAAGTACGTCACAAACAATAGCCAATATTTCCAAAACGAGGGGTCATTGGCCACCCTTACCATTTATGACTTTGAACAGTACTTCTTGTAATTTCACCTCACACAATCTTATTTCATTCGGTGATATACAGGGCGTGTCCTCTCTTTGTAAGCTAAGCTGTGTGCACACATTACGCTGTTCATAGCTGTCGCTGTAGTGAGTTACGGATCTTATGAAACTAATTTGTAAATTAGTGAAATAGGGACCCAATGCCTGCCGTACATTTTATTGTCGACATACCGCATTTGAATTTCTTGTTTTCTGTATGGTGGTGTCCACACCTGTGTAGTAACGGTGAGCGCGTCTGGCTGCGAAACAAGGTGGCCCAGGTTCGAATCCCTGTTGGCGCAAGTTACCTGCTTGAGGCTTTTTCCGGGGTTTTCCCTCAACCAAATACGAGCAAATGCTGCGTAACTTTCGGTGCTGGACCCCGTACTCATTTCACCGGCATTATCACCTTCATATCATTCAGACGCTAAATAACCTAGATGTTGATACAGCGTCGTAAAATAACCCAATAAAACAAAAAAAAAAGGATGGTAGTATGCATCGTTCCTTAAACCTATTCGGGAACATTATCACTTCCCATCGACATCGCTTTCTCACCTGTACGTAATAGTAATATACGTTACAAGAACGGTAATTCATGGTCGAGGAAAAGAATGAAAAAGCGAAACGTAGTTGAGCTTTTTTAATTTCAGAGAACATGAAAACAAACATACCGTTCGTGTATCATACATTAATTTGTGCGAAGATCGTTTATTACATACCTGAAAGACGAATTTCTAATTAGTTGCAATGAAATCTCTATGACGGTTTCTGTTTAATGACGGCAACTTCGGAACACCAAAATATCTATCTTCAACACTGTTGCTATAAAATGTTTTCTGTATTTACTATACTCCAGCAGGCCGTGATATACGTCTGTCTTTCCCCCCCCCCAGTGTATTTTTTTAGTAGGTTATTTTACGACGCTTTATCAACAGCTTAGGTTATTTAGCGTCTGAATGAGATGAAGGTGATAATGCCGGTGAAATGAGTCCGGGGTCCAACACCGAAAGTTACCCAGCATTAGCTCATATTGGGTTGAGGGAAAACCCCGGAAAAAACCTCAACCAGGTAACTTGCCCCGACCGGGAATCGAACCCGGGCCACCTGGTTTCGCGGCTAGATGTGCTAACCGTTACTCCACAGGTGTGGACCCCCCCAGTGTATAAATGCGAACTTAAAACAAACCGTAAAGTTATGTAACGATTTATTTTTCATTTTAATATTTTAACAATATTATTTATGTAACATATTGCAGTAATAACATCGGCATCTGGAATCTTGATTTTTTCACGGCTTCCTTAATGTTATGTGTATCAGGAATGCAATAAGTTTCGTGGAATAGTAGATTTTACTTAATTTTTGCAAATATTTAAAAACAATAATTAACATTGCAATTTAGGTGAAATTGCAGTGGTAAGTTTCCAATTTATAATTATTACTAAGTTAAACGTCTCTAAAAATTATATGTTAAAAGCCTAAATCAGTAAAATGAATGTCGCGCTAAGCGGTAAGAAGAGGGAAATTGTTGTGTGTGTTACGTTGGGTATACTGAATGTGGTATTTCACACTTACCGCGTATTGGTTCTGTGCGGAAAACAAGCAAATACGCACGATCTCGCACAAACATAAATGCCTTTTAAGATTAGACAGAGTTCCGGAACTCTTACCACAGTGATTGCACGTGTATGGCTTCTCGCCTGTATGTACGCGCAAATGTATTTTTAGTGACGTTGATACAACGAAGGATTTTCCACAAACATCGCATACGAACGGCATCTCCCCCGTGTGTGAGCGAACATGGCGTTTAGACTTTCCAAATAAGAATAACGTTTACCACAAACATAACAACTGAACGTTTTATCGACGGCGTGTGTGCGTGCAACATGCCTTTTGAGAAGGACGGAATTCGAATAGTATTTTCCACACACACTACAACTGCATCGCTTTTCAACGGCTTCCGTGCATTTATGCCCTCTCAGACTTTGCGAAAAAGAGAAGCTTTTTAAACAAATATTGCAATTGAATGGCTTCTCGCCGGTATGTCTCCTTGTATGCTCTTTCAGATATCCCGATTCGTAAAATTTTTTTCCACACACAACGCAACTGAATGGCCTCTGGCCCGTGTGCACGTTCGTGTGTCTTCTCAGATTCTCCACTAGCGAGAAGTGTTTTCCACAGACATCGCAAATGAAAGGCGCTTCGCCCGTGTGAACACTTGCGTGCCTTTTGAGCTGCACTGGTCCTGAGAAACACTTTCCACAAACATCGCATCTGTGCAGCTCCTTGTCAGCAGGCTGCTGCTCATCTTGTGCGATATTGTCGCAGCAACCCGGCACTAGATTCTCACCAATAACTGCAATGCTGTGCAGAAGACGAGGTTTTAATATAAGCTATCTATTCTATACCGATAATAAATCTGTAACCGAAATTTTTCTGGTAATTTACGCATTACCAAAATTAATTGGCCCTAACATGTGTAATTAACCATCCTGAAACCGAAAATCGCTTTTTTGGAATTTTTGTTTGTCTGTCTGTCTGTCTGGATGTTTGTTACCTTTTCACGTGATAATGGCTGAACGGATTTCGATGAAAATTCAAATGTAAATTAAGTTCGTTCTAGCTTAAATTTTAGGCTATATGGCATTCAAAATACTTTATTTAAAAGGTTGTTTATAAGTGGGCCTGAATTAAATAAATCGAAATATCTCGCTTATTATTGATTTTTCTGAAAAATGTTACATTACACATCTCTCTTTAAAAATGATTTCCGATAAGTTTTATTCTATGCAAAATTTTCATAGGACTGATATTTAAGGATATACAAGACTTTTAAAATAACAACATTTTCACCAACGCCTCAGATTATAGCGTTGTTGTTCATACAGTAACTCTATGAAAAATGCAGAAACATACCTTCAACATAATACGTAACAAAACACATCATTACCCATTAAGTATGTGCCAATCAGCGTAAACTCAGTAAACTTTAAATCCTGTAAATACCAAGTGAAAAGAAACATGTTTATAACTAATCTATTATAAAATAAGTAATATTAGTAAATAAATCTTGAAAACCAACAAGGTGAGTATATGCACGTACAAATTATACTGTAGCAGACATTCCGAATCTTCAACGAAACTGAATCATTTAACGGGATCGCAAAACAGATGTTTACAATGAACTTGAAAATCAACGGCATAACTTTATTGATATAGCAGGCGTGACCCAACAATTTGGCCAAAGGAGTTCGAGGTCCTACGCTGAATTCTGCTTCAAATGGCTGAGGGAAGACCCCGGAAAAAGCCCAACCAGGATTTGAACCAGGATCCGGTCATTACGCTGTCCGTCATCCCACGGTGTAGAGTGCAAATGCAGTGAACTGAGTACTCTAGCTTCCTGCAAATTGTAACCGTTTTGTTCCGCTTTACATTTGCACAGTCAGCTACGTAGACTACTTCTAGATATTTAATCATTTTTCTTAATCACTAATATATACTGCATTAGTACGTTTTGTGAACATTGTGATATTTCTCTCACTCTTCTTGCACTTGTGCTTTTTGTATAAGTATCTGTAATTTTATTTCAATTTTTTATTTGCCTCTTCTTTCTGCATTTGTTGCTTGTATATGTCTATTTGTATTCTTGAGCTGTAGTGGTAGAGAAGGCCTGATGGCAAATCCGCCAGATTAAATAGATCAAAAAAGTAAATGAAGGTGTGAATAAATAAATAAATAGGTAAATTAGTGAATAAATGAATAAATAAATAAGTAAATAATTAAAACGAAGAAATAACTAAGTAAATAAAAATAAGTTGTTAAATAATTAATAAACACATAAATAAGTAAATAAATAAACAAAATAACGCGCTAGAACATGAAATGCTTACACAAGACAGAAGTCCTGTTGCATGTATCACTGTCTGAAGTAAAGAAAGAGTAGCAACACATCTTGGTATACTATTTATGTATTAGTAAGCAAACTGAATTCTAATAAATATTATTCAATTTCTATTTGCCAGTATTTAATATTCGTCAAGATATAAAATAATAGGCCTAATCTCCTTTTGTAATATAAATGTAGGGAATAATAATATCTTAAAGATAGAAGATGTGAAAACGTTCGCATCTTTTATTGTATCGGTATTTCAACGTACTCGTGCGCTTGCGTATTGTCGTGCCGACGTCATCAACAATGGCCGACAGAAACGACAAGACGGATCGTTTCCATGGAAACACTGTGGTTTGCTTTTCTCGGAAGAATAGTTCGGTATGTCCGGAATGCGATCTGCGTTTCTTTTGATGAAGAAGGGAGGCTATCCCTTCACGGGGGCAGCTGCATTTGCTGGGGGCTCTCGTATGGGAGCCTTCCAGACGGCGGGAAGACCTGCGTATGCGGTTGGACCGCGGAAGGAAGGACCTGCGGGTGCGGAAGGCGGGCCCCGTTTTTCGTTCGGTAAGCCCGATTTGGTCAAAATTGTGGGGATCGTTGGGGCGATAGGGCTGGGGGGCTACTACCTCTGGAGTAGCGGCAGTCCAGGGGACAGGAGGGGTGCCTCCACGCCCCCTGAGCCTGTCCCTCCGCCTTCATCGCCTCAGCCTTCCCCAACACACCCCCGGTACTGTACAAAATTCAAATACTTTTATGCTCCCCCCTGCACTGAAATACACCCACAACAAGTGAGACGACGATCACGCCGCTCACGCCGCACACACCCACCGCCATCTTCTCCGCCTAATCCAGTACCGCCACTACCCCCGCCACCCCCCCATGGTATTCTCAGGGATCCTGAGAAAGACCAGGGGGCCGACCGTCCGCGCCCGAGGGTCACGTTTGACCTTCCTCCTGAGGACCCTCAGGAGGAAGCGATGGCGGGACCTTCTACAGCGGGCGGCCTAGGCACTGACACTACCCCACCACACAATACAGACGATAGTCCTCCCCAGTCAAGTCGGCAGCATGAGTCCAGTACGGACAGTGACAACTCTGACTCGGGCATTATGTCGGAGGAAAAGAGACCCTTTGAACCCTTTCGACTTTGGAAAAAAACCCCGAACGAGGAAGCTTTGGAAAAAGTTTTCGAGTATTCTAGAAAACCGTCTGAACGGAAGTAGGGGAACACTTCCGCGGCTGCGGTCCTGGATCCAAATTCTGGTCGACCTGGTTGGCGAGTTGGTATAGCGCTGGCCTTCTCTGCCCAAGGTTGCGGGTTCGATCCCGGGCCAGGTCGATGGCATTTAAGTGTGCTTAAATGCGACAGGCTCATGTCAGTAGATTTACTGGCATGTAAAAGAACTCCTGCGGGACAAAATTCCGGCACACCGGCGACGCTGATATAACCTCTGCAGTTGCGAGCGTCGTTAAATAAAAAACATAACATTTTATACAGTCGACCTGGTTGGCGAGTTGGTATAGCGCTGGCCATCTCTGCACAAGGTTGCGGATTCGATCCCGGGCCAGGTCGATGGCATTTAAGTGTGCTTAAATGCGACAGGCTCATGTCAGTAGATTTACTGGCATGTAAAAGAACTCCTGCGGGACAAAATTCCGGCACACCGGCGACGCTGATATAACCTCTGCAGTTGCGAGCGTCGTTAAATAAAAAACATAACATTTTATGCAGTCGACCTGGTTGGCGAGTTGGTATAGCGCTGGCCTTCTCTGCCCAAGGTTGCGGATTCGATCCCGGGCCAGGTCGATGGCATTTAAGTGTGCTTAAATGCGACAGGCTCATGTCAGTAGATTTACTGGCATGTAAAACAACTCCTGCGGGACAAAATTCCGGCACACCGGCGACGCTATCCCCTCCTTTTGCGAGCGTCGTTAAATAAAAAACAACATTTAGGCCTATATATTGTCGACCTGGTTGGCGAGTTGGTATAGCGCTGGCCTTCTCTGCCCAAGGTTGCGGATTCGATCCCGGGCCAGGTCGATGGCATTTAAGTGTGCTTAAATGCGACAGGCTCATGTCAGTACATTTACTGGCATGTAAAAGAACTCCTGCGGGACAAAATTCCGGCACACCGGCGACGCTGATATAACCCCTGCTTTTGCGAGCGTCGTTAAATAAAACCAAATTTTCTAAAAAAAAAAAAAATTAAAAAAAATAAAAAATAAAAAAAATTAAAAATAAATAAAAAATTAAAAAAAAAATAAAAAAATTGCAAACCACAAAAATTTAATGCACTGCCCAATGGTAGGGAGGTTGGGAAGGGCAGGGCGGAACTCGACATGCAGCCACCTCCACGTGGTGAGTTCTGGGTTGTTTCAGTTCATATGGAATGAAACAAGCGAAGAGCTGCATCTCAACTGTGAAAGGTGCTACAAAAATTCATACAAGGTGGAAAATGTTCAATAACAGAAAGTTCACGCACTAAATGCTTAAGATTAAATAACAGAAGCTTCCTTCTCCATTTCTTTATATTTAATTAGTAAGAAATCGATTTTGTTTCTAGGAAAGGTCGCTATATCGCAGTGAATTCAGTAGCAGTTGCAACAGACGGCAACACTCTTCCCTGCAGCACAGATGGCAGTCACGAGGAGATCGCCCTCACACCCTGTACCCGCCGTGCTGTGGCTTAAGATGAATGTAACAAAAACATTATCGTCGTTGTTCCTACAATATCTCCTATGTGCAAAATATAATTTTTTCAGTAGGAAGAATAAACACATTTATTAGTGGAATTTTGTTCATTTATTTATTCCACACATTTAAATAACATATCTGTGCAGTCAGACTACATAACTGATAACAATAATCTACGCTTAATAAGCCAGCGTGTCACAACTACAAAAATATATGCTTAATATTCACATAGGAGATTACATGTTCCTCTACTTTACATGGCAGGAATTGCATTGCATAGGCTACAATATAACAAGCGGTAGTAACGCGTATACACTTACAATGAGACTGACAAATTGAGTTTAATTAAACAATTTAAATTGTTCAAAGTGTATCATTTTTTGGTGTGTATTAAGAGTCATAAAGCGAACAGCACTCGACCGACTGCGCCATCCAGGCCGACTACTTCACTTTGCTTATCCGCTCTTCTACTTTGTGTGTCCTCATTTTCATAGCTCTCCGTATATAAATATTAGAGATATTTATCTTTAGTTGGTACTATTCTAATACACATTTCTATTGTGACGAGAAACGACCAGTAGATTTTATCCAGTGTCCTCTCATTCAATGTAAACTTGTTCTGCTTTAAAACTCCAAGTTGAGAAATTAAAAAATCTGTAGTTTGAAGTGATCCCTATTCGAGGTAGGATGCAGAAAGACTGGAAAACAGTCTCTAATGTCGGCTTTAGAAATAGTAAATGTCATGTGGCACGTATGGGCGAATCCAGAAATGCATATAGAGTGTTAGTGGGAGGGCGCAGAGAAAAAGACATTCGGGAATGCCGAAACGTAGATGGAAGGATGATATTAAAATGGATTTGAGGGAGATGGAATATAACAGAGACTTGATTAATCTCGCACAGGAGAGGGAGAGATAGCGGGCCTATTTGAGGGCGACAATGAACCTCCGGGTTCCTTCAAAGCCGTAAGTAAGTATATAGGTCATGTTACATGTTTGATCATTGAATGAGCAGGCAGTATAAGCATCTGACAAAGACAGTACGCACATTTACCCTACATTTCCTACTTTGTTTTTTTATTGCAAAACAAAATTTTGGCTATAAGTAAACTTAAGGTGAATTCAATGTTGCGACTGGAGTATCTACAATTTAGCCATTCATTGCAAAGTATCGGCTCAAGTAGGTAATCTAAAAACCTGGTGTTATTTTTCAGAGCAAAGACATGCTACAACGTGAATAATTTTGTATGTATGTATTTTCAAATGGTACCGGTATTAAAAACTAGTTTTACATAATTCGCATACACAAATCTCTCTGTTGTTTATAAAATGAAATTAAAAATTGTAATACCAGGATCAAATTCTAGCGAGGAATAGATAGACAAAAACATAGAAAAGTCACAATATACATACTTTGTAGACTAACATTTAAACACCATAATAAGATATTTAACAAGTAGGATACATAAAGATGAAAAAAATAATATGTTATAATTTGAGATAAGTTATAATAATTTCAGAATTAAGAAAAGATTATGTTGAGAATGAAGGTGGATTATTATTATTATTATTATTATTATTATTAGCTCAGTTGGTAGAGCAGCTGGCTACGGACTGAAAGATCCGAGGTTCGATGCTAGGTGGTGACAGGATTTTTTCTCGTTGCCAAACTTTCAGAACGGCCCCGAGGTTCACTCAGCCTCCTATAAAATTGAGTACCGGGTCTTTCCGCGGGGGTAAAAGGCGGTCAGAGCGTTGTGCCGACCACACCACCTCATTCTAGTGCCGAGGTCATGGAAAGCATGGGGCTCTACCTCCATGCTCCGCAATTGCCATCATGGCATGTTAGGGGGTACCTTTACCTTTATTATTATTATTATTATTACTATTATTATTATTATTATTATTATTATTATTATTAACGTCATTAGCAGCAAATCATATAGATATTTTAACGAAAATATAAAATTGACAGAAATGATATAATGTACTTAGAGAACAAATAAACTTGTTTTAAAATATATGATACATAATTTAAACTAGGGAACTCTGTCCTATGACTATTTGAATCTGGAATCGAAAATTTCATTGCTACAAGACGGCAATTCTAGCTGAAGTTTTATTATCGAATAATATAGACATGGGCCATTATTTGCACTACAGGTATGTACAGTTGTCAAAAGAAAAAGTGGCCGCTCTCCAGAAGCAAAGTTCCCTTCGGGTATCTTCGCTACAATTCGGAGACAGGCGATGTTACATGTTGTTGTACCACGTTACCTGATATCTACAGTTATAATTCAAGTATTCTTTGTGTTACTTAATAGCGTAATGGTAGCGTTCCTGCCTCTTATCCGTGAGGTCCTGCGTTCGAATACAACCAAGTGCTTTTTATGTTCTTTTTTGTATTGTTTTTAAGACAGAGATACAAAACATACTTCATTGCTCCTTTCTCTTTTTATGATTATTTTAGTAATTAACATCAGGTTCATGAATGTGTTATGTCATGACATTATCATTATTTATTATGACATTATGGCTGCAAATGTGACGTTACACAGGGAGGTCAGACCTGGCAATCGAGCACAGCCGTCGCTTTAAACTTAGTTATGGTGACAAAGATTGCGCGATTTTTGTTTTAATCTACGCGAAAGAAATATGCAATAGAATGCCGGGCTGTGTTATGTATGGCTACAACAGCCACTCGAAGAAAACGAAATGAACCAACATAAGATACTACGGATTTCCGAAGGACAATGACGTAGCGACTAGCGAGCTCGAGGATCACTGTCGAAGGGCGGACAAGTTCAATTTATAAGACGCTAAATTACGATTTTTAAAACAAGGATGTTTGTTCTGACATTACAATAACTTCATAAAAGTAATACACTTGTTAAAGTCTTTCTCACAGCAGTAGAAACATTTGAATGTATGCATTTACAAATATATTGCATATTATGGATGTGGAATTAATAATAATGATTATTATTATTATTATTATTATTATTATTATTATTATTATTAATGTTATTTTGTTGTGCTTGTCCATTAATTTATTTTCACCTTCAGTGCACACAGTCCGTATAGGTCAGTTTCTATCTGATACTTTTCCAATTTACTGCGGGCTAACTTCGCTTTAGAATATGCCATTAGGAAAGTTCAGGATTACAGGCAGGGTTTGGAATTGAACGGGTTACATCAGCTTCTTGTCTTTGCGTATGACGTGAATATGTTAGGAGAAAATCCACAAACGATTAGGGAAAACACGGAAATTTTACTTGAAGCAAGTAAAGCGATCGGTTTAGGAGTAATTTCCCGAAAAGACAAAGTATATGATTATGTCTTGTGGTACCAGAATATTGTACGAAATGGAAATATACAAATTGGAGATTTATCCTTCGAAGGGGTGGAAAAATTCAAATATCTTGGAGCAAAAGTAACAAATATAAATGACACTCGGGAGGAAATTAAACGCAGAATAAATATGGGAAATGCGTGTTATTATTCGGTTGAGAAGCTTTTATCATCTAGTCTGCTGTCAAAAAATCAGAAAGTTAGAATTTATAAAACAGTTATATTACCGGTTGTACTGTATGGTTGTGAAAATTGGACTCTCACTCTGAGAGAGAACCATAGGTTAAGGGTGTTTGAGAATAAGGTGCTTAGGAAAATATTTGGGGCTAAGAGGGATGAAGTTACAGGAGAATGGAGAAAGTTACACAACGCAGAACTGCACGCATTATATTCTTCATCTGACATAATTAGGAACATTAAATCCAGACGTTTGAGATGGGCAGGGCATGTAGCACGTATGGGCGAATCCAGAAATGCATATAGAGTGTTAGTTGGGAGACCGGAGGGAAAAAGACCTTTGGGGAGACCGAGACGTAGATGGGAGGATAATATTAAAATGGATTTGAGGGAGGTGGGATATGATGATAGAGACTGGATTAATTTTGCTCAGGATAGGGACCAATGGCGGGCTTATGTGAGGGCGGCAATGAACCTTCGGGTTCCTTAACAGCCAGTAAGTAAGTAAGTGCACAATGTTATTGCTGTATCGTAAGCATATTATCATTGTTCATAATTATAATGTCCCGTAACAAATATTTATTTTCATCAACGATGCCTTCGAGTAATATAATCAAGATCAGAACCGCCTCAATGTAATGCTTTACTGATGGCAAGGCTGGATATTGGTCCCAGCGAGACGTCATCTGTTTAGGTGAGAGGGGACGATAGCTGCGTACCGCCTCGCCAGTATTCTTCCACCAAGGGACATACATAAGTGTTCTGCCCATGGGCAGGTCTTTCTATGCAAACCCAACATTCTTCAATCTTTCCTATTTTCCGCCTTCCTCTTAGTCTCCGCACATAATCCACATATCTTAATGTCGTCTATTATTTGATATCTTCTTCTGCCCCGAACCCTTCTCCCGTTCACCATTCCTTCCAGTGCATCCCTCAGTAGACAGTTTCTTCTCAACCAGTGACCCAACCAATTCCTTTTTCTCTTTCTAATCAGTTTCACCATCATTCTTTCTTCATCCACTTTTTCCAACACAGCTGCATTTCTTATTCTCTCTGTTCACTTCACACGTTCCATTTTTCTCCACATCCACATTTCAAATGCTTCTATTCGTTTCTCTTCATATCATCGTAATGTCCACGTTTATTCCTCATACACTGCCACACTCCACACAAAACACTTCACTAGTCTATTCCTTAGTTCTTTTTCCAGAGGTCCCCAGAAGTTGCTCCTTTTTCTGTTAAAAGCTTCCTTTGCTCATCTTTGCGATTTTTCTTGGGATAAATAAATGCGCTAACATCCCATTGCCTTCCGCACACCACTGTCTCTTTCCAATCTGAACAGTACACAGGGGCCCAAGCGTGGCGGTGAGAGAGTGGATTTGACTAATTGGGCCCTCCGGACTTCACCGAAATTCACCGCAAGGGATAAATATTAGTTCTATCAGGATTTTTGACCTGATCAGAACCGGGAAATCCCAATTAGCCTTTGCCCCCCGCATCCTGAACGAACTTGTACAAATCGTCGGAAAATTTTGGAGGGGAATTGGGCCACTTTTTCCGCAAATGTTTCTTTACTTGTGCCCGCGCAGTTCAGTCGGAAAAACACCGGAATTTAGATGTAAGCGTCTGAGATTCAATTCCTCGTCACTCCTTTTCATGTTATTGTGTTTGAAGATAGTATAATATAATAATATAAAAAGAAAAAACTAACACCAGTATTATGCAACTGTATTGTTCCAAACCTAATATTAAATTTATGTTATTTATGTCGCTTAAGAACGATAACAGAATATAAATAACTTCAATATTATTATACAGGATCACTAAAGAATGATAACAATATAAATGGTAAATATCGGTTTGTTTAATTAATATAAGATATTATATAATATATAATTAATTATTTAAGGCGGTCTTGGATCTGTGTGGAGGACGGTTGAACTTCATTAGTAGAAGGGGTAGGAGTGAAGTATATTCGAAAACTCAAGTGCAATAAAAATTGAAGTAAAAATAAAATGATGTCCCTGTAGTAAACCATTCGATGTGTAGATTTAATGTTCAATTAAAGTAACACTTTTATTTCATGGGTTTGAGCTACAAAATTAATTAGGTTTTCATTACAGACATTTCATTTAAGAATATTTATATATTTGGTTAATACTAAAAACATTAAATTCGGAATGGATCAAGTTTGTTGAAACGAATTGAGAGAATCACAAAATTTATCAGGAACACGCGTAACTTATTCCTGAGTTCGTTGTGCGCAAGAAAGTGGCTTGTATTCAGAGTGTTAAGAATATATTTCCCTTTAGAGAGCCGATCACTGAGAATCAAACCGTAACCCGTCTCCACCTACGCTACTTATGAAATTTATGCCCAGCTAACATCTACACAAGCGATTCAAATATTTCCGGGTAGGTGAATCTAATCAGGACGCGAAGTCTAAAAACAAATTTGCTGTTGAAGTTGTTGTTCGCACTAAGAACAAACTATCAGGTAGAAATATAATACAATGTAAAGTAATGACAAAGATTATTTTCTCACTCTTCTATACATAGCAAAATAGCTGTAAGAGAAATAGGCCTACAACTAGCATCGGTCTGTTCTTTTCAGTGCGTGTTGGTAATTTGCTGGATTGTGTTTGCAACCGCTGGGTTATATACGTCTATTTGATATTGCTTTTATTTATGTTTACTTAATTATTAGTCTTCTTACTTTAGTAATACTTAAATTGCAACAGCGAAATAAATATACTACTATGAAGAACACATCTATGCAACGAATATTGGAAACGTGTAGTTAGTCTATTTCATTTCGAAAATTGTTTCCATAGTAACATCGGAACAATGCATTTAGGTTACAATGATAAGCGGTGTTAATGCGGAGCTTCTCCAACCGCCCCACAGTGGTCTAGAATGCAAATTTAGCGGGACATGTTAACAACTTTTCAGCTACCTAACAGATTATTATGAAATTTTACACAGTAGTTACTGTTAGCATATATGTTTTGCATGCAAGCTCTCGTTACGAAGGTATAAGAAAAATACCCATTATAGTGGGGCGCATTTAGACAAAATTAGAAACTTTTCTCCTATCTGACAGATTTTTATGAAATTTTACAAAGCAGTTACAAGTAGCATACATGTTTTGTACACAAGCTCTGATTACGTTCGTATAAGGGGAACTGCCCCTTATAGAGGGCGCAATAAGACAAAATTAGTTACTTTTCTCCTATTTAACAGATTTTTATGAAATTTAACAAAGTAGTTACAGGTAGCATGTATGTTTTGTATACAACCTCTCGTTACGTTGGTAAAAGGGGAACTACCCCTAATAGGGGGGGGGGAAATTAAACACAATTAGTAACTTCAATCCTATTTGATAGATTTGAAAGAGATTTTACAAAACAGTTACAAGGAACATATATGTTTTGTATACAAGCTCCGATTACGTCGGCATAAGGGGAACTACCCCCCTATAGGGGGCGAAATTAGAAAAAATTAGTAACTTTTCTCATATTTAACAGATTTTTATGAAAATTTACACCGCAGTTACAGGTACCATATATGTATTGTATACTAGCTCTCGTTACGTTGATATAAGGGGAAGTACCCCTTATAGTGGGGGCGCAATTAGACAAAATTAGTAACTTTTCTCCTATTTAACAGATTTTTATGAAATTTTACACCGCAGTTACAGGTAGCATGTATGTTTTGTATACAACCTCTCGTTACGTTGGTATAAGGGGAACTACCCCTTATAGGGGGGCGCAATTAAATACAATTAGTAACTTCTCTCCTATTTGGTAGATTTGTATGAGATTTTACAAAACAGTTACAAGGAACATATAAGTTTTGTATACAAGCTCTGATTACGATTCGTATAAGGACAACTACCCCTTTTAGGTGGCACAATTAGACAAAATTAGTAACTTTTCTCCTATTTAACAGATTTTTATGAAATTATACAAAGTAGTTACAGGTGGCATGTATGTTTTGTATACAAACTCTCGTTACGTTGGTATAAGGGGAACTACCCCTTATAGGGGTGCGCAATTAAATACAATTAGTAACTTCTCTCCTATTTGATAGATTTGTATGAGATTTTTACAAAACAGTTACAAGGAACATATATGTTTTGTATACAAGCTCTGATTACGTTCGTATAAGGGGAACTACCCCTTTTAGGGGGCAAAAATAAACAAAATTAGTAACTTTTCTCCTATTTAACAGATTTTTATGAAATTTTACAAAGTAGTTACAGGTAGCATGTATGTTTTGTATACAACCTCTCGTTACGTTGGTATAAGGGGAACTACCCCTTATAGGAGGGCGCAATTAAACACAATTAGTAACTTCTCTCCTATTTGATAGATTTGTATGAGATTTTACAAAACAGTTACAAGGAACATATATGTTTTCTATACAAGCTCAGATTACGTTCGTATAAGGACAACTACCCCTATTAGGTGGCACAATTAGACAAAATTAGTACCTTTTCTCCTATTTAACAGATTATTATGAAATTTTACAAAATAGTTAGAGGTAGCATGTATGTTTTGTATACAACCTCTCGTTACGTTGGTATAATATGGGGGCGCAATTATACACAATTAGTAACTTCTCTCCTATTCGATAGATTTGTATGAGATTTTACAAAACAATTACAAGGAACATATATGTTTTGTATACAAGCTCTGATTACGTTCGTATAAGGGGAACTACCCCTTATAGGGGGCGCAATTAGACAAAATTAGTAACTTTTCTCCTATTTAACAGATTTTTATGAAATTTTACAAAGTAGTTACAGGTAGCAAGTTGTTTTGTATACAACCTCTCGTTACGTTCGTTTAAGGGGAACTACCCCTTATAGGAGGGCGCAATTAAACACAATTAGTAACTCCTCTTCTATTTGATAGATTTATATGAGATTTTACAAAACAGTTACAAGGAACATATATGTTTTGTATAAAAGCTCTGATTACATTCGTATAAGGGGAACTACCCCTTTTAGGGGGCACAATTAGACAAAATTAGTAACTTTTCTCCTATTTAACAGATTTTTATGAAATTTTACAAAGTAGTTACAGGTAGCATGTATGTTTTGTGTACAACCTCTCGTTAAGTTGGTATAAGGGGAACTACCCCTTATAGGGGGGCGCAATTAAACACAATTAGTAACTTCTCTCCTATTTGATAGATTTGTATGAGATTTTACAAAACAGCTACAAGGAACATATATGTTTTGTATACTAGCTCTGAGTACGTTCGTATAAGGAGAACTACCCCTTTTAGGGGGCACAATTATACAAAATTAGTAACTTTTCTCCTATTTAACAGATTTTTATGAAATTTTACAAAGTAGTTACAGGTAGCATGTATGTTTTGTATACAAGCTCGCATTACGTTGGTCCAAGTGTAACTACCCCTTATAGGGGGGCGCAATTAGACAAAATTAGTAACTTTTGTCCTATCTGACAGGTTTTTATGAAATTTTATACAGTAGTTACACTTAGTACATTTGGTTTGTGTACAAACTCTGTTTACGTTGGTATGAGCAGAAGTGCCCCTTACAGGGGGATGCATTTAGACAAAATCTTATGGGGGGGGGAAATATAACATTTTAGGTACTATTGCACCTTTTCAACACTCGGAAAGCTTATTTGGTACATAATTAACAAGCTGTCACCTTGAATTCCCTGAATAATACTGCGGAAGTACATTCGGTTCACAGATATTGAAATAACTGCAACCGAGAAAAATTGCACTACTGCACCTCGAAAGAATAGTGCTCATAAATTAGTTCTTCCGCAAATCTGCGCACCTTAAGACTAGATTTAAAATAGAGGTAGACAGTGGAGGAAGTGAAAAAAATATATATTTTTGGACGAACCAAAGGGTTTTTTTTTTCCTCCACCTTAGCAAAGTCTGCACTCAATGGTTATATTTATATTTTGTCCCGTGTCCATTCATGCTAATTTGACATGCTATAATAACATTAAATGTAACACAAACAAACAGTGTTACATACCTAAAGAACTACTTGACATGTTGGTACCAAATATGAATGAAATCTACCACTTACAACAGAGATACAGCACAAGGAAAACGGCAGACTTGCGGCGCTTGCTGAGTAAGAATGCTGGGTGGCGAAATGTGGCATGTTACCGGCTTCTTATCTCGCTATGCAGCCACCTCCGCTGATTAAGATTATCAATTCAGTGTTACTCAGTTACATAGGAAAAATAATTTAAGGGTTTAATTTCATTGTTTTACATGTCATATTTCTCCATTTGTCCTCCTAAATATGGATTTTAGACTACTGTCTCGCTGCATCTGTACTAAGAATAATAACACACATCAAACAATAAACGCTTATATTTCAGAGCATTTACACGTATCCACAAATTTAACGCTTATTTGAATGAATCTGTGCAACACTGCCCCATAATTTGGTTTATGTGCTGCTACGTGTGACCCTGATTGGTGCAAGAAAATATGTTTCGAGTTGTTTCTGACCTCTGTTGGTTAGTATTAAAAAGATGGTTTTCTTCCCGCTGCTTTGTGGCACAGATGTTCTAACTCACTCATTTATATTGCTTCAAGGCAGGATGCCCTCAAAATTCACTCCTTAATTCACTTTCAGTTGTCAGCTCCTATATTCAAAGCCATGTTGAAATATGCGTGGTATGCATAAATATTAATAAACGAACGAGAAGTGTTTGTGAATGTGAAGGATATCTGTTTCGTGTGACTGGACAACCTTCTTTCATTTGCTGTGCATGGTCAGGAAATATGTTTTGTGTTTTTATGACATTTATAATAACAAATCATGTACAAAATGAAGTGGAATAGAAACAGAACAGACACCAGTGACCTGCCTACGTGAGCAATATTTCCTTGTTTATCCTTTACAACACAATGTTAGTTAATTAGTAATTTGTTTAAAACATGATGAAGAGTTCAAAACATTGAGAAATATGATATATATGTAAATAGATAACTGTGATCACACTATTAATCGTTATTAAAAGAAGAAAAATATAGGTCCAGGTAAGATTCGAAATTAGGTTACCCGGATAACCACTCATCACCCAACCACATGAGGTACGCTTTCACAGAGTCTAACGCTTCCCTATTAGGCACCTAACAGAAGTACGTCACAAACAATAGCCAATATTTCCAAAACGAGGGGTCATTGGCCACCCTTACCATTTATGACTTTGAACAGTACTTCTTGTAATTTCACCTCACACAATCTTATTTCATTCGGTGATATACAGAGCGTGTCCTCTCTTTGTAAGCTAAGCTGTGTGCACACATTACGCTGTTCATAGCTGTCGCTGTAGTGAGTTACGGATCTTATGAAACTAATTTGTAAATTAGTGAAATAGGGACCCAATGCCTGCCGTACATTTTATTGTCGACATACCGCATTTGAATTTCTTGTTTTCTGTATGGTGGTGTCCACACCTGTGTAGTAACGGTGAGCGCGTCTGGCTGCGAAACAAGGTGGCCCAGGTTCGAATCCCTGTTGGCGCAAGTTACCTGCTTGAGGCTTTTTCCGGGGTTTTCCCTCAACCAAATACGAGCAAATGCTGGGTAGCTTTCGGTGCTGGACCCCGTACTCATTTCACCGGCATTATCACCTTCATATCATTCAGATGCTAAATAACCTAGATGTTGATACAGCGTCGTAAAATAACCCAATAAAACAAAAAAAAAAAGGATGGTGGTATGCATCGTTCCTTAAACCTATTCGGGAACATTATCACTTCCCATCGACATCGCTTTCTCACCTGTACGTAATAGTAATATACGTTACAAGAACGGTAATTCATGGTCGAGGAAAAGAATGAAAAAGCGAAACGTAGTTGAGCTTTTTTAATTTCAGAGAACATGAAAACAAACATACCGTTCGTGTATCATACATTAATTTGTGCGAAGATCGTTTATTACATACCTGAAAGACGAATTTCTAATTAGTTGCAATGAAATCTCTATGATGGTTTCTGTTTAATGACGGCAACTTCGGAACACCAAAATATCTATCTTCAACACTGTTGCTATAATATGTTTTCTGTATTTACTATACTCCAGCAGGCCGTGATATACGTCTGTCTTTTTTTTCCCCCAGTGTATTTTTTTAGTAGGTTATTTTACGACGCTTTATCAACAGCTTAGGTTATTTAGCGTCTGAATGAGATGAAGGTGATAATGCCGGTGAAATGAGTCCGGGGTCCAACACCGAAAGTTACCCAGCATTAGCTCATATTGGGTTGAGGGAAAACCCCGGAAAAAACCTCAACCAGGTAACTTGCCCCGACCGGGAATCGAACCCGGGCCACCTGGTTTCGCGGCTAGATGTGCTAACCGTTACTCCACAGGTGTGGACCCCCCCAGTGTATAAATGCGAACTTAAAACAAACCGTAAGGTTATGTAACGATTTATTTTTCATTTTAATATTTTAACAATATTATTTATATAACATATTGCAGTAATAACATCGGCATCTGGAATCTTGATTTTTTCACGCCTTCCTTAATGTTATGTGTATCAGGAATGCAATAAGTTTCGTGGAATAGTAGATTTTACTTAATTTTTGCAAATATTTAAAAACAATAATTAACATTGCAATTTAGGTGAAATTGCAGTGGTAAGTTTCCAATTTATAATTATTACTAAGTTAAACGTCTCTAAAAATAATATGTTAAAAGCCTAAAGCAGTAAAATGAATGTCGCGCTTAAGCGGTAAGAAGAGGGAAATTGTTATGTGTGTTACGTTGGGAATACTGAATGTGGAATTTCACACTTACCGCGTATTGGTTCTGTGCGGAAAACAAGCAAATATGCACGATCTCGCACAAACATAAATGCCTTTTAAGATTAGACAGAGTTCCGGAACTCTTACCACAGAGATTGCACTTGTATGGCTTCTCGCCTGTATGTACGTGCAAATGTATTTTTAGCGACGCTGAGACAACGAAGGATTTTCCACAAACATGGCATACGAACGGCTTCTCCCCCGTGTGTGAGAGAACATGGCGTTTAGACTTTCCAAATAAGAATAACGTTTACCACAAACATAACAACTGAACGTTTTATCGACGGCGTGTGTGCGTGCAACATGCCTTTTGAGAAGAACGGAATTCGAATAGTATTTTCCACACACACTACAACTGCATCGCTTTTCAACGGCTTCCGTGCATTTATGTCATCTCAGGCTTTGCGAAAAAGAGAAGCTTTTTAAACAAATACTGCAATTGAATGGCTTCTCGCCTGTATGTCTTCTTGTATGCTCTTTGAGATATCCCGATTCGTAAAATTTTTTTCCACACACAACGCAACCGAATGGCCTCTGGCCCGTGTGCACGTTCGTATGTCTTCTCAGATTCTCCACTAGCGACAAGTGTTTTCAACAGACATCGCAAATGAAAGGCGCTTCGCCCGTGTGAACACTTGCGTGCATTTTGAGCTGCATTGGTCCTGAGAAACACTTTCCACAAACATCGCATCTGTGCAGCTCCTTGTCAGCAGGCTGCTGCTCATCTTGCGCGATATTGTCGCAGCAACCCGGCACTAGATTCTCTCCACTAACTGCAATGCTGTGCAGAAGACGAGGTTTTAATATAAGCGATCTATTCTATAACGATAATAAATCTGTAACCGAAAATTTTCTGGTAATTTACGCTTTACCAAAAATAATTGCCCCTAACATGTGTAATTAACCATCCTGAAACCGAAAATCGCTTTTTTGATATTCTTGTTTCTATGTATGTCTGTCTGTCTGTCTGTCTGGATGTTTGTTACCTTTTCACGTGATAATGGCTGAACGGATTTCGATGAAAATTCAAATATAAATTAAGTTAAAAATGCAGAAACATACCTTCAACATAATACGTAACAAAACACATCATTGCCCATTAAATATGTGCCAATCAGCCTAAACTCAGTAAACCTTAAATCCTGTACATACGAAGTGAAAAGAAACATGTTTATAACTAATTTATTACAAAATAAATAATATTAATAAATAAACCTTGAATACCAACAAGGTGAGTATATGCACGTACAATTATACGGTAGAAGACATTCCGAATCATCAACGAAACTGAATCATTTACGGGATCGCGAAACAGATGTTTACAATGAACATGAAAATCAACGGCATATCTTTATTGATATAGCAGGCGAGACCAACAATTTGGCCAAAGGAGTTCGAGGTCCTACGCTGAATTCTGCTTCAAATGGCTGAGGGAAGACCCCGGAAAAAGCCCAACCACGATTTGAACCAGGATCCGTTCATTACGCTGTCCGTCACCCCACGGTGTAGAGTGCAATGCAGTGAACTGAGTACTCTAACTTCCTGCAAATTGCAACCGTTTTGTTCCTCTTTACATTTGCACAGTCAGCTACGTAGACTACTTCTAGATATTTAATCATTTTTCTTAATCACTAATATATACTGCATTAGTACGTTTTGTGAAGATTGTGATATTTCTCTCATTCTTCTTGCACTTGTGCTTTTTTATAAGTATCTGTAATTTTATTTCAATTTTTTATTTGTCTCTTCTTTCTGCATTTGTTTCTTGTATATGTCTATTTGCATTCTTGAGATGTAGTGGTAGAGAAGGCCTGATGGCAACTCTGCCAGATTAAATAAATCAAAAAGTAAATGAAGGAGGGAATAAATGAATTAATAAATAGATAAATTAGTGAATAAATGAATAAATAAATAGGTAAATAATTAAAACAAATCAATAAGTTATTAAACAATTAATAAACATATCAATAAGTAAATAAATAAACAAAATAACGCGCTAGAACATGAAATGCTTACACAAGACAGAAGTCCTGTTACATGTATCACTGCATGAAGTAAAGAACGAGCAGCAACACATCTTGGTATACTATTTATGTATTAGTAAGCAAGCTGAATTCTAATAAATATTATTCAATTTCTATTTGTCAGTATTTAATACACGTCAAGATATAAAATAATAGGCCTAATCTTCTTTTCTAATATAAATGTAGGGAATAATAATATCTTAAAGATAGAAGATGTGAAAACGTTCGCATCTTGTATTGTATCGGTATTTCAACGTACTCGTGCCCTTGCGTATTGTCGTGCCGACGTCATCAACAATGGCCGACAGACACGACAAGACGGATCGTTTCCATGGAAACACTGTGGTTTGCTTTTCTCGGAAGAATAGTTCGGTATGTCTGGAATGCGAACTGCGTTTCATTTGCTGAAGAAGGGAGGCTATCCCTTCACGGGGGCAGCTGCATTTGCTGGGGGCTCTCGTATGGGAGCCTTCCAGACGGCGGGAAGACCTGCGTATGCGGTTGGACCGCGGAAGGAAGGACCAGCGGTAGCGGAAGGCGGGCCCCGATTTTCGTTCGGTAAGCCCGATTTGGTGGTCAAAATTGTGGGGATGGTTGGGGCGATAGGGCTGGGGGGCTACTACCTCTGGAGTAGTGGCAGTCCAGGGGACACGAGGGGTGCCTCCACGCCCCCTGAGCCTGTCCCTCCGCCTTCATCGCCTCAGCCTTCCCCAACACACCCCCGGTACTGTACAAAATTCAAATACTTTTATGCTCCCCCCTGCACTGAAATACACCCACAACAAGTGAGACGACGATCACGCCGCTCACGCCGCACACACCCACCGCCATCTTCTCCGCCTAATCCAGTACCGCCACTACCCCCGCCACCCCCCCATGGTATTCTCAGGGATCCTGAGAAAGACCTGGGTGCCGACCGTCCGCGCCCGAGGGTCACGTTTGACCTTCCTCCTGAGGACCCTCAGGAGGAAGCGATGGCGGGACCTTCTACAGCGGGCGGCCTAGGCACTGACACTACCCCCCCACACAATACAGACGACAGTCCTCCCCAGTCCAGTCGGCAGGATGAGTCCAGTACGGACAGTGAGGACTCTGACTCAGGCAGGATGTCGAAGGAACAGAGACCCTTTGAACCCTTTCGACTTTGGAAACCTATCCCGGCTGAGGAAGCTTTGGAAAGATTTTTGGACTCGGTTAGAAAACAATCTGGACGGAAGTAGGGGAACACTTCCGCGGCTGCGGTCCTGGATCCAAATTCTGGTCGACCTGGTTGGCGAGTTGGTATAGCGCTGGCCTTCTCTGCCCAAGGTTGCGGGTTCGATCCCGGGCCAGGTCGATGGCATTTAAGTGTGCTTAAATGCGACAGCCTCATGTCAGTAGATTTACTGGCATGTAAAAGAACTCCTGCGGGACAAAATTCCGGCACACCGGCGACGCTGATATAACCTCTGCAGTTGCGAGCGTCGTTAAATAAAAAACATAACATTTTATACAGTCGACCTGGTTGGCGAGTTGGTATAGCGCTGGCCTTCTCTGCCCAAGGTTGCGGATTCAATCCCGGGCCAGGTCGATGGCATTTAAGTGTGCTTAAATGCGACAGGCTCATGTCAGTACATTTACTGGCATGTAAAAGAACTCCTGCGGGACAAAATTCCGGCACACCGGCGACGCTGATATCCCCTCCTTTTGCGAGCGTCGTTAAATAAAAAACATAACATTTAGGCCTATATATAGTCGACCTGGTTGGCGAGTTGGTATAGCGCTGGCCTTCTACGCCCAAGGTTGCGGGTTCGATCCCCGGCCAGGTCGATGGCATTTAAGTGTGCTTAAATGCGACAGGCTCATGACAGTACATTTACTGGCATGTAAAAGAACTCCTGCGGGACAAAATTCCGGCACACCGGCGACGCTGATATAACCCCTGCTTTTGCGAGCGTCGTTAAATAAAACCAAATTAAAAAAAAAAATAAATAAATAAATAAAAAATAAAAAATTAAAAAATTAAAAAAATTGCAAACCACAAAAATTGAATGCACTGCCCAATGGTAGGGAGGTTGGGATGGGCAGGGCGGAACTCGACATGCAGCCACCTCCACGTGGTGAGTTCTGGGTTGTTTCAGTTCATACGGAATGAAACAAGCGAAGAGCTGCATCTCAACTGTGAAAGGTGGTACAAAAATTCATACAGGGTGGAAGATGTTCGATAACAGTAAGTTCACGCACTAAGTGCTTAAGATTAAAAGAACAGAAGCTTCCTTCTCCATTTCTTTATTTTTATTTAGTAAGTTTCTAGGAAAGGTCGCTATATCGCAGTGAATTCAGTAGCAGTTGCCAACAGATGGCAACACTCTTCCCTGCAGCACAGATGGCAGTCACGAGGAGATCGCCCTCACACCCTGTACCCGCCGTGCTCTGGCTTAAGATGAATGTAACAAAAACATTATCGTCGTTGTTCCTACAATATCTCCTATGTGCAAAATATAATTTTTTCAGTAGGAAGAATAAACACATTTATTAGTGGAATTTTGTTCATTTATTTATTCTACACATTTAAATAACATCTCTGTGCAGTCAGACTACATAATTGATAACAATAATCTACGCTTAATAAGCCAGCGTGTCACAACTACAAAAATATTTGCTTAATATTCACATAGGAGATTACATGTTCCTCTACTTTACATGGGAGGAATTGCATTGCATAGGCTACAATATAACAAGCGGTAGTAACGCGTATACAGTTACAATGAGACTCACAAATTGAGTTTAATTAAACAATTTAAATTGTTCAAAGTGTAATATTTTTTTATGTGTATTAAGAGTCATAAAGCGAATAGCACTCGACCGACTGCGCCATGCAGACCGACTACTTCACTTTGCTTATCCCCTCTTCTACTTTGTGTGTCCTCATTTTCACAGCTCTCCGTATATAAATATTAGATATATTTATATTTAGTTGGTACTATTCTAATACACGCTTCTATTGTGACGAGAAACGACCAGTAGATTTTATCCAGTGTCCTCTCTTTCTATGCAAGCTTGTTCTGCTTTAAAACTCCAAGTTGAGAAATTAAAATCTGTAGATTGAAGTGATCCCCATTCGAGGTAGGATGCAAAAAGACTGGAAAATACTCCCTAATGTCGGCTTTAGGCATAGTAAAGGTCATGTAGCACGTATGGGCGAATCCAGAAATACATATAGAGTGTTAGTTGGGTGACCGGAGGGAAAAATAAAATTGGGGAGACCGAGACGTAGATGGGAGGATAATATTAAAATGGATTTGAGGGAGGTGGGATATGATGATAGAGACTGGATTAATTTTGCTCAGGACAGCGACCAATGGCGGGCTTATGTGAGGGCGGCAATGAACCTCCGGGTTCCTTAAAAGCCAGTAAGTAAGTAAGTAAGTAAGTGCAAAAAGTTATTGCTGTATCATCAGCATATTATCATTGTTCATAATTATAATGTCCCGTAACAAATATTTATTTTCATCAACGATGCCTTCGAGTAACATAATCAAGATCAGAACCGCCTCAATGTAATGCTTTACTGAAGGCAAGGCTGGATATTGGTCCCAGCGTGACGTCATCTGTGCAAGTGAGAGGGGACGATAGCTGCGTACCGCCTCGCCGGTATTCTTCCACCATGGGACATACATAAATGGGCAGGTCCTTCAATGCAAACCCAACATTCTCCAATCTGTCCTATTTTCTGTCTTCCTCTTAGTCTCCGCACATAATCCACATATCTTAATGTCGTCTATTATTTGATTTCTTCTGCCCCGAACTCTTCTCCCGTTCACCATTCCTTCCAGTGCATCCCTCAGTAGGCAGTTTCCTCTCAACCAGTGACCCAACCAATTCTTTTTTCTCTTTCTAATCAGTTTCACTATCATTCTTTCTTCATCCACTTTTTCCAACACAGCTGCATTTCTTATTCTGTCTGTTCACCACACGTTTCATTTTTCTCCACATCCACATTTCAAATGCTTCTATTCGTTTCTCTTCATTTCATCGTAATGTCCACGTTTTTTCCTCACACATTGCCACACTCCACACAAAACACTTCACTAGTCTATTCCTTAGTTCTTTTTCCAGAGGTCCCCAGAAGTTGCTCCCTTTTCTGTTAAAAGCTTCCTTTGCTCATCTTTGCGATTTTTCTTCCCATTGCTTTCCGCACACCACTGTCTCTTTCGAATCTTAACAGATCACAGGGGCCCAAGCGTGGCGGTGAGAGAGTGGATTTGACTAATTGGGCCCTCCGGACTTCACCGAAATTCACCGCAGGGGTTAAATATTAGTTCTATCAGGAATTTTGACCTGATCAGAACCGGGAAATCATAAATAGCCTTTGCCCCCCGCATCCTGGACGAACTTGTACAAATCGTCGGGAAATCTTGGAGGGGGTTGGGCCACTTTTTCCACAAATGTTTGTTTACTTGTGCCCTCGTAGTTCAGTCGGAAAGACGTCGGAATTTAGATGTAAACGTCTGAGTTTCAATTCCTCGTCACTGCTTTTCATGTTATTGTGTTTGAAGATAGTATAATATAATAATATAAAAAGAAAAAAAACTAACACCAGTATTATGCAACTGTATTGTTCCAAACTTAATATTAAATGTATGTTATTTATGTCGCTTAAGAACGATAAGAGAATATGAATGATAACTTCAATATTATTTATACAGGATCACTAAAGAACGATAACAATATAAATGGTAAATATCGGTTTGTTTAATTTATATAAGATATTATATAACATACAATTAATTATATAAGGCGGTCTTGGAACTGTGTGGAGGACGGTTGAATTTCATTGGTAGAAGGGGTGGGAGTGAAGTATATTCGAAAACTCAGGTGCTATAAAAATTGAAGTAAAAATAAAATGATATCCCTGTAGTAAACCATTCGATATGTACATTTAAGGTTCAATTGAAGTAACAATTTTATTTCATGGGTTTGAGCTACAAAATTAATTAGGTTTCCATCACAGACATTTCATTTAGGAACATTTATATATTTGGTTAATACTAAAAACATTAAATTCGGAATGGATCAAGTTTGTTGAAACGAAATGAGTGAATCACAAAACTTATCAGGAACACGCGTAACTTATTCCTGAGTTCGTTGTGCGCAAGAAAGTGGCTTGTATTCAGAGTGTTAAGAATCTATTTCTCTTTAGAGAGCAGATCACTGTGAATCAAACCGTAACCCGTCTCCATCTACGCATGCTTATGAAATTTATGTCCATCCAACATCTACATAAGCGATTCACATATTTCCGGGTAGGTGAATCTAATCAGGACGCGAAGTCTAAAAACAAATTTGCTGTTGAAGTTGTTGTTCGCACTAAGAAGAAACTATCAGGTAGAAAAATAATACAATGTGAAGTAATGACAAAGATTATTTTCTCACTCTTCTATACATAGCAATATAGCTGTAAGAGAAATAGACCTACAACTAGCATCGGTCTGTTTTGATCAGAGCGTGTTGGTAATTTGCTGGATTGTGTACGCAAGCGGTGGGTTATATACGTCTATTTGATATTGCTTTTATTTATGTTTACTTAATTATCGGTCTTCTGACTTTATTAATACTTAAATTGCAACAGCGAAATAAATATACTCCTATGAAGAACACATCAATGGAACGAATATTGGAAACGTGTAGTTGATCTATTTCATTTCGAAAATTGTTTCCATAGTAACATCACAACAATGCGTTTAGGTTACAATGATAAGCAGTGTTAATGCGGAGCTTCTCCAACCGCCTCCAGTATCTCGCTGCATCTGTACTAAGAATAATAACACACATCAAACAATAAACGCTTATATTTCAGAGCATTTACACGTATCCACAAATTTATCGCTTATTTGAATGACTCGGTGCAACACTCCCCAACGCACCTTTGTGCGTCAATTGATTTATGTGCTGCTGCTTGTGACCCTGACTGGTGCAAGAAATTATGTTTCGAGTTGTTTCCGACCTCTGTTGGTTAGTATTAAAAGATGCTTTTCCTGCCGCTGCTTTGTGGCACAGATGTTCTAACTCACTCATTTATAGTGCGTAACACAACTTCGGTATTCAGCGTAATGGTTGTACCAAGAACTGACGTTCTTCTGCTTAAGTAGTAAAGTCTCTTGTAACCTAAGCTGTGTGCACACATTACGCAGTTCATAGCTCTCGCTGTAATGAGTTACGGATCTTATGGACCTAATTTGTAAATTAGTGAAGTAGGGACCCAATGTCTGCCATACATTTTATCGTCGACATACCGCATTTGAATTTCTTGCTTTCTGTATGGTGGTGTCCACACCTGTGGAGTAACGGTGTGCGCGTCTGGCTGCGAAACAAGGTGGCCCGGGTTCGAATCCCTGTTGGGGCAAGATACCTGGCTGAGGCTTTTTCCAGGGTTTTCCCTCAACCCAATACGAGCAAATGCAGGGTAACTTTCGGTGCTGGACCCCGGACTCATTTCACCGGCATTATCACCTTCATATCATTCCGACGCTAAATAACTTAGATGTTGATACAGCGTCGTAAAATAACCCAATAAAACAAAAAAAAATGTATGGTGGTATGCATCGTACCTTAAACCTATTCGGGAACATTATCACTGCCCATCGACATCGCCTTCACACCTGTACGTAAACATACATGCCTTCAGAGATTAGACAGAGTTCCGGAACTCTTACCACAGAGATCGCTCTTTTATGGCTTCTCGCCTGTGTGTACGCGCAAATGTAATTTTAGTGATGCACAAACATCGCATACGAACGGCTTCTCCCCCGTGTGTCAGCGAACATGGCGTATTTGACTTTACAAATTAGAATAAAGTTTACCACAAACATAACAACTGAACGTTTTATCGACGGCGTGTGTGCGTGAAACATGCCTTTTGAGAAGGACGGAATTCGAATAGTATTCTCCACACACATTACAACTGCATTGCTTTTCAACGGCTTCCGTGCATTTATGCCCTCTCAGACTTCGCGAAAAAGAGAAGCTACAGATCGAGCTTGTTTTCAAGTGATACAAACAATATCACAAAGATTGGCGTTGATATGGATGAAAAGAATCTTAAATTATGACAGAAATCTAATATATATATATATATATATATATATAATATACAATATATATGTACCAATAATAAAAAATGGCCACATGCACTGTGTGAGCTTTGGGATCACATTCTTCAACAGGAAAATAGGTTTCATAATTTCCGATTTCTCGTCTTGTATATTAAAATTACTATTCTTAACTATAAAACTCGTTTCAATACCTTACCCCAAGAAACCCATCTTCCGTGTGATAAAGAGTATTTTCATATAACGAATCCACACTTTCACAAATTTTGCTGAAAATACGAGTTTGCAACACCCTTCCTTTGATGGAATTTGCCACTTTGTATTCAACTATTTACTTACTTACAAATGACTTTTAAGGAACCCGGAGGTTCATTGTCGCCGTCACATAAGCCCGCCAGCGGTCCCTATCCTGTGCAAGATTAATCCAGTCTCTATCATCATACCCCACCTCCCTCAGAACCATTTTGATACTATCCTCCCACCTACGTCTCGGCCTCCCTAAAGGTCTTTTTCCCTCCGGTCTCCCAACTAACACTCTATATGCATTTCTGGATTCGCCCATACCTGCTACATGCCCTGCCCATCTCAAACGTCTGGATTTAATGTTCCTAATTATGTCAGGTGAAGAATACAATGCGTGCAGTTCTGTGTTGTGTAACTTTCTCCATTCTCGTGTAACTTCATCCCGCTTAGACCCTAATATTTTCCTAAGCACCTTATTCTCAAACACCCTTAATCTCTGTTCCTCTCTCAAAGTGAGAGTCCAAGTTTCACAACCATACAGAACAACCGGTAATATAACTGTTTTATAAATTATAACTTTCAGATTTTTGGACAGCAGACTGGATGATAAGAGCTTCTCAACCAAATAACAATACGCATTTCCCATGTTTATTCTGCGTTTAATTTCCTCCCAAGTGTAATTTATATTTGTTACTATTGCTCCAAGATATTTGAATTTTTCCACCTCTTCGAAGGATAAATCTCCAATTTTTATATTTCCATTTCATACAGTATTCTGGTCACGAGACATAATCATATACTTTGTCTTTTCGGGAATTACTTCCAAACCGATCGCTTCACTTGCTTCAAGTAGAATTTCCGTGTTTCCCCTAATCGTTTGTGTATTTTCTCCTAACATATTCACGTCATCTGCATAGACAAGAAGCTGATGTAACCCGTTCAATTCCAAACCCTGCCTGTTATCCTGAACTTTCCTAATGGCATATTCTAGAGCGAAGTTAAAAAGTAAAGGTGATAGTGCATCTCCCTGCTTTAGCCCGCAGTGAATTGGAAAAGCATCAGATAGAAACTGACCTATTCGGACCCTGCTGTATGTTTCACTGAGACACATTTTAATTAATCGAACAAGTTTCTTGGGAATACCAAATTCAATAAGAATATCATATAATACTTCCCTCTTAACTGAGTCATATGCCTTTTTGAAATCTACGAATAACTGATGTACTGTACCCTTATCTCACATTTTTTCTCCATTATCTGTCAAATACAAAAAATCTGATCAATAGTCGATCTATTACGCCGAAAACCGCACTGATGATCCCCAAGAATTTCATCTACGTATGGAGTTAATCTTCTCAAAAGAATATTGGACAAAATTTTGTACGACGTCAACAAAAGTGATATTCCTCAACTATTACCACAGTTTAGTATATACAGTTGCGAAGCTCAATACTTACTAAATATGCAAACATAGATAGTTGAAATATGCATCCATAGATAGTTGCTAGCCACCAGGATCGCTACTATCGCCTCATCACAGAGACTTTCCCTAGCAGACGATAAAATGTATTGTACTTTTGATATCGTGCTCTTTTGAAAAAGTAACACCTTCCTTCCACTATTGAAATACGAAATACATAAGGTTTATATATTATTTTCATAAAGTATATATTATATTTTATAAACTCACCTTCCTGGATCTTTCGGAAGGATAACTTTGACCTCTTTTTCTTAGAATTTATAGTGCAACAAACGTCTCCTTGGCCCATATTATTACTCAAATTATTATGTTTTAGCCATTTGCAGTTATTACAACCGATAACGAACATTTCACAGTTTACACAACTTTTCACAAAAATGCGAAATACGGCACAGTCAATGCCTTTTCGCTCTAGGCCAGGCCGTAATGAATGTTCGGGTTTTCTATTTCAGTGTATGGAGCTCAGTGAATTATTATATTATAACTTTATTGCGTATCATTGCTAAGTTTTATTTAGTGTAATGTGTCCATAAGTTCCGTTTACTTCTTGTTGCATAATATGTTGCAGAAATAATTACAAAACTGTGTTATTTTAATGTGAAGAGAATTTTGCATGTTAACATAATCTTTTCGCATCAACATTTTAAGTTTAGAATGGAAGCTATTTTGAGGTTTAATAAAAAAGAATTTATATTGTGATTTTAATATAGCACATCTACCTTCCTTGATAAAGACACAAAATTTATCATACCACTCTTATGAAATTAGTGTACGTACGATTGTTACTTCGTCTCTTAGGTAGTAAATAAATACAATAATTCAATACTCAATTGTAGTATTAAAATACAGACAAATTGAATGTGCGGAGTATCATACATGACATTATGCTTAACAATAATGTATAATTGGGAATTTAGGAATATAAGATATAGTAAACATAACCTATAATATTTCCATATGAATGGCAGGGCATTGGAGACCTGTAAAATTAGACAGAAAGGGGCAACTGGGACAGTAAACATAACCTATAATTTCAACATATCTAAATATTCGTGCGGTGCAACTGAAAATTATTGAATCGTGCATAAATGAATGTACAATAATTTCGCAATATTTAATCGAATTAAAAGCAGGTAGGTCTATTATACATACGAACAACGTAATTTTTACACCAAAAATAATATTACACCTTAACTCGCAAGGAATTGTGTCAGAAGTATCTCCTAATTAATATTTTAAATTTTATTAATGCAATTACGCTATAGTTTAGAGTCATATATGTTACTTTTTATGCATTCCATTTAATTTATATAGTTGAAACGCCGCCCTTTGTGATGGGGTTAAGCGAGTCACATGGTCTGCGTTACGGCCTGTATTAGATCATGATGGCAGTGACACAGTCTATTGTTCCTAGTACACACAGCGCTCCAAGCGGCTAGCAACTCTCGCGAGAAATGCAAAAAATCACCCCAAACTTCGTGACTGTATATACTAGACTGTGCTATTACCGCAGCGCCATGGTGGTAATGGCGAGAAGTACTAGAAACGAAGCTTAACTAACATTTCGTGCAATTGTTACTCCATATATCATGCAACTGTCACTGTATGGCGCGGCGTTCGTTAGTGGAAGCAGGTGGGAAATACACTAGCTGCGCGGGCAAGAAAACCCTGCGGCGTAACACAACAGTGTCACTGTATTTTCAAGCACACTGTGGAATGTGTTTCTTGGCAACCATTAAGAGTGTGAGTGTAACAAGAAATTTCGATATCATATTTAAGCGTAAAACGAGATAACAGTTCAACGTTAAAGTGATGAGATTTTGTTGTCTCTGTCATAGAGGGAAAGGCATTGCATGTACTGTTGTAAAAAGGCAATATCCGTTACTATCAAAATAGAAGATAAACACTGGAAGAAGAACAAAAAGTGCATTCCTTGTGGTCCACTCACCTCTGGTTCTCGTTTGACCACTGGGAACGAAATTGGCACTGGATCTTCCTCAACTTTTACCTCAGATAAGAGATCAGGGATCTGGTTCACATATTCCTCCTTTATACCAGTCACATGATGATCTAAGAAATTCCGTTCCTGCAGTACAAACAGACATCTTAAATGAGCAATTTATTAGTGTGTTAGAAGACGACTTCTAACTTTACAAGCTTTCTCCTATCTTCCACTTAAATACATTGTGAAGAGTAATTCTGTTCCGCTAAGTGGAAGCGAGCCTTACAAGAAATTTCAAACTTGAAACATGAAACCAAGTAACAAGTCAACAATAGAGTTGTGCAACATAACTTGTAACAGTAAACATTGATGATATTCAAGGTTGCCAGATTTTAGATATACCAAAGAGGGACATCTTTTTTCCATTATAGTCTTACTCTGGACTTTAAAAAAGGGAATAAAAATTATCCCTCTACGTATATGTAGTTAGTGACTAATATGTATCTCAAAATTGCAATTTTAATAAAAATCAAATTGAAGGAACAGGTTTCCTAGTACAAAGCAATATTTATCTAGCTGTAAGTTACATCACGTTTCTCTGGCGTCTTTCTCAAGGGCTTGTGGCAATAATATGTTTAACTTATGCAAAATTATTAGGCCTAACTTAATGATAATAGTAGTTCTGTCACATAGTTTTTTATTAACAGTAAAGCACAAGTTCCGAAAGATGGCTCACGTGTGACAAAATAATTAATTTGCAATGTTTATTAATTGATTACAATGACAAAATTTATTGATATCCAACTTCATATTTTACAAACTTCTGCTCAGAACCCATCATTTAACATAGAGTATACATTTACAGAGTTTGTATTTATTACTGGACTTCAGCAATCAACAAGCTTTTATCCATTCTTTGTACCACACATTTCTGATGAACATCTCTCCTTTTTTTTTTAATTTTTAGAAATACATTCTATTCACCATTGAATTCGCTGTTGCAAACCTTACACTTGATTCGTTTTCTCTATTGTTAAACAAAATAATCTTAAATGTAATGTAATTGTTTTGGCCTAGAAGAAAATTGTTACTAGGTAACGATAAAATCATACAGGTGATGTTAATTTTCTGAAGGAGAGACTTTTTGCGGCTCGCCTCGAATCGAAGCAGGACTCGAAAGTTTTATATGAAAGTCGGAACATGTCCTGCCAAACCGGGACATCTGGCAACCCTGATGATATTTATTCTATCTCCATCATAAAGTGCAAGGCACTACAAGTACTGTTGTAAAGAGGTAATGTCCTTAGAATCAAAATATAAGATAAATGCTTGAAGAACAAGCAGAGCATTCATTGTGCTCCACTCACCTAGGCTTCACTTTTCAATACAGCGGACGATATGGACACGGAAAATTTCACCTCAGATGTGAGGGCATGTCCCTGGTCCATATATTCCTCGGAGTAATAAGACATCATTTCGTAGGATTATGTATGACAAAACTAACAAGCGTTAAATAGTTTCATGCACCACCTCCATTATGTTACACGTTAGGTCAGGTGAGGTCAGGGCTGCCTAAATCCTTAACAAAGTTTCTTCCAGAAGGCCGTGAAATGATTAGACATTATAGTAGGGAGCAAAGATATTGGCGGGTCGTACATAGCACATTTTTGCACGTACCACCCCCTCTCTTCTGACCTGTCCATGGGGATGACTGGCTGATAGTGATGGGCGAAGTTGTTCTTTTCCCGGAACAGTTCCGACTGTTCCGGTTCCGAAAAAATACTATGTTCCAAATAACAGTTCCGAAATAACAGTCACCAGTGGTGATGAGTCGGAGTCGTTGAGTCGTTCAAACGAACGGTACAGTATCCTCCCTTTTTACCATGCTGCTCACACTGGAGCACTCATAGGCATGACATAGTACACATTCTTATCTATAGATGGCACTGCAATGCACATTCGAATCGATTTTGGAAAATTGCTGTGCATGCGGACAGAACTCAAAAGCTTAATGTTAGTAATTAAACAGCTGTTGACTACAAGGACAGAATACAACACTTTGTTTTCGTACATAAAGTTATAAAGACATGGTAGCCAACTAAAAAAAATAACATAACATTTAAAACATATGGTATGTAATTTCTGTTCTCTCTATTACATAATAAAAAAAACAAATCATTAATTTTTATTTTTACTTTTCTTAATGCACAGTTATAATAATAATAATAATAATAATAATAATAATAATAATAATAATAATATATATTACAATTTCATAAATAAAAAAGATATATATTGGCAGTACTGAAACCTGGAAACCCCGCAGTGGGTTAGTAAAATGTTGGAATCGCATCTTTACCAAAGTGTAATTTAAACTTCGCATTAAACCTCGCTCTCCAAATCAGTACTTATATGGGTAGTTTCCAACAAATAATGCTACAACATTTTTGTCGTTCTTTGATAACAGAGAAGATTGCACAAAAACTTGTGCTTGTCAGACTTAACCTCAACAAACGACATACAGACATTGTAACTAAACCACTCATTACCATTTACGACTTTAACCTTTGTATAGAATCAGCTGATCAATGAATTAATAATAGTATGCGTACTTTATGACTTTGTAGAATGTTTATAAAACAGAATTGGTCAACTAATGGTGAAATAAACCATAAAGCGGGAATGAATATTACAGATTATTAAATACTTACTATAACATTACAGATGATTGGCCAGTCTTACAAATGTTGATATTAAAGTTCGCGCCACCGCAAGGATTTCAATTTCCATGCGCCCCCCTCCAACCACGTGAGAGTTTCAAGTACCAACTTCATCCAACGAAGTTCCAAGTATAACATAAAGAACAACGAGAACAGTGTAACTGCAGCTGTCGGTTCATCGGAACAAGCTCCGACGTTCCGACTGTTATCTCGGAGTCGGAACATACCTTGTGCAACGCGGTACTGCGAGCCCGCAACAGCTGGGCAAGTGAGCAACTCGGAGTCGGAACACTGTTATTTCGGAACAGGAGGTTCCGACCTACTGTTCATTTTTGCAACAGTTCCGAGACCGGAACAGTTCCAAAATAACTGTTGTGTTATTTTTTACCCATCTCTACTGGCTGACAGTGTATCGATGCGTTCGGGTGTAGTTGCTTGCAAGCCAATCGTTGTGTATTGAGAGAGTATATAGTCATCGTAGCTGTTGTTTGTTCACTGTGTACATATTCAAACAGTATTTTTCAATACTAACAGTGGAATTAATTGCTTCTGTGTCTAGTTGAGCGACATGTCTAGAAAGGGAGCGGATACGCGGAGCGAAGCGAAAAGAATCATTTATAGTGTTTATGAATACTTAAAAAAACTTAAAACATGTGAGGACATTAACAGTGTTATATCTGCAACTCAGAAAGCTACTGCAGATGCATGTGGAGTTTCTGAGCGTACAGTTCAAAGAATTTGTGCAGAAGCTAAATCAGCAGGAGAAACAATAAATATGGAAGTGCCAGGGCTATCTTTCTCTTCCCCCAAGAAGAATGTACCACATACGAAGGTAGTCACTGAAGTTGATAATTTCGAGAAGGAGGTGGTTTGTAGGACAGTTCAAGAGTTCTACGAGAAAGGATTATATCCCACCAGAGGTAAGGTAACGGAAATCATGAAACAAAAAACCAACTTTACCGGTTCAAAATGGTCGATGGGCAGAATTCTGAAAGATCTTGGTTACCGTTACAAGAAGTGCAACGATGGTAGACGCTTTTTAATGCAGAGAAACGACATAGTAGCATTGAGAATATCATTTTTGAGAAAAATGCACTTAATTAGAGAGGAGGTACCACCACGACCAGTCATTTATGTAGATGAAACGTGGATTAATCAGAATCATTCCAGGCAGTACATTTGGCAAAATTCCACCTCAACAGGTGGACTTAAGGTGCCTGTTGGGAAAGGTTCGCGGCTAATTGTGTGTCATGCAGGTTCAGCACAGCATGGATTTATTGAAGAGGCAAGGCTTGTATTTCAGGCAAAGAATTCCGGGGACTACCACGACCAGATGAATGCCACAGTGTTTACAGAATGGTTTGTACATCTACTGGAAAGAAGAAGGTAGTGTCATTGTGATGGGCAATGCGAGTTACCATTCTGCGTTAGTGGAGAAACTTCCTTCTTCGAACTCCAGAAAGGCAGACATTGTGTCATGGCTTACGACTAAAAACATTCCTCACGATCCTTCTCATACAGTTCCTGAATTGTTGCATATAGTGAATCAGCATAAGTCCATGTATAGGATGTATGAAATTGATCAGATCGCATTAAATATGGGACATGAAGTAGTAAGGCTTCCTCCTTATCACTGTCACTACAATGCGATCGAGTTAATGTGGGCGCAGGTGAAAGGCGAGGTTGCTGAAAAAAACAATACTTTCAAAATTAGTGATGTTAGACGTTTGTTGGACGAAGCATTAGACAAAGCTACAATTGACGACTGGAAAAAGTGTGTCAGACATGCAGAGAAACTACAGGAAGAAGATTACAGGAAAGAGTGTATTCGAGACGTAACTACTCAAAATGTAATCATTAATTTAGAAAGTGACAGTTCTCACGATGACTTCAGTGCAAGTAGTGAAAGTGAAGATATGTGAAGTGACTAATTTCAAAATGTAGGCTACTAAATGAAATGGTTTCCTTATTTTCAGTTTTTATTTCATTTCGACATATAATTGTCTTTAATATACCATTTTTATTACATTTGGTGTCAGTAGCTTCGTTTATGGTCTTCCAAAATTGCTTTGGATTATTTTTGTTTTTGTTGAATTTTTCAGAATAATATTTGATTCTCCGATTTCTTATTACATTAGTGAGAATATTAATTCTATATTTTCTGTAATAATTTAATCAAACAATGTTTTGTGGGTCACGTTTAACTTGCTTAGCTAACTTATCCCTAAATCGTATTGATTTAACAATACCTGTGGTAATCTAAGATTTAATTTTTTTGTACTTACTTGCGAATTTGAGAGGGACATGATTAGAATATTTACAAATTAGGCTACAGAGTATTTTATAAAAATTATCGAAACATGTATCTGTGTCTTCATTGTAGAATATAGATTCCCAATTCATATTATTAATATGAGATATTAGGCTTTTATGATTTACCTATATTTAGCTTATAATTGTCCGAAGATTCAGTGGCTTCTCTGCTAATACTGTTATTACTGATTGACAACGAGATCTGTAAATTGGTTAGGTTAACAAGAGTATCATTAATAAGTGTTAATTGAAAATGTCTATAGCGTTGCAATGGGAAATGTCAATATCACTTAAAGACACTACGATGTTTTCCTTAAAATATACATCCATACCATCACATTTATTATACTTATTATTTTTAACAATTTTTTATAACCATTAATATCATAGCCAGAGTCATGATCAAGCCAGGTTTCAGTTAGAACTATAATATCAAAGTAAAAGGAAAAATTAAGTAAAATACAGAGTTGGGGAAAAGTTTTTGTTGATGCTACTAATGTTTAAGTGAAATATTTTAAGATCTGATAGTATATTGGCAATATACACATTGCAGTGAAGTAAATCGTTAAAAACCATTGTGTAATTATTATTATTATTATTATTATTATTATTAAATTTGCACTGATGGATTTCATTTAATATAGTATTACTAAGTATTACTAGCCATTGTTAAGGCAATTATATTGTATAATTAAAAGTGGGAACCGACACAATACTATTTATAAAACTTATTTACATCGTCAACATTAGTGATTTTACTCATCTTTTCTTGCAACTATTTTACCGTCTTTTGTCCATACAAATTTATAATTCTTCAGTCGTGCTGCATCCCTTGTCTTGTTCAAAAGGTCTCTGGTCACTGCTTTCAATTGGTCACCTGCTGTGATTCTTCCTGCCGGAAGGTCCCTGTTGACTTTCTTTGTCGCAATCCCAGGACCGCTGTCGTCTTTCTTGGCCTCATTTCTGAACAGCTGGAGCCATTCATCACGACTTCTCCTCTTTGTGAAGCGGATGACAATAGGACGCGTCTTCCCTGGCCTGGATGGTATGCGATGTGCTACGCTTACATCATGTTGCACCAATTCACTACCGCCTAAGACTTCCGATATTTGGTCAATGACTTCGTAAGTCGATTGTTCATCGATCTCCGGAACTCCAAATAGCATTATATTGTCTCTGCGTGTGTACTGCTGCAGATCACTCACTTCCTGTTTGAGATGGTCATTTTCTTGCACTAGCCTCTTCATCTCCTCCTGCGTGGAGTTGAGTCCATGTCTTGTGTGCGCCAATTCCTCTCTAAGACTGTCGAACTTGGAAGATAAGAATTCAACTGATTTTCTTAGTTCATTCGCCTCAAAATACGAATGCTATTCGATACCAGTATAGTAGTTATAAAATCATGTCGCATATTGTATACCAGTAGTTTGTATGATAACAAATGAAGTGTTCACATGTGCTGTTGTTTAATGAAATAATTATAATGCTGCGCAGAGAAATTACACTAAATACTGACACACAAACAATGTTTATATATAAACACTATTTCGATGTTATAAATTTTAGGTTACGTAGCGAGGAGTGAAAGATGTTTCGGAAGCGACCCTTCGAAGAACGTTTACAGTTAAAGTAGGGGTGGAGCGTGGGTTGGGTTAGTATGGAGGGGTATACCTCCATCCGCCAATATTCCTGCTCCCTAGTATAGCCACGTATAGATGGGATAAACTGTTCTTTTTAAGAAACGGTTTCGACTGTAACAGTTTCATGAACGAAGCTGTTCCAAAATAACAGTTTCAAAATAATATAATTACCGTATGAGCTATTCCATCTCAAATCGACCGAAATATAGAGAAAATTGACTTTACAATTTCTAAATACAATGAAACTTTTTTTTTGTACGTAGAGAACTATGTTACAATGCTTTGTGCAAAATTTGAGGCATCAGAACTTCATAGTGTTTAAATTAAAAAATATTTAAATTTATCGTATTTTCATAAAATTAGCAACTTTAAACTGTTGTGGCTCCGAAATCCTTTCACCAAATGATCAAAATCATGGTTTATTTTGATGCTGAGAAATTAAAGTATATATTGACATATAAACATAACTATGTGGGTCCCTATCACCACGGCATACCGCGTCCACAGGTTGCGGATAGAGATGGCATCCAGATATGGAGGGTAGCTGCGAATATATTGAATAAGCAGTCGTGGATAGCCGATAAGGGGTGGTCCTCCAGCTTGGGGGTTGGGCGAAGGGCTAATAACCAGGGGCGGCTTTCGAAGAGGGGCTGCGGAGCTGCAGCACCCCCAGACATTTGTGGCTCTTGTCTGGTTTTATGTTGTGAAAAACATTTATTATACAGTCTCTATTTAACAGCTCGAATTTTTAAAAAAAATTAATGACATGCACGCAATCGTTAGTGAAGTCACTTCCTCCTCTGGTGCTGCCAGAGCGAAACCAGAGACAAGGACTATAGAGTGAAGCCACTTCCTCCCCTGGAGCTGCCACTTAAATGCCATCGACCTGGCCCGGGATCGAACCCGCAACCTTGGGAATAGAAGGCCAGCGCTATACCAACTTGCCAACCAGGTCGACTATATATATATTATACAACCAACTACAACATCGCCACTTAGATATTTCTAAGGTTCAAATCTGTATATAAAAAATTAAATTGCGGTTTATTTAACGACACTCGCAACTGCAGGAATTATATCAGCGTCGCCGGTGTGCCGGAATTTTGTCCGCAGGATTCTTTTAAATGCCTGTCTCATTTAAAGACACTTACAAGATAAGGCGTATGGAACTAATCTTTAAATAAAGTAAGTTGCTTGGTTTACTTTGGATGCACCCCTCCTTAATTCAATACCTACGAGCCGCCACTGCTAATAACCCATCACCGTAAAAAACAGCTTGTTACGAAACCTAACAGTAAGCGTCAGAATGGGACTGATTCTCCGGCACGACCACAGCAACGGAGGGAAAAGACCTTTGTGGAGGCCGAGACGTAGATGGGAAGATAATATTAAAATTGATTTGAGGGAGGTAGGATATGATGGTAGAGACTGGATTAATCTTGCTCAGGATAGGGACCAATGGCGGGCTTATGTGAGGGCGGCAATGAACCTACTGGTTCCTTAAAAGCCAGTAAGTAAGTATTGACATATAAACAGATTTTCTTACTTTTTGTGGAAATGGAGAAATTTGGATATTTCCTCATTACGACGCCTTTGGCTAGGAAAATATATTTTAAAAATATATAGCCTAGTTAGATTCCGCATAGACAGTACACATAAACACATATTTTTTACTGATGGTATGTTGATAAGAAAGTATTGAAAATATTAAAATAAAGAAAATAATAGTATGCGCGTGAAGTAACCAGCTGACTGTGAGACGGGAGCTAGCCGAGAGAAGCAAGGCCAGGAGACAAACACGTGATGTGTCGTCTAGCAGCGCATGGCTGTGCTAGCTTTATCACAGGTTTTTATAAACACAGGAGTAAAATGACGCCCAACGCTCGCTTATCTTCAGCTGTCGGCCAGTGCGTGCGGTACTGCGCCATTCAAGTCTAGGAGTGTGAAAATAATCTATTTAATACCCTCGAAACGTATTGCCGTACCACTACGCAAACAATGCGAAATCCCTCTTAATAATGCAAAGTTTTTTCTCAATGATTTTTTATATTTTTACAAAAGGTCAAAAAGCCTAAAAGCAAGTAAAATCTGATTAGCTGTCTCTCTGTGTACAATAAAAATAAGGATTACTTGTTAACATAACCTACCAAATTTCAGCTTCAAAATAAGCTCTCGTTCAATCTTCTGCAGTAAATGGTTCCAGAGTTCTGAGCGCTGAAAGAGGCTTGTTTTTATAAAATTGTCGCTCAATATTACGAAACCCGTTTGACTTCCGATAGCATATTTTTGAACATGCACTCCCCTCTGCACCTTGTATAAGTAGGGAAAAAATTAGAGTATAAAAAAATGCGAGGTTTTTCACTGATCGATTTCATAATATGGAATATGCCATATGTACAACATGTAAAACATCAGTGCCAACTGTTCCAAGTGTTGCAACTGTTTCAACCTCTTATCTGCTTCGGGAACATGTTTCAAAGCCCTTGAATCGGCTTTAAATCAGCTGTTCAGTGTATTATGATGACGAAAGTCATTTTTCATAGGTTACTGTTAAGTTTACATTAAATAACTACAATTTAAAACGAATCGATTTTAGTAAAAATTATGCTTATAACCCTAGGAGAGTTTAATAAGGATGGGATTAACCGGTGGTATTTTTCGCGGTATATTAATAATTAACACTATGTTAGGACACCATCAACATATTCTCCATCAATGGACAGCTAATAATATCACATTTATTAGCGAGTTTGATACGTACAATTAAATTGAGCGATCGTACATGGCTACTGTTGCACGAAGGCCGTGTGGAAAATGGATATTATATCAACTTTCGATTGGAGGTCAATGTTAGGGCTACAATTGGCCTTTGCAGACAGCAAAGAAGAGGAGAACTGTTTAGAAACTGAACTGTTTATTTCTTGGAACCATGTGGAACGTTGAAGTGATCACTGGAGCAGTGTTATACTCTTTGGAACAGTTGGAACAGCCTCAAACGCTTAACGGCGTCTTATTACGAAACTAATGTACATAGACACATGGACGATTTTCGTGTACATAAAAGAAAAAATTGCAAATTTGATACCTGCCTAGCATGACAAGACTTGGCAAAACAAGATCACTTGAAGAGCTTAAATATATAGGTAACTTAATATGCTAAATGACAAAAGCATTGATTTCTTATTTTGTCTTAAAGTGTGCTATGAAACAACCGTTATTTAAATACAGAACAGCGAAATAAAACGTGACAAAAAGTAATCCTAAATCGCATACATAGACGTAGCTAGAAACATCACTGTTTCCAGGTATAATGAATTAAGGCCTGTTACCAAGCAATTATTACATTGAAGGTGTCATAATTTTTGTAAGCATTACACCTTCTTTTGTCTCATGATATCGTTACAACATGAGTGATAATGCTTGTAATGCAATAAAAAAAGATGAAGAAAGGACAAGTTCTATGGAGCCTCATTGGAAAAAGATTCGTGACAGTGAAAAAATACTAACAAATTATTCATTTCGTTCAAATCTGAATAACAATCACGAGTGAATAAGGTACTATACCATAATAGTTTAATTTAAAATACAAAATTGCACATTTAACAAGTTTGTCAAATCGTTAATAAAGTTGAAGCTCTGTAATCAAGATGTACAAGAAATTGGATGTTATTGTTCTCATAGTTTTACGTCATGGCTAAGGAATGACCAAAAATAATTTGTTTTAGACCTCTTTCTTAAACCGTCATCGATTTTTGCACAAAACGAAAATAGCAAGATTAAGTGCAACTGTCAAGTACCATTAGATCTATTAAAAGTAATTATTGTTTTATAAAAAAATCGACCATTCATACGTTGCAAATATCTAACTCAGGCATGTCAAAACCCTGCACATTGTGCACTGGTCTCTGTGCAATGTGCAGTTCCTATTCCCCTACCTGGAGGGAGTGAATCGATTTGGAGGGGAACGCGACAGGGCTGTACATTACCTACAGTAGCAGAACAGCTTTGGTTTCTGTAACACAGATCAGTACGGGTGCTCATTGAGCTGTGATTGTGAATGCGTTATGAATATAAAGTGAGGAGTCCACAGATATAATGAAGAAGAGAAATCACAAATCATATAATGTAACTGTTATGATGTTTTCCTCAGCCAATAGTAATTATTTTAAAATGAAAGGCTTTCATCATATCATGTGGACCTAATTGTGATGTGAGAATTTAAATCAGATTAGTAAAGTTCTCAAAATATGATGTTCGCCAGCTCTTATTTCTTAATTAGTACTTTGACGGCAAGATAAACATGACAATGATGTTTTGGAGTCTGTACTAACACAGCCATGAATGGTTAGACGACTTACAACTTTTATTTGATAAGCTGATAAGTGATGAAAATATTGAGTGAAGAACACATAATATGAGGGTCTTGAGGTTGTAAGGGAAGGAAGAAAGCAACTATTTGTAAAGCCAAAACATTTTCTCGAAAAATAATATATAATGGCGAATTTTCCATCTCACGTTACTATATTATCACAATATATTTACGTTAATAAATCTTTAAACCTGACATAAAGAAAATGTCCCCGCTTCACAGCTTGTGGAGTACTCTTTTAACTCAATTCAGTAACGCTCCCAACTTGCTGATACTTGCTCAACGTTTTCCAAATAAACTATATATAAATTTAATTTCAAGCTTAATTTATCCGATTTATTAATAATAATGTGAATTTATATTAATATACAGCAAGGAAAAAAGCCTCACAATGTCCTGTTGCATGTAATTGGGAGTAAAATATTTTCTTTAACATTTGTGCACCAATGGTCCCAATAATGCTTGAGGAACAATGAAAGAGTATTACTTTGAAATAATCAGTACCTACTATGTATAATGAAATACTGTGTTCGTTTTTTTTTTTTGTTTCGAAATTACTGCAATTTTTACATTTTCTTCAAATATTGTATACAAATCGTGTAAATAAGTAATTCTTTACAAACGACTGCTTTGCGAATTGTTACTGAGTAAGTCTATTGTTTCTTGTGTTACAATTATTGTCAAATATAGACACTGCCAATAAATGTGTTTTTTCCTTCTGCTAAGTATGTTTATAATGTCCAAATGTCAATTTAATTGAACACTAGAAGTGCAGAATAGATTCTTGTACATGCCTCCCGCTAAGAACTGGTAAGAGCAACACGTGAATGACGGAATCTGCACAGGCCGGCATTCCGCGCACATACACTGCACTTTCAGTGTCTGATTTCTGACATGCCTGATCTAACTCATCTGAGAACAATGGCTTTAAAAGTGCTTCTCAAGACACACTTCCAACAATTAAACTTAAGATCTCGAGAACTGAGTGCATAAGAATTACGACTGACAAGCCTGGAGTAACGACAACTCGAACAAATGTACAGCGACCTTGAATAGTTGCCCGAGAATGCAGTTTTCGGCATGAAAGTGAATTTGAACAATATTCCTCTCTCTCTGCTGCCTTTAATTGTATCAGCAAACTTTCAGCCGGAAAGAGAGGGGCTTGCAAGATATTATCTAAAGAATGAAAATAAACCTTTTTATAAAATCCTCATCAATATTATTTCAAACAGAAGATATTTAACAAAATAATGGTTCACAGATGAAAGATTTACTTCAACTAATTAAAAACCTTTCACTATTTTAAGGAAAGTTTATTCTTGATTAAATAAGTATAGGTTATTATTTTTGTACGGAAGAGTTGAAGGAAACAATCTGTTTCTATATCCATATTGATCAATTTTATTCCACTCATACTAAGTACAATATACTTCACATTGCCCGTTATATTTCGTAGTCTTCTAGCACAAAGCCTCATAAAGAAGTACTAGAAATAAGAAATAACTTAATAAATATACAAAATTATATTTACTTCAATAAAATTTGGTAAGTACACTGGAAAACTACAAAAGTGTTTTATGATTCACAATAAACCATCGAACAGAATCGACAATGTGCATAACTGAACAATGGCGTTCTTTCGTGAGTATAAGCCAGTTAATATAAACAGTTTCATTCATTCATTCATTCAATGTTCTGCCCAAGTGCAGCACTTTCACGCAAACCCAGCTTCCCGAATCTTTCCTATTTACTGCCTTCCCTTTTGCCTCTTCATAAGATCCATAAATCTTAATATCATCTATTATCCGATATCTTCTTCTGCCCCGAACTTTTCTCCCAATCACTATTCCTTCCAGTGCAGCCTTCAGTAGGCAGTTTCTTCTCAGCCAGTAACACAACCAATTCCCTTTCATCTTCCTGATCAATTTTAGTATTATTCTTTCTCCAATGAATCTTTCCAACACAGCTTCATTTCTTATTCTGTCAGTTCACTTCACACGTTCCATTCTTCTCCATATCCATATTTCGAATCCTTCTATTCGCTTCTCTTCATTTCGTCGTAATGGGCATGTTTTTGTCCCATACAATGCCACACCATACAAAGCACTTCACTAGTCTCTTCCTTAGTTCTTCCAGAGGTCCACAAAATATGCCCCTTTTCCAATTAAAAACTTTCTTGACCATTACTATTCTCCTTTTGACTTCTTGGCAGCAGCTCATATTACTGCTTACAGTATATTCCACGTATTTGAAGCAGTCCACTTGCTCTACTGCCTCATTTAGAATTCGCAAGTTTACCTTCTATGTTTTTGTTCGTATGACCATGGTTATCGTCTTATTTGAATTAATCCCCATCTCATACTACCGCTCACAGCTGTCATTTAGCTCTAGTGGCAAATTCCTTAGTATCATCTCTTCTGCTAACAACGCCATATAATGAGCAAATCGTATGTACTTAATTCTTTTTCCTCCTGCTATCATTCCTCGCGTGGTCTGAAAACAGTCCTTCAAACACAGATAAACTTACTACCAAATTTAAAACAAAGAATTTTTTAAGAATTCAAGTGGTAGCTTAATACTGAAAGTAAGTCTAATGAAATCCTGTGTTAGTTAGACACCACGGATAATAAAGATATCTTTTACGGCCTCCTTACTACAAAACATAGCTCTATGCTGACAACAGAGTGAATCAACTTTCACATTCCCTGCAATTTTCTCGTTATTTGCAAAAAGCTCACCTTTCAAAGTATATACTGTAAAAGTAAAGGCTGGTTCACAATAAACCGGAAACAAGAATCGGAAAGAAAACGCAAACGGTAAAATTGTTAAAAATGTATACATTTAAATGTGAGCATTCACAAATTAACGAAAAGCTTGCCGGAGCCCGAGATCGGGAACGGAGAGTTGGCCAAGTTTCAACTTTGGCGTTCATGTTTCCGATCACAGCACACTAATTTCATTCTATTGCCATCTAAAAGCTATTTTGTCGTCATATATTTTGTAGCAAGAAGATAGTGACATAACATATGCATTATTTTGTTCTGTGCTGTGCATCATGGGGCAAGTTTTATTAGAGGAGATTCTAATATTGAAATCCTCACGTTTACGATAAGCGGCGCGCCTCGTATAAAGATGGCTATCAATAGCTGCATCTTTGAAAACCGACAGGAAGCGAATCATATTTTATTACTGTATTGGTTGTATTACACACTACTTATTCACGCTTCAATTCAATAAATATTGTTGTGTTCATTTTTGTTCTATTACAAATGCCTCTTCTCTATTTTACGTTATGGTAGGCTTAAAATAGGTTGTGATGATAAAGATGCATGGGCATATTCATAGTACCATACCTAATGACAAGTTTCAGTTGAAATTTCGAAGTTGGTTAACCTGTGCTTATGTTGGCTGCCTTGTACTCATGACAGAACGCCACTGGTCAATTATACATTAAATAACATCAGAATGCGTAATATCGACTTTACATATCGTTATTGACATACATATGGATATGCATAGTCGTCTACGTTATCGGTTTATTGTGAATCAAAAATTTTCATATTCACGTCCTCTGCTTCTCGTTCCCGGTTTATTGTGAACCAGCCTTAATTCCATTCTCGTACTAGTTTTCGTTCCCGGTTTATTGTGGACTAGGCCTAAAATTTTTAGCTTGCAGGACAGAGAAAAACACATTTTACAGTCATCGCATTACCAAATCTTTTCGTCACTGTTAGAAAACATATTTTAAATAGCCTTGCAAAATAAACGTTTCAGATACCAGACATGAAAGGATTCTCGCCTATAGGCGTTAAGGGCTTTTTAGGATACCCGCCCGCGAAAATAATTAACCACAAAACTCGCATTAGAAAGGATTGTTACCAATGGGCTTGAGTGCATCAACGCTATAGCTATTAGCAAAAGACATTTGACGGCCGTCACGTTGAGTGCTAGAGTTCATGGCATTTATGACTACTAAGCTCAGGCAATCATTCTAAACGAACATCGCATTTCAAAAGTCTGTCGCCTCTGTGCTGGCGTCCATGGTATCTTAGGGTACTCAACTGGGTGAAACTTTTACCACAAACGTCACATATGAAAGGTTTCTGACCTGTGTGCAGGCGTTCATGGTTTCTAAGGACACTCGAATCTGAGAAGCATTTACCACAAACTTGACATTCGAAAGGTCTCTCGCCTGTGTGTCGGCGCAGATGTCTTTTTAGGACACCGGATGTCGTGAAATCCTGACAACAAATGTCACATTTGAAACGTTTCTCGGCTGTGTGTATCCGTTTATGGCTTCTTAGGTTAGACAAATCCGTGAAACACTTACCACAAACGTCACATTTGAAAAGTTTTTCGCCTGTGTGCCTGCGCAGATGGCTATTTAGTTTAGTCAACATCGAGAAACCTTTACCACAAACATCACATTTGAAAACTTTTTCGTCAGTGTGCTGGCGTTCATGGACTTTTAGAGAATACGAATGCAAGTAACCCTTACCACAAACATCACATTTGAACGGCTTCTCCCCATAGTGCACACGCTCATGGGCTTTTAGGTTACCAGACTCAGAGAAACACTTCCCACAAACATCACATTTGAAAGGTTTCTCGCCTATGTGCACACGTGCATGCTTTCTCAGAGAACCCAAATGCGAGAAACACTTACCACAAACATCACATTTGAACGGCTTCTCGGCTGTGTGCAGACGTTCATGGGTTTTTAGGTGACCCGACTGAGAGAAACGCTTACCACAAACATCACATTTGAAAAGTTTCTCGCCTGTGTGCACACGTGCATGTTTTCTCAGGGAACTCAACTGCGAGAAAGACTTACCACACACATCACACTTGTAAGGTTTTTCGTGAATGTGCGTGCGTTTATGAGCTTTCAAGTAACACAAAATAGAGAAACACTTACCACAAATATCACATTTGAAAGGTTTGGAGGCAATGTGCACGCGTTGATGTACTCTTAGGTAATACAACTGCGCGTAAAACTTGCCACAAACATCACATCTGAAACGATTCTCCTCAGTGTGCAGGCGTTTATGAGTTTTTAGGTTATGAGAGTTAGAAAAAGACTTCGCACAAACATCGCATTTGAAACTTTCCTTGCCTAAGTCATTGGATAAATGACTGTTCAGTTTTCCCGTAGTCGAGGAACATATTTTAGAGAATTCTAATTCGAATTGTTTCTCATCTTCACGAGTCCGCACAGGCTTTTCCAAGGAACTTGAATTCTTGGGAATCTCGCGCACAGTCTCGTTCTCTTCAAGAGCAAGACTGTCCAATTCTAATGATACAGTCCTCTGATTGGTAGCTGCAATCCTGAAGCGAATATACTATCAGTCTATAAAATAGTCGCAACAAATATACATTCAATTTATTGAATATTCAAATGAAGAAAAACCTATTTCATGGAGATATATTGCGATTAGAGATATAGCCTTGTAATTAATTAATGAGTAAAAAAGGATGTATCAGAGTGTCTCAACAATTTGGACTTCACCCGTACAATATATTTTATAAAGAGTACACCACGTTAGTCAAGTCTTGGTTTTTATTTATAATAAACCTCTCTGTTCAAACTCACCTGCCTTTGCTTTACTATTTTTCAACAATCGTGTTATTTTAGGTAATTGTTTCGAAATTCGGGATTGCAAATGTGCTATAAAGTTCTGTATCTCTTATTCTTGTGATATATGGGATCTATATAGTATGCTAATTCTGTCACTTTAAAATTAGAAAAATTTGCAGGGGAACATAACTGATTCCATTTCGTAGCAAGCGTAATACTGAGAAAATCTATATTGGTATTATCTCTAACTTTATATTTGTTGTCTTGCGAACGTTAAATTAATAACAATGCTTTAAAAGTACTGCAACAATTTAAATTACAATTGTAAAAGAATATAGGCATTTTTAAATAATGTTTATGCCTTATTTCTTTTTTTTTTTTGTACAAGCTGTTATATAAATTAATTACACTTAAGGGGAGAGGATGGTATTTTGTGCTGAAAAATGAGTAAATTTAAAAAAAAAAATGCTTTAAAATACTCTGTGACATGTGTGGAACGCATAGCATAACATTTTGTGCATATCTGTGCCCTTATCGGATGTTGAGACGTCATTTTTAAACTTCCTGGGATATGAATTTTTAAATCACACGCCCGCTTATATCGGTTTCCAGTAACTTCATTTTTTTACCACATTGCCAACTAATAAGGATATAATTTCTGAACTATTAAAGATACATGCATGAAATTTACAACACACATTCATATTAGGAAACTTTTCTCTGTAACAGAATTTTGTTAATTGATTTGATTTTAAAAATACGTCCGTGTGTTTGCAAGAAAGGAAACCAGATAACTGTTATTAAATTTTAATTGTTTATTTTACACACGTAGGGACGAATATCAAAATTCTGTTACAGACAGTTTGTAGAACATGCTTTTACAAATATATTGCAAAAAATTGTTTGAATCTATCTTTAAAAAGGGTTTAGTTATATCGGTTTTAGTACAATCCTGCATTGGGTATTTTTTTTATTTCAAATTTTGGCCCCCAAATATTTTTTCTTCAAAATATTTTTATTTGGTTCAGTTGTCACAGCTATGAGCTCTCTACATAAAAAAATTAATATTTTACAACAAATAGGAAAAATGTTAAAAAAAAATACCATCCACTCCCCTTATTTTACTGCTGACTATTGTGCTTGACGTATTTCAGGCACTAATAACATGAAATATTTCATTTATATGAATGTGATTTTCACTACAACTATAATACCTCACTAACAGTAACACGTTCTACATCCATGTCCGAACGCTGACTAGTCATACAGTTATAAGCAGTCTTTTACACAGAATCACACGGCCATCCCATAACCATAACCTCTAAATCATAAGTTGCTACGCTGATTTCGTAGCAGCTCTGCTCTAAACTCACAGAGTGTGAGAAATATTGGAGAGTAATAGAGTTAACGACTTTATTGCTAAGAACTCTGTATTAGTTAAGAATAACAGCAGCAAGTTTTGTGTCTGAGTGGGACAGTAGGGCTAGGTCTATGCAGTGGAAGAAGAATCAGTGGCTAAACAGAAAGAAATCCAACCCCTAATGAAACATTGATCATGAACCCTTGTATGTATTATTGTAGTTGTAATTTTGGTGGTGTGAAAGTGAAAGACTGATGCCTTAACCACACCAGAATGCATGAACGAACAGAGAAATAAATAAATGAAAAATAAAATAAAATATGAAAATTAATGTTACACAGTACTGTAAAGGTGATGAGCAAAGAAAAACACTTGGAATGGACTCAAAATGGTAGTTCAATATTTCCCTGGAGTACAATAAGAGTGTGAAGGCCCACTTCTTGCACGTTCTTCCACATTATATTCCTGAAAATCTACGCCCTTCTAGTGAACAACATGAAGAAACGTTTGAACAGAACTTATGGAAACCAGATACCAAGGGAAGTGGAATGTGAAAGCTATGACTGATTATCGCTGGATGACTCGTACAGACAGTTCTTCTGAAGCTGCTTCTGGACAGTGAAGAAAACGGACACTTCAAACACAATGAACTCTACGTGAAGACTCGCACCCCACACTCACCTTTCAATGAAATCCTCGTTGTCCTCTGCCGTTACTGCCATCTTTGGCTCCTCAATCACTGTGTCCATGTCTCTTTGCTCTTCCTAAAAATACAGAGCAAATAAAACAGAAAGATAGCACTATTTACATTAACAAAAGCGCATCAAGTTTAGATTCCACAGAACTCCATTCAAGTATTGTTAGGGCTACCAGAGTTTTAGCTAAAAGAAGCCAATTCTTGGACCAGATTTTTCACGGGATAATTCTTTTCCTTATAGAACAGCGTTTTCCACCCTTTTTCAACATGTCGCACAATAAAGGCGTAATTTAAAATCCTGCAGCACTCTATATAAAGCTGTTTTTCCAAGCTGGAGGGGAATATTGAGGGTTTTAGGACAGAATGATCGCTACCAAACACAAATAAAGCAAATAAATGTATGTATATGCATTAATATATTAAATAAAACAGTTTTAATTTTATATCAATTATTTCTTAGTCAACATATCGGGCAATAAATAGTTGAAAGGCACATGGTACAAAAAAAAGTTAGAGAAGAGAAACAAAATACATATTATTCACAAATTGGACTAACACAATTTATGTAGCTTTATGTAAAGTTTATGATAGAAATGCAAAATTTAATTACTGAGAATTATTCCAGTGCAATAATTTGTGTTAATTATTCGTGTTTTTCTTTTAATTTGTTATTTAGGAAATTAGAAAACATACAATATCATCACATTGTTGCTAAGTATTTAATGAGCGAAACATGTTCGTTCATAAAGAGAAATAAAATTTTAATTTTAATTAAATTTAATTAACTGTTTTAAATTCTAATTTTACTGATATGGCTACCCTACATGCGTGTCAGTCATTTTCGTCTCTGCTGCTCGTACACCTACGCTGTGTTTACTGAAGGTTGACTGCCGCATGAGTGGATAGTTGCAGCGTGCCGTGGCAAACTGGTGGAAAATGGCTGTTATAGAATAACTATTTAACTACTGTATAGCCCTAATAGCAGTAATTATCTATGATCGAACAATCTGATTTATAGTGACGAATATGGTAGATTATTTAAGTGCTTTATTTTACGACACTGTCAACTGTAATGGTTCTCTAATGTCTGACCGAAATACAGGTGACAATGGCAGCGAAATGAGTACAAGATCCCGCACCGAAAGTTCGGCAGCATTTGTTTTCAATAATTGTTTAAATGATAAACCCAGAAAAACTTCAACCAGGTAACTCTTTCATTAGCAGGTACCTATATAATGGCCTGATTCAGTTTGCTTTTGATAGCACTTCTGTGCTCATAACACCAGCAGTTAAAAATCGTATTCTATTGACTATTACACTACGTCACACTTACTTTTGACCAAATAAACCGGTACGAAAGGACGTCTTTCAACCAATCATGGCTGCTTATCGCATAATTGTATCGCGTCCCTAGCATTTGTTTAATTTTACCGCGTCCCTAGCGTTTGTTTCTTTTTATCACTACCCTAGCATTTGTTTCTTTGTTTGCCAACATTTCAAAGTGCACTGGTCTGGACGTCAAAAAACAGAAAATTACAAACCACTCCAGTCGATGCATAGCACTTTCAAATACGACTCGCATTGGCATTCAAGAACAAGAATTAATAATGATCACTGGTCATACATATAGAGCACCATTCGGAAATCCTGAATAAGTTGAGGGATACACCATGTACATCAACGAGTTCACTTCTTTTATGCACACGTCCAATATAACATCAACTGAACCACCAACCACTAAAACATTCAAATTTGAAAATTGTACTTTCAATAATTGTTTCTTTTAAATTATTCATGTTTACTTTTTATTTCATCATCGTTAATTAAAACGTTTCTTGTTTATTTCATCATCCCTAATTAAAACTTTTCTAACACTTGTTTATATTATTTAGGTTATGTTTGTTATAGCTTCTGCTATATGATATAATGGACAGTCACGTATCAGAGATTGTTTAATACTAAGATTTATTGAAAATCATCTGTCAAGTAACATAGATTACTGGGACCCGGATGACTGAAGTGGGATGCAAATGTTATAATAAAAATGAAACTAATCAACAAAGCCTTCTTGACTAGTAACCAACGAGTTGGATCCTAGTATTTAACTCGTTGCTAGTAACCGTCCATAGAGTTCAATAAAGATTCCATATTTGGCACAACTGATAACAAGAAAACATAATCACAAAACACTGCTGCCATCTAGCGTAATGTTGAGATGGTACAATAATACAATTTGAAGACACTTGTATTTTCGTAAGGAAATTAATATTTTATAGTATTGGAGTACTTTGTTATTTTTCTAATGTTTATTTATTATCTTCTAATCGTGTAATATTCAATTAAATCCCACTCGAGTTTTGATTTTCTCTAGATAAATCAAAATCTCTAGTGAGATTACTGTTGATAATTAAATGTTGCGCATATGTGAATAACAATGTTAATACTGTCTAATTTATACCAGTTTAGCTCCATAATTTCTGCGAGGCAATATCATGTACTATGAAATTAAACCAAAGCTGTAATATACAAAGATTCCTTTGCTGTGACCACAATGATCATTACACCACATCGTAGAGATAAAATTGGTTGCAAAATTCGTTCGACAATTTCGTGAACTTGATAACTTGATAAGAGTAAAAGAAATAAACAGTAGTTTCATACATGCTCTGCCTGCACAGATATATCAGAACATTTTGTTAAATTTGCACTGTACTCAAAATAAGCTACATAATTTATTTTTAACATACAAATTATATTTTCTTTACAGATAACATAATGTTCTAAAAAGATACATTGCAAATATGTAAATACTTGGAAACACAGGTTGAACAACAAATGAAGATCAGTGATAATGTTGCAAATACATCTAAAGCAAAATCTATTATTTGGAAATAGTAAAAGGTATTGAGAATTTAGAAAAAGACACAGAAAAGACAAAAAGAAGTCGGGGCCTTGAAAATAACATTTTTTCAAAAGCACTGTGGGAATGTGTAACTTTGTAACAATTAAGAGTATAACAACCTTATCCGCTTTTATGATTAAAACATAAAACGTGATAACAGTTCAATATCAGTTCTCTGAAACATGACATGACTTGTAATAGTAAATAGTGCTAAGTGTTTTTGTCTCCATCATACAGTGAAAGGCACTGCAAGTACTGTTGTAAAGAGGCAGTGTCCGTTACAATCTAAATACAATTTAAAACTCGAAAAAGGACACACAGTGCATTCCTTGTGCTCCACTCACCTCTGGTTCTCGTTTCACCCCAGGGAACGAAATTGGCACTGGATCTTCCTCAAATTTTACCTCTGATCTCAGATCAGAGCTCTGGTTCACATATTCCTCTTTTATGCCAGTCACATGATGATCCAAGAAATTCCGTTCCTGCAGTACAAAGAGAGTCTTAAATGAGCAATTTATTACAGGGTAATAGAAGACGACTTCTAACGTTACAAGTGCCCTTTATATATCCGCATATAACGACTTGACATGTTGAATAGGGCTAGGATTCATATGCAAAAGCAAATATTTGATGAAAAACCAATTTTTAGACATGTTATGAACGACTGGCATAATACGAAAAGATAATTGTGCATATTTCAGCCATTCCTGTATATAATATACAGGGACACCATTTTATTTTTACTAACATTTCTAATATTTACCTGGCTATGCCTTTGGATCAACGATTGAAAACCGGAAACACCGTTTGCTACCCCCTTCAACGACTGGAGTTCGATGATACTGATGTAATAATTAAAAACAAATCGCTCTACTAGGAATAGGAGGGAAGAAAAGTAGTTCATCGATTTACGTAAACTAGGAAATATCACGCTTTTGAGTCAGATAATTTTCATTAGGTTTTTGTTTAATTAAAATACAGTACAGTATTAAAAATAAGTGTTTTTACTCACGAACTGAGGTGTCCATGCGGACGTATTCATTATGCAGTGTATATTGTACTGTCTACAGCACATTAACGTACACTATAGAGAATGAGGTTAAATTGAAAAATAATCATAATATGGATATGTAAACACATTTTTCAAAATGGTGGCCGTTCATTTCGATTCAGGATTCAGTTCTAATGTCTGTAATTCCAATTACCAGTTTCGTCCTTCGTACTAGCAACTCATGTTGAAATAATTCTGTACTTACTCTGTAAAAGAATACCTTACGTGCTGTAAATTCAATCTTCACTTCTGCTCGATCCGAAAAGATAAAATTACTCAGACATGCTCTCTACTGCCCGTCCAAGTAGTTATGTCTAAGGATCGTAGAAAGAGGGGAAATCACGTGACAGTTAATTACTTAATGAGGCCCTTATATTTAAGTTATTGTAAACAGTTGTATGGGTATAATATTACTTAGACGTCCAATTCCTAACCGAAATTAATGTTCTCAGAAAAGAGCTAAGACAGCCCAGCCACTAGCCTTTACAGAGAGGCGAATAGAAGCAGGTGGGGGAAACCGGGATGCGAAGTAGGCAAATGGAAAATGATTCAATATTGAAAGCTCTTTCATCACTGGAAAACGCGAACATATTTTTGGAACGCGCTGTTTACTATGACCGTAAGGCTACTATGACTGTACATGCGGTCTTGGATCTATGTGGAGGACGGTTGAACTTCATGAGTAGAAGGAGTGGGAGTGAAGTACATTCAAAAACTCAGGTGCAATAAAAATTGAAGTAAAAATAAAATGATGTCCCTGTACTATTGTGTATATATTGTAGCATATGTTCAAGACTGTGTTGGACTAAACCCAAAATTTAAGTTGTTTTCAAAAAAAAAATAATAATAAGACTCTGGATCAATTGTTGGCATAGATTTCCGCGGACTGTGCACATGGTGTGTGGAGAAGTTCCTGGGCTTATACCGCGTTGTCTTGGTGCTAGTGGCTGACGTTTCAACCACTGTGTCGTTTGTGGTCATTTTCAGAGCTATCGAATAAGGTAATAATGTGCGAGCTTGTATATATATATACATACTAGGTTCAAAAAGTTCCCGGAATTTGCTAGCATCATAGAAACAACGTACCTTAAACACTATTCTACAGCATTCCCTTCAAAATAGTTGCCTTCCGCAACAACACACTTTTGCCAACGCGTGTAGAGATCCTGGAAGCAGGCCTGGAAGCCATTTTGTGAAACCCGTCTTAGTGCTCTCGTCGCGTTTGCGATAACCTCTTCAGCATTGAATCTCCGTCCTTTCAGATGACTTTTCAGACGGGGAAACAGAAAGTAATCAGGTGGTGAGAGATCAGGAGAGTATGGTGGGTGATCCAAAGCAGTTATGTTGTGCCTGGCAAGAAAATTCTTTACAATAATTGCGCGATGAGCAGGTGCATTGTCATGCATAAGGAACCAGTTGTTTTCTACCCACTTTTCTGGACGTTTCCTTCTCACTGCGTCCCAGAGGCGACGGAGGGTTTCTACGTACAATTCTTTCGTTACAGTACGACCTTCTGGAATGAACTCATGGTGCATGAGACCCTGAGAGTCGAAGAAAACTTCCAACATAACTTTGCTTTAAGTGTGCTTAAATGCGACAGGCTCATGTCAGTAGATTTACTGGCATGTGAAAGAACTCCTGCGGGACAAAATTCCGGCACATCCGGCGATGCTGATATGACCTCTGCAGTTGCGAGCGTCGTTAAATAAAACTTAACATTTAAAATAACTTTGCCTTTGGAAGTGTCCCTAGGAAATTTTTGCTTCCGAGGAGATGTTTTCGATTTCCACTCAGATGACTGTCGTTTAGGGACTGGGTCGTACAAGTAGCACCAGTTTCATTTTGTTTAAGAAATCACCATCTTCATCAGCCATACTGATCATGTCCCCAGCAAAACACAGAACTTGATGTTTGTACTTTGCTCTGTGGACATAATTACAAAATGCGACGAACAAACAAAACACAATGATAAACAATTGCCTACAACTCAAAACCAATAATTGCCATTATCAGCAAACTTTAAGGAAATGACATCATGAATGTTACCAACAAAACAAATGTATAATACCCCTTGTTATATATTAATACGAAAAATGGTAGTAAAATCCCGGGAACTTTTTGAACCTAGTAGTATATATATATATATATATATATATATATATATATATATATATATATATATATATATATATAGGAGTCTCAATGGAAGAGGACTTCCAATGATAGGCCGTAGGTTCTAATAGACTTTTTTTCATCAGAATGATTCCAGAAATCAAGTCCTAGAGTACTGCCCAACCTCTGTGAATCACCCTGTATATATGAGATTTTATTGCCGAATCACAGAATGAAATACGCTGCAGGTAAAATAGACAACTTACATTACAATCAAAACAAAACAAACATTAGAAGAAGAAGACACAGTGCATTCTTTGTTCTCCACTCACCTCAGGTTCATGTTTCACCATAGGAAACGAAATTGGCACCGGATCTTCCACAAATTGTATCTCAGTTGTGAGATCTTGGCTCTTGTCCTCATATTCCTCCTTCATACCAGTCACATGCTGAACCGAAAAATTCAGTTCCTGCAGTACAAAGAGAGTGTTCCAAGACGACTTCTAACTTTACAAGTTGCTCTCTATGTGTCTGTATGTCACAGCCTGATCAAAACGGACAGTATGTGCTTCACATTACGATGAATAAGGACAGGAAGCATATGTAAATCCATATATTCATGCAGAAACATTTGTTATACTCGTTATTAACGTCTCTGGTGATGAATATGCAAAGTTAACTCTGCACACTTGTTTAATATTTGGGCCATTACTGCATATAATACACTACTGTGCATTATACTTAGCGTATCTTCAACACTGTGTTAGATTAGCAACAATATTTGCGTAGTTTAGTAAAAGAAACAATTAGAGTCTGGATTATTCCCTAGTCAGCACGTAATATTTTTTGCTTGACTGTACTCGATGGCTAAAAACCCCTTGTGTATGAAGGGAAACTGTGGAAAAAACACGACAGCCCGATTTTGTTCTATTGAACTACTCAGCAAAATTCTTTTCACAAGCTGCAAGTAAATGGGTACTTAAGGGGAGAGGACAATATTTTTTTGGTGTAAAATGAGTAGATTAAAAAAAAAATCTTTAGAATACTCTGTGATATGTGTGGAATAGATTGCATAACATTTTGTGAGTATTTGTGCCCTTACCGTATGTTGAGACGCTATTTTTAAACTTCCTGCGCTATTGATTTTTAAATCAGACGCCCCGTTTTATCTTTATTTCCGGTTACTTCATTTTTTTGCTACATTGCCAGACAAAAATGGATATAATTTCTGAACTATTAAAGATATATGCATGAAATTTCGAACACACATTCTTTAGACCATTAGAAATATTTTCTCTGTAACAGAATTTTGTTAATTGTTTTCATTTTAAAAATATGTCCGTTTGTTTGCAAAAAAGAAATAAAAAATTATTATTAAATTTTAATTGTTTATTTTCCAAATGTAGGGACTAATATCAAAATTCTGTTACAGACAGTTTGTAGAGCATGCTTTTACAAGCACATTGCAAAAAGATGTTTGAATCTATCTTTACAAACGGTTTAGATATATCGGTTTTAGTAAAATTCTGCAATGGATATATATTTTTTTTTTCAAATCTGGCCCCCCAATTTTTTTTTTAATTTAAATTTGGTTGTGTTGCCACAGCTACGAGGTCTCCACATACAAAAGATTAATATTTTACACCAAATGGAAAAAAAGTTTTAAAAAATACCATCCTCTCCCCTTAAGTGGCCATTCAAACGCTCAGGTAGGCGATATGACCCAATTAGATGATCTTGCAATCTGCAATGCCGACCTTGATATTTACAGCGAAACTGACATGATCGCCTTAATCTCGGTTCACAAACTGTAAGTTCCATAATATCCAAAAATGTTCAGTAAGGCCTCTATTTGTTGTTCTTGATCTTCGTAATCTATGCTGTATGCATAATTATTATATTTTGGTTTGACACCCTCAATCTTTATGAAGCAATTGCGATATTATCTGCACGTACACCTAGCCTAAAACGAAATTAATCATTTGAAACATTACCGTAATTGAGACTTTTAGGCAAAAATACAGAGAAAACAAAAGAAAATCGAGACCATAAGTATAACAACACATTATTAAATACACTGCAGAAATGTGTAGCTTTGCAACATTAACAGTAACTGTAACAAGAAACTTCGTTTTCAAACTTGAAACATGAAACCAAGTAGCAATTCAACAATAGATTTCTCTGAACCACGACATAACTTGCAATAGTAAATATTGATGATAATTATTATATCTCTATCATAGGGTGCAATGCACTACCAGTACTGTTGTAAAGAGGTAATGTCTTTAGAATAAAAGTATAACATAAATACTTGAAGAACAAGCAGTGCATTCCTTGTGGTCCACTCACCTCAGGTTCACGTTTCAATACAGCGGATAATATTGGCACGGGATCTTCCTCAAATTTCACCTCTGATGTGAGGGCATCTTCCTGGCCCACATATTTCTTGCAGTAGTGAGACATCATTTCTTAGGTCTAAGTATGACAATACTGACGGTCGTTAAATTGTTTCCAGCACTACCTCCATGAAGTTACACGGTCATGTCAGGGCTTACTGAATCCTTAATAAAGTTTCTTCCAGATGGCCGTGAAGTGATGAGAGGGACAGACACGATCGCGATTCATAAGGGCTGTAACGGCTGTACTTTCATGTTTCATCATTCATTGATGTTATTACAGTATTATTAGTTTTCTGTGAATATTGCTGATTAAAAGATTCACGATAGAACATCCACCCCCCACTGTAAAGGAATACTGCACACTTGTATCACTGCCAATGTCAATTACCTTGAAAATGCGTAGGCTTTTTAGTGTGAAATAGTAGAAAAAGGATGTGATCAGTTTCGGAGCTGTATGATTACCCGACTCGCCCTAATTACATTATTCTTACTTGTATACCAAATCTGTCCTGCATGAATGAAGAACACCGCCATATTTCTTAAATGTCCTGTAATTTGAGGTAGAGAATAAAGATGATTTCAGTGTCGCCAACACCTCTCACATAATAGTAAGGGCGAAGGAGACCATTAGAACAGATTGTGATTTATCATCTCAACACATAATTCTCATTAAGTGGCCAATACTGAGAGCAGACGACAGGCCTTCTCATGTACTGGCTGCTATTATCCTTCCATTTAATTTATGGTTTTGAACTCAGTGGATGCATTTGTGTTATTAGAAACTTTTTTTTCCCCAACTTCTTAAGGATATTCTGACATCATGAACGTTTCAGAGAAGAGTTTCATTATGTTATATTAGAGCATAATAAATTCAGATTTCGAAAATAATTGTAGATATGTAATATTTACTTCTTGGTTTTCATGAATGGTCGTAGTTGGTAATTGCATATGGAGCACATTGGTTCAACATTTGAACAATGTTAAGAACTGTTCCACAACATTAACTTAACAATACTGTGAAAAGCTAGGTATTTAAAGTTTAATATAACGAATTTATTCATGACATGGCTGGGGGGTGGGGGTGAAATCTGAATGCAATTAGGCCTGGTTTGTGACTTTCCCCTCAGTATCTAAATTGACGGTTTTTGTTTAAATTGAATTCAATTTAAGTAATTAGTTACTGAGACTGTCAAGTTTTGAAATTGAAGTCCTGTATGTAATTTCTGCAAATACAAAATTCTAAGATGTTTATTAAGCAATGTCTTATATTTCTTCGCCATTTTATATTTTAAAAATTGATAATGTAGTGAATAAAAAATGTAAATAGAAAAACTGTACGAATGTGCCTGTTTCTTTCCTACACACTTAACCTCACCTGTCACATAATATTACACACCTAGCCTATAACTTGTAAATGTATGATTTTGAATTCCCAATTTTAGAAAAATGGCTGTTTTGTTTTTGAAACCTTCACTCATTTCAGGGGACCTTGAAAGATTTGTAAATGATCTTCATCTCAACATTGATGTTGACAAGTTTCATGAATATTTTTGTACCTTTAAAATATCATTACTTACTGACTTACTGGCTTTTAAGGAACCCGGAGATTCATCATGTTCTGAAATCGGTTCCTCAAACCCAGATTAAACTTCTTCAAATTTATGACTCAGAATCTTTTAAGAATTCTATTTTAATCGTAATTTGGTCAGATACACTCTGAGTTAATTAGACACGATGGATGAAGAGGATATTCTATTACAGCCTCCTAACTGCAAGATATACGACGAGGAAATAGCTTAACGAGAGCAATAGAGTGATTGTTTGTTGTTAATTGCGAATGCTCAATTTTCAGTATATGTAAATTAACAACATTTTCGTTCTTGTTGAAGTTTTCATTCCCGGTTAATTGTGGATGATGAATAAAGATTTTAGTTTACAGGACTGGGCAAAATACGTTCCACAGACATCACATTATTAAATCTTTTCGTCCGTATGTATTGAACACAGTTAAAATAGTCTTAGAAAATAAACACCTTTGAGAGATGTCAGACTTGAAAGGATTCTCGTCTCTACGTGTTAAAGCCTATTAGCCTACACATTTATTTTTAGACCACCCAACATCGTAAAATCCTTATCACTAACGTCACCTTTGAAACGATTCTGGCCTGTGCGTAGCGGTTCAAGGTTTCTTAAGATACCCAAATCCAGGAAATATTTCCAACAAAGATTGCATTTAAAAGGTTTCTCGCCTCTGTGGCGGCGCAGATGGCTATTTAGATTATTGGACATCGAGAACTCTTACGATAAACTTTACATTTTAAAAGCTTTTCGCCAATGTGCATGCGCTCATGAACATATAATTAATAGAAAATCGAGTAACACTTCCCACAAACATCATTTTTCAAAGGTTTCTCGGCTGTGTGTGCAGACGTTCATGGACATTCAGGTTACCCGACTGAGAAAAGCATTTACCACAAACAGCACATTTGAAAGGTTTCTCGCCAGAGTGCACACGTTTATGTTTTTTTAAAGAACTCAACCACGAGAAAGACTTACAACAAACATCACATTTGAAAGGTTTCTCGGCTGTGTGCACACGTTTATGGGCTTTTAGGTTACGCAGCCGAGAGAAGCATTCACCACAAACATCACATTTGAAAGATTTCTCGGTTGTGTGCAAACGTTGATGTCTTTTTAAGGTAGTCGGCAGTGAGAGGCATTTACCACAAATATCACATTTGAAAGGTTTCTCGTCCGTGTGCAGATATTTATGCATTTTTAGGTTATCCGACCGAGAAAAGCCTTTACCACAAACATCACATATGAAAGGTTTCTCGCCAGAGTGCAAAACTTCGTGTAGTTTCAGCTTACGCGATTGAGGGAAACATTTACCGCAATCATCACATTTGAAAGGTTTGTCGCCTGTGTGCACATATTCATGATTCTTCAGAGAAGACAAATGAGAGTAAGACTTATCACAAACATCACATTTGAAAGGTTTCAACCCAGAATGCCGAAGTATGTGGCTTCTCAGGTTAGAGAACTGGGCAAAACTCTTACCACAAACATCACATTTAAAAGGTTTCAACCCAGAATGCAGAAGTATGTGGCGTCTCAGTTTACAGAACTCGGCAAAAGTCTTACCACAAACATCACATTTAAAAGGTTTCAACCCAGAATGCAGAAGTATGTGGTGTCTCAGTTTAGAGAACTCGACAAAACTCTTACCACAAACATCACATTTAAAAGGTTTCCCGCCAGTGTGGAGCCGTTTATGGAAACGTAAACGATTCGCCAGGGTGTAACATTTTCCACAAACATCACATTGGAAAGGTCTCCTGCCAGTGTGCAGAAGTTCATGGTTTTTTAGGTTACGCGACTGACAGAAGCATTCACCACAAACATGACATTTGTAAGGTTTCTCGCCAGTGTGAGTGCGTTTATGTGATTTTAAACCACACGACGAAACGAAACACTTACCACAAACATGACATTTGTAAGGTTTTTCGCCATTGTGCGTGCGATTATGTTTTTTTAAGTAATCCATCAAAGAGAAACGCTTACCACAAACATCACATTTGAAAGGCTTCAAGCCACTATGGAGAACTATATGGGTTCTCAGGCTATACAACTGCGAGAAACTTTTACCACAAACATCACATTTGAAAGGTTTCCTTCTTACGTCCTTGGACTTGTGACAGTTCAGTTTTTCCCCAGTTGAGAAACATACTTTAGGAAGTCGTAATTCCAACTGCTTCTCACCTTCACGACTCCGCACAGCTTTTCGCAAGGAAAATGAATTCTTGAGAGTGTCACACACAGTCTCATTCTCTTCAAGTGGAAGACTGTCCAAATCTGTTGATACATTTCTGTCATTCGTAGCTGCAATCCTGAAGCAAATATATTATCAATCTGTAAAATTGTCGCAACAAAGACACATTCAATTTATCGAATATTAAAATAAAACACACCTATTTTCATAAGGAAGTACATTATGATTAGAGATACAAGCTTGTAATTAATTTATGAGTAATGTTTCAACAATTCGGACTTCACCTGTATAATTATTTTTATTAGAATTACAAACCGTTAGTCAACTCTTAGCTACCGTTTACCTTTTATTTTTAATAAACCTCTCTGTCCAAAATCACCTGCCTTTGTCTTACTTTTATCGAGACGAGCGAGATAGTTTATGTGATTGTTTCGGAATTCGGGATTGCAAATGTGCTATAAAGTTTGCTATCTCTTATTGTTATGACATATAAGACCTTTGTTGTTCGTTAATTTTGTGACTTTAAAATAGGAAATCTTGCAGTGCAACATTACTGATTCCATTTGATAGTAGCGTAATCATGAGAAAATCTGTACTGGTATTATCTGTAACTTGATATTTGTTGTTCTGCGAATACTGAACTAATAACAATGCATTAAAAGTTCTGCAACAATGTAATTTACAATCGTAAAAGAATATAGGCTTACTAAATATAAGTTTTCCCTCCACTTAATGATAGGAAAAATCCGAGCCCAGTAGATCTGGGTTCGACATGCAAGGATCCGCATCCGGAGGGTTGGGTTCGACGTGCAGGGAACTGCATTTGGAAGGCTTGGGTTCGATGTGTTGTGAACAGTATCTGGAAGGCTGCGGATCGACGTACATTGAACTTGAGTGAGTGAACGTGAAGAACTAGGCAAGGCGAACGAACTGTGAACTGAGAACTGTCAGTTTTATTCTGCACATAGTGCACATTAGGAGTACATTTTTGTTCTCAATGATACACGTGTATTGTCATAGTCGTCGTGAGGAGTGCAATACGACTATTGAGTTGCTGTGTTGAGTGGAGTACCCATTGTTGTGGAGTAAATTATTAAACTTTGTTATGCTTGCCTTGTGATATAATACTGCCCAAAACCTGTAGGCCTTCATAAACAGAGTAAATACTTGTGTCAATTCCTGAAGGAAAGAGAAAGACATCAGATATAAATAAACAAAAACAAGTATATAAACAAAAAAGTCGGTGTATGTAGGAATTATTGTTATTATTATTATTGGGATATTTTACGTCGCTGTATCAACATCTAGATTATTTAGCGTCTGAATGAAATGAAAGTGATAATGCCGGTGAAATGAGTCCGTGGTCCAGCACCGAAAGTTATCCAGCATTTGCTCATATGGGGTTGAGGGAAAACCCCGGAAATAAACCTCAACCAGGTAAATTGCCCCAACCGGAATTCGAACCCGGGCCACCTGGTTTCGCGGCCAGACGCGGTGACCGTTACTCCACAGGTGTTGCCTGCATTTAGTAATAATGCCATTCAATTTTATATGTGGTATAGAACTACATCACGTGTGCTACCTACAAACACTTGAACATAATTGGAATTATTTCTTCACCATTTTGTCCAGTGTGCGGTCTTTAGGAAGCAGTACAACAGAATCATTAACAGCGATGTCCAGCGCGATCCTCTAAACCAGCAACGTCATCAATTTCTCTTACGTGGTTTCTTCAATTTTGTTCCAGGACACCACGTGTTCAAGCCTTACCACCCCTGATATCCCTCTCCTACCTGCAGTCTTATGTTAGACGTCATAGGGAAGTACAAATTTAATGCAATGCATCACTCGACCTCATGCTTAAGAGCAAAGAGCATTGAAGGCTTCATCACAATATCCTCAATTATATCCATGTTCGGCAGTACGTATAAATGTATCCAGTTCTTCCCTTTCATGAAACTTAACAAATCTAATCTAAGGAGTCGACTGGCAGACAATAATTTGCGTTCAGTTTTATGGACTGCACCCGCTAACGTAATATTACCGACAGAGAGAATGTTATATATAAAAATGAACTTTAAACAGACGTCTGGAGCAGGGGCTTCAAGTGAGAATATTAAATCTTGTAAAGTAAAAAAAAGTTTTTCGAGATTATAAGCAGGGTAAGTCACGCACTGCAATTGCAAACAAATAAGCAATGAAATAAAAGCTTAGGATATAACTACTTTTTTGTTGTTATTCAGTTTGTGCATGTATTTACGTGCCAGAATACGGTTCTTTCTTTTCGTTTAGAAGAATATGCTATATTATTTAACGTGACATACCGCTAATTAATAAGCAAATAGTCATAAACCCTTAAATATATCAGAAATAATCCAATTTTTAAACAATGCCTATGGTCTATTCCATATAAAATCGATCAGTAAAAAACCTCGCATTATTTGTATACTGTAATTTTTTCCTTATACAAGGTGCTGAAGGGAGTGCATTTTCAAAAATATACTATCGAAAGTCAAACGGTTTTCGTATTATTGAGCGACAAATTTAGCATATTTTGTAAAAACAAGCCTCTTTCAGTGGTCAGAACTCTGAAACCATTTACTGCAGAACATTGAACGACAGCTTATTTTGAAGCTGACATTTGGTAGGTTATGTTAAGAAGTATTTTTTTTATTGTACACAGAGAGACAGATAATCTGATTTAACTTGCTTTTAGGCTTTTGGCCATTTGTAAAAAGTAAAAAAATATTGAGAAAAAACCTTGCAATTTTTATTGTGATTGGGCATTGTTTGCTTAGTGGTACGACAATAAGTTTCGAGGGTATTAAATAGATTATTTTCACACGCCTAGACTTGAACGGCGCAGTACCGCACGCACTGGCCGAGAGCTGAAGATAAGGGAGCGTTGCGCGTTATTTTACTCCTATGTTTTTGAAAACCTGTGATAAGGCTAGCACAGCCATGACTGCTAGACGACACACCACGTGGTTGTCTCCTGGCCTTGCTTCTCTCGGCTAGCTCCCGTCTAACAGTCCGCTGGTTAGTTCACGCGTGTACTATTTATTTTCTCTATTTGATATTTTCAATACTTTCTTATCAACATACCATGAGTAAAAAATATATCTTTATTTGTACTCTCTAAGCGGAATATAACTATATATTTTAAAAACATTTTTTCCTAGCGAAAGACGTCTTAATGAGGAAAAATCTAAATTTCTCCGTTTCCATAAAAAGTAAGAAAATCTGTTTATATGTCAATATAAAGTTTAATTTCTCAGCATCAAAGAAGACCATGATTTTGATCATTGGGTGAAAGGGTTTCGGGCTACAACAGTTTGAAGTTGCTAATTTTATGAAAATACGATAAATTGAAATATTTTTAATTTAATCACTATGAAGTTCTGATACCTCAAACTTTGCACAAAGCATTGTATCACAGTTCTCTACGTACAGAAAAGTTATATTGTATTTAGACATTGTAACGTCAATTTTCTGTATATTTCGGTCGATTTGAGTTGGACTAGTTCTTATGCCTTATATCTTTGTCTTCTATAGAAGTTGTCACATAAATTCATTACACTTAATTTACTCCTGATTATTACTGTGCATTAATAACATGAATTGTTACATTTATATGATTGTGATTTTCACTACAAATACAACACCTTACTAACGGTAACACGTTCTACATCCCTGTCTGAACGCTGAGTAATCACACAGTTATAAGCAGTCTTTTACACAGAATCACCCGGCCATCCCATAACCATAACCTCTAAATCATAAGTTGCTATGCTGATTTCGTAGCAGCTCTGCTCTAAACTGACAAAGTGTGAGCAATATTGGAGAGTAATAGAGTTAACGTCTTTATTGCTAAGAACTCTGCATTAGTTAATAACAACACCAACATGGGTATGTTGAGTAATATCTGTAGCATTCTCCTGAATGCAGGCTGTTTGTGTTGTATGGGGTGATTAGATGTGTTGTGTATGTGTGTGGTGGTGGTTGGTTTTCTGTATATTTTGTAGGTGTGTTTGTTGTCAACTTTTGTTATGGTGATGTCCAGGAAATTTATGGAGTTGTTTTCGAGATGCAGTGAGTATTGGAGTTTAGGGTGCATTTGGTTTATGTATTGATGTAGTTTGTGTATTTGTATAGTATGAGTATTTCGTCTACGTATCTATGCCAGTATATTATGTTGCCTGTATGAACGAACGGACAAACAAAGATACAGAGAAATAAATAAACGAAAAATTAAATAAAGTAGGCAAATTAATGTTACACAATAACTATAAAGGTGATGAGCAAAGAAAAACACACGGAATGGACACAAAATGGTAGTTCAATATTTCCCTGGAGTACAATATGAGTGTGAAGGCCCACTTCTTGCACGTTCTTCCACATTACATTCCTGAAAATCTACGCCCTTCTAGTGAACAACATGAAGAAACGTTTGAGCAGTACTTATGGAAACCAGATACCAAGGGAAGTGGATGTGAATGTGATCACTGATTATCGCTGGATGACTCAGACAGACAGTTCTTCTGAAAATGATTCTAGACAGTCAAGAAAACAGAAACTTCAGACACAATGAACTCTCTACGTGAAGACTCGCACACCACACTCACCTTTCGGCGAAAACCTCGTTGTCCTCTGGTGTTACTTCCATCTTTGGCTCCTCAACCACTGTGTGCATGTCTCTTTGCTCTTCCTAAAATACAGAGCAAATAAAACAGAAAGATAGCACTATTTACATTAACAAAAGCGCATCAAGTTTAGATTCCACAGAACTCCATTTAAGTCTTATTAGGCCTAACAGAGTCTTAGCTAAAAGAAGCCAATTCTAGAAGCAGATTTTTGACGGGATAATTCTTTTTCTTATAGAACGGTGTTTTCCACCCTTTTCCAATATGTGGCACAATAAACGTGTATAATTTAAACTCCTGCGGCACTCTATATAAAGCTGTTCTTCCAAGCAGGAGGGCAATTTTGAGGGTTTTAGGACAGAATGATTGCTACTAAATACAAATAAAGCAGATAAATGTATATGCATTAATATCTATACTAATAATAAATCTGTAGCCGAAATTTTTCTGGTAATTTTCGATTTTCCAAAAATACTTGGTCCTAACACATATAATTAACCGCCCTGAAACCGAAAATCGCTTTTTTGACATTTTTTTTGTATGTCTGTCTGTCTGGAAGTTTGTTACCTTTTCACGCGATAATGGCCGAACTGATTTACATGACAATTGAAATATAAATTAAGTTCCTTGTACCTTAGAATTTAGGCTATATGGCATTCAAAATATTTTATTTAAAAGGGGGGTTATAAGGGGGTTTGAATTAAATAAATCGAAATATCTTCCTTATTATTAATTTCGTGAAAAATATTGCATAACAAAAGTTTCTTTGAAAATAATTTCCGATAAGTTTTATTCTATGCAAAACTTTGATAGGACTGATATTTAATGAGATAAATGAGTTTCAAAATTACAATAACAACGCCATCTAAGGTGGTGTAATGAAATAAAAAATAAATGACTTCGTCTACAAGGAGCCTTGGACAACGACAATCGAAAGCTATGAAACATAGTCTACAGAGAAAGTTTCTGTGTTTGTATGAAGTAATATCGGAAGCTAAATTAACCGATTTGTATAATTAATTATTAATTCTAGATGGACATATTGCTATAATGTTATTACAGTAACTTCTGAGTGAATCGAGGACAGGTAAGATTAAAATAGATTCTTATGCACAGAAAACTTGATAGGCTATTCTGTACATTCGTTTCCTCTATTTCCTAAAATAATTTTTATGACCAAATGAGTGGTCTCTGGATCAAAATGGTCGCATTTCAATTTTTTTAATTCAATATAAATTAAGTAACATAATAAACGATTTATCCTTCTATCAAACACGAATGTTCCCTGGATCAAATGACCTATTTTAATTATGTAATTACTTTATATTTATTTCTAACGGGAGCAGCGGAGTGCATGGGTACGGCTATTATTTAATAAAACAATTTTAATTTTATATTAATTATTTCTTAGTCAACATACCGGGCAATAAATGGTGAAAAGGCACATGGTACAAAAAAAAAACGTAGAGATGAGAAATAAAATACATATTATTCACAAATTGAACTAAAACAATTTATGTACCTTTATTTAAAGTTTATGATAGAAATGCAAAATTTAATGACAGAGAATTATTCCAGTGCAATAATTAGTGATAATTATGCGTTTTTTTAATTTGTTATTTAGGAAATTAGAAAACATAAAATATCATCACATTGTTGCTAAGTATTTAATGAGAGAAACATTTTCTTTCATAAAGGTAAATATAATTTTAATTAAATTCTAATTTTACTGATCTGTCTACCCTACATGCGCGTGTTTACATGAGTGCAACTGGCAAACTGGTGGAAAATGGCTGTTATAGAATAACTAATTAACTACTGTATAGCCTTAATAGCACAAATTATTTATGAACGAACAATTTGATTTGTAGTGACGAATATGGTAAATGATTTAAGTGGTTTATTTTACAACACTCAACTGTAATGGTTCTATAATGTCTGACCGAAATACAGGTGACAATGGCAACGAAATGAGTACAAGATCCAGCACCGAAAGTTTGCCAGCATTTGTTCTCAATAATTGTTTAAAGGATACACCCTATAAAAAACTTCAACCAGGTAACTCTTTCATTAGCAGGTACCTATATAATGGCCTGATTCAGTTTGCTTTCGATAGCACTTCTGTGCTCGTAACACCAGCAGTTAAAAAACGTATTCTATTGACTATTACACTTTAACTACGTCACATTATTTTGACCAATAAAACGGTACGAAAGGACGTCTTTCAACCAATCATGGCTGCTTATCGCACAATTTTATCGCGTCCCTAGCATTTGTTTTATTTTATCGCGTCCCTAGTATTTGTTTTATTTTATCGCGTCCCTAGCATTTGTTTCTTTGTTTGCCAACATTTGAAACTGCGCTGGTCTGGACGTCAAAATATATATATATAAAATTACAAACCACTCCAGTCGATGCACAGCAGTTTCAAATATGACTCGCATTGGCATTCAAGAACAGGAATTAATAAAAATCACTGATCATACCTATGCATCTTCTGAAATCCTATTTACAAATAAATGAAGAGCACCATTCGGAAATCCTGAATAAGTTGAATACACCATGTAGGCCTAAATCAACGAGTTCCACTTCTATTACGCACACGTCCAATATAACATTAATTGAACCACCAATCACATTCAAATTTGAAAATTGTACATTCAATAACACTGAATAACAAAAAAACACTTTCGGTGGATATCTTGATATCCAACAAGCGTTCTAAGACAACTGGAACATGCTGATTCCGAATGTGCAAACCATTTGTCTCTATTACCCACTGTTCTTGAGATATACGACATCAACCATTATGTTTAACAACTGACAGACAGGAATTTCAGTAGAGCATTTATTCCTACATGGAGTAATAATGAACATGGCTTTAGCTAAGAAAATGGTGCAAATGTGCATATATAGAATATACTTCCTTAATTTAAGGTGTGTTTTTTTTTTTTTTTTTTTTTTTTTGTTTGAATTTCTTGACTGTAGAATTTCATTTGTGCTGAGCATTTGTCATGTCGCGCTCAAGCGTCCAGCAGTAGTCAGCCAACATCGCTGCATTCCCATCGACCATGATAGCGTGACTCCATCACAGAGATCTCTTAATGAAAACGTTCATCATATTCGTCGCTGACTGAACCTAGGTTCTCCGGGAAGAAATCAAGATGTGAATCGAGGAGATGCATTTTGAGGGACGTGTCGCAACCTAGCTGTCTGTACGCACAGATGCACTTCTGCACAACATTCACATAGACAGTCGATTTATTATTTGCAAGGAAGTTGGCTACAACTGACTTCAATGCCACCCTTGTGTCTCTTCGAGTATCATCCAGTAAGTCTTGGAAGTGGCTGTCAGCAATGATCTTCCTTATTTGTGGACCTATGAACAAACCTTCTTTCACTTTCTCGTAACTCAACTTCGGAAATTTGTTACACAGGTACCAAAAGCATCTGAGTCATTGTCTAGTGCCTTCATGAAATTCTTCGTGAGATCCAGTTTTATATGAAGCTCTGGCATATAACTTTGTCATGCTCAACCAACGGCACACGAAGGACGTTTTTACTTCCTGTCTGCATTCTATCTCTGATGGCCAGTTTTTCTTTATATAGTGGTTCTTTCTGTCTCTGCTGTCCCATTCGCAGATGAAGTAGCAGTACTTGGTGTACCGTGTCTGCATTCCCATGAGAATTGTGATAACTTTTAAATCACCACAGATACGCCAATTGTACTTGCGACAGCGTATTTTTTAAGAAGTAGAGATATGGTTTCGTACGTCCATTTCTGGTGCGTAGAATATGCAACCGGTACTAAAGAATTTCTGTTTCCGTTGTGTAATAATACTGCCTTCAAACTTGTCTTATATGAGTCTATTTTTTTTTGGGTTATTTTACGACGCTGTATCAACATCTAGGTTATTTAGCGTCTGAATGATATGAAGGTGATAATGCCGGTGAAATGAGTCCGGGGTCCAGCACCGAAAGTTACCTAGCATTTGCTCGTATTGGTTGAGGGAAAACCCCGGAAAAACCTAAACCAGGTAACTACCCCGACCGGGATTCGAACCCGGGCCACCTGGTTTCGCAGCCAGACGCGCTGACCGTTACTCCACAGGTGTGGGTATGAGTCTATGAATAGTCGCCATCTTTCAATGCTGTGTTCCACCCGGAGACTTGACATAAGACCTTGAACGTCTGTGGAGTAGCCAATAGTGTCACTCATTGCAAAAAACTTCACAAGTTCTTTGTGTCTGTGCCGAAACTGTGAATTCCTTGTGCAAGGAAATTAAATGCTTTAAGACGTACCGAGCAGTTCAACGTCACTTTTCGTTAGTGCCGGGTCCCATATGAGATCGCATAATCCCGTATGAGTTTAACATTATTCATCAAATGAATATCTTCTCCAGGTTGGTAGTAATCAGAGTCTGAGTCGTTGACAGCAGATGAAAGAGGACATTATTATTGCGTTTATTCAGTAACTGTGTATTCTGCAGATGCTGTTGGTATTGGACAAGTGACGGAATCGTATGGAATTGGTTTACAAATTGAAGAAACGTCAGGTTTCTTTATAGATGCACGAGTTTTGGAGGACGAGTGACGTTTGCCAAGCAGAAATAACAATCTGTGATGTGGTTGCTACATTCACGCCATATCCTAGGAACTCGAACCAGATTGTTATTCTTCTTTTCCTTACTTAACCAACTGCGCAAGTTGCATGCACAGGTCGAACAGATGAACTGTGGTGTCTACGACTTACTACTATCCAGCTTAGAATCAAAGAATAGTTCATATGCTTTCTTCACAAAACGGCGTAAAAGTCTTCCGATGGGATTTGTCTATTACATAGCCGCACACGTAGCAAAACACTTCTGGTGAATTTCTACAACCTCTGGATGCCATAATAACCACCGTCCACTGTCATTGTCAATGAAAATAAGTAAAAACGAGACAAATGAAAGTATATTAATGCAACAGAGCACAAACGACGAAATTTTTCAGCATTACATTAAAAATAACGAAAAATGACAAAAAATTCGACAGTGTTCCATGTAAAATAAATTTTCGTCGATAATTTCAAAACTTGACGTGATAGAGCAAAACGTTTTTCAGATTTGAAATCAGCATGAAAAACTACATTACAAACAGTAAACATGATGTCAGATATCTACCACTTGTTTATCAGTGTAATTATTCCTTTTAAAATTATTCATGTTTATTTTTTATGTCATCGTCATTAATTAAAAATTTTCTAACACTTGTGTATATTAGTTAGGCTATGTTACAGCTTCTGCTATATGATATTATCGATAGTCACGTATCAGAGATTGTTTAATATTAAGATTTATTGAAAATCATCTGTCAAGTGATGTTGATTACTGGGATTCGGATAATTGAAGTGGAATGCAACTGTTTTAATAAAAATGAAACTGAATCAACAAAGCCTCCTTGACTAGTAACACCGCCATCGTGTTATAGATCGATAACTTCTCGACGAGAAGGCATTGCTAGTAGGCCTAATCATAACTCACTACTGCCATCTAGCATGCATCTAGCGTAATATTTGTAATGTTGAGATGGTACAATAATACATTTGAAGACAGTTGTATTTTCGTAAGTCAATATTTTATTGTATTGGAGTACTTCGTTACTTGTAATCTTTATATACTGTCTTCTAATCGTGTAATAGTCAATTAAATCCCACTCGAGTTTTGATTTTCTCTAGATAAATCAAAACCTCTACTGAGATTACTGTTGACTATTACACTTTTACTACATCACACTACTTTTGACCAATAAAACGGTACGAAAGGACGTCTTTCAACCAATCATGGCTGCTTATGGCACAATTTTATCGCGTCCCTAGCATTTGTTTATTTTTATCAGTACTCTAGCATTTGTTTCTTTGTTTGCCAACATTTCAAATTGCACTGGTCTGGACGTGAAAAAACAGAAAATTACAAACCACTCCAGTCGATGCACAGCACTTTCAAATATGACTCGCATTGGCTTTCAAGAACAAGAATTAATAAAAATCACTGGTCATATATGAAGAGCACCATTCGGAAATCCTGAATAAGTTGAGGGATACACCATGTACATCAACGAGTTCACTTCTTTTACGCACACGTCCAATATACCATCAACTGAACCACCAACCACTAAAACATTCAAATTTGAAAATTGTACTTTGAATAATTGTTTCTTTTAAAATTATTCATGTTTATTTTTTATTTCATCATCCCTAATTAAAACTTTTCTAACTCTTGTTTATATTATTTAGGTTATGTTTGTTATAGCTTCTGCTATATATTATTATGGATAGTCACGTATCAGAGATTGTTTAATACTAAGATTTATTGAAAATCATCTGTCAAGCTAATTAAAACGTTTCTTGTTTATTTCATCATCCCTAATTAAAACTTTTCTAACACTTGTTTATATTATTTAGGTTATGTTTTTTATAGCCTCTGCTATATATTATTATGGATAGTCACGTATCAGAGATTGTTTAATACTAAGATTTATTGAAAATCATCTGTCAAGTGACGTTGATTACAGGGATCCAGTTCATTGAAGTGGAGTGCAGATTTTTTTAATAAAAATGAAACTGAATGAGTTAGATACTAGTATTTAACTCGTTGCTAGTAACCGTCCACACAGTTCAATGAAGATTCCATAGTTGGCACAACTGATAATAAGAAAATATAATCATAGCGTAATGTTGAGATAGTACAATAACACATTTGAACACACTTGTATTTTCGTAAGCCAATTAATATTTTATTGTACTGGAGTACTTTGTTACTTCTAATCTTTATATACTTTCTTCTAGTCGTGTAATAGTCAATTAAATCCCAATCGAGTTTGATTTTCTCTAGATAAATTAAAAACTCTAGTGAATTTACTGTTGATAATTAGATATTGCGCATATGTCAATAACAATGTTAATACTGTCTAATTTATTCCAGTATAGCTCCATAATTTCTGCCAGGCAATATCATGTACTAGAAATAATACTAAAGGTCCAGTATACAGACATTCCTTTGCTATGACCATAATGATCATTACACCGCATTGTAGAGACAAAATTGGTTGGAAAATTCGTTCAGCCATTTCGTGAACCTAATAACTTGAAAAGAGTAAATAAAATAAACAGTAGTTTCATGCATGCCGTACTTGTAGGCCTATATATCAGAACATTTTGTCAAATTTAGAACCTATTCTGGAATTCACTCAAAATAAGCTACATAATTAACTTAAACTTACAAAATACATTTTCTTTACGGATAACATAATGTTCTAAAAAGATACATTGCAAATACGTAAATACTTGAAAACAAAGGGTGAACAAAAAATGAAGACAGGTGATAATGTTTGTAAATACATCTTAAGCAAACTCTATTATTTGGAAATAGTAAAAGGTATTGAGAATTTTGACAAAGACACAGAGAAGACAAAAAGAAGTAGCGTCCTTAAGAATAACATTTTTTCAAATGCACTGTTGGAATGTGTGACTTTATAACCATTAAGAGTATAATAGACAGACAGACAGACAGATAAATAGATAGATTTATTCGTTCCATAATATTCTTCCATTTGCTTTATAGCATAGATTAAAGAACATGTCCAATTCTTACGTTTAACATATAAATGCAATATATATAAAATGCAAATATGAAATATGTACAGAATTAATACCTTAATAACAATAATATTTTATACAATGTAATATGTTTACCGTTTAATAGCATTAAAATAGTTACACAGTACTGTGAAATGTCAAGAAATTCATCTACACAGAATAAAATTGTGAGATATTAAGTAATTTTTTAGTTTTAACTTAAATAATGCAGGGTTATGCTATGATTCTTAATGTCTTCGGGAAGACTATTGAACATTTTTATCGCTTTGATAGCAAGATTAATTTGATGATGGCGTATGAAAATAATTCTTTCTGCGGGTATTTATACTATGTATGTCTGAATTTGTTGGAAAATTTACATAAATATATTATTTATTATTATTTATTATAGAGTATATGTACTGATATGTTAAGGTCAGAATCTCTATTTTTTTTTTAAATAATCTACATGATTCTCTCGTTTTCATAATTAAACATAAAACGAGATAACAGTTCAATATTAGTTCTCTGGGAGATGACATGACTTGTAATAGTAAATAGTGATAAGTGTCTCCATTATACAGTGAAAGGCACTGCAAGTAGTGTTGCAAAGAGGTAGTGTCCGTTACAATCTAAATACAATTTAAACTGGAGGGACACTCAGTGCATACCTTGTGCTCCACTCACCTCTGGTTCTCGTTTGACCACAGCGAACGAAATTGGCACCGGATTTTCCTCAAATTTCACATCTGATACGAGATCAGGGCTCTGGTTCACATATTCCTCTTTTATACCAGTCGCATGCTGATCCAAGAAATTCCGTTCCTGCAGTACAAAGAGACGTCTTAAAAGAAGAATTTATTACAGGGTGTTAAAAGACGACTTCTAACCTTACAAGCATAAAACATAAAAGGAGATAACAGTTCAATATTACTTCTCTGGAACATGACATGTCTTGTAATAGTAAATAGTGATAAGTGTTTTTGTCTGTATTATACAGTGAAAGGCCTGCAAATACTCTTGAAAAGAGGCAGTGTCCGTTACAATCGAAATACAATTTCAAACTCGAAGAAGAACACACACAGTGCATTCCTTGTGCTCCACTCACCTCTGGTTCTCGTTTGACCCTAGGGAACGAAATAGGCACCGGATCTTCCTCAAATTTTACCTCTGATCTGAGATCAGACCTCTGGTTCCCATATTCTTCCTTTATGCCAGTCACGTGATGATCCAAGAAATTCCGTTCCTGCAGTACAAAGAGACGTCTTAAAAGGGCAATATATTATAGGGTGTTAAAAGACGACTTCTAACGTTACAAGCACTCTCTATATATCCGCATGTAACCACTTGACATGATCAATAGGGCGAGGATTCATATGCAAATGCAAATTTTTCATCAAAAGCCAATTTTTGTACATGCTATGAACGTCTGTAATAATACGAAAAGACGATCGTGCATATTTCAGCCATTCCTGTATATAATATACTATTGTGCATATATTGTAGGATATGTTCAGGATTGTGTTGGATTAAAAGCAAAATTTCAGTTGTTTTGCAATAATAATAATAATAATAATAATAATAATAATAATAATAATAATAATAATAGTAATAATATTTATAATAATAACAATAATAATAATAATAACAATAATAATAATAATAATAATAATAATAATAATAATAATAAGAAGAAGAAGAAGAAGAAGCCTCTGGATTGAGTGTTGGCATAGACTTCCGCGACCGGTGCACACGCTGTGTGGAGAAATTCCTGGGCTTCTACCGCGTTGTCTTGGTGTTGGTGGCTGACGTTTCGACCGCTGTGTTGTGGTCATCTTCAGAGCAGTGGAATAAGGCAATAGTCTGCGAGCTTGTGTTTATATATATAGGAGTCTCATTGGGAGAGGACTTCCAATGATAAGTCGTAGGTTCTCCTGGACTTGTTTTCATCAGAATGATTCCAGAAATCAAGTCCTGGAGTATTGCACAACCGCTGTGAATCACCCTGTATATATGAGATTTTATAGCCACGTCACAGTCTGAAAGACGCTGCAGTTGAAACAGACAATGTACATTACAATCAAAACATAAGATAAACATTGGAAGAAGAAAATTACGTTGTTCGTATGTGTAATAGACCTACCTGCCTTTATTTCGATTAAATATTGAGAAATTATTGTACATTCATTTATGCACGATTGAATAATTTTCAGTTGCACCACACGAATATTTAGATATGTTGAAATTACAGGTTATGTTTACTGTCCCAGTTGCCCCTTTCTGTCTAATTTTAGTGGTCTCCAATTCCCTGCCATTCATATGGAAATATTATAGGCTACATTTATTGTATCATATATTCCTAAATTCGCAATTATACATTATAATTAAGTATAATGTCATGTATGATACACCGCACATTCAATTTGTCTGTATTTTAGTACTACAATTGAGTATTGAATTATTGTATTTATCCACTAGTGGTATGATAAATTTTCTGTTTTTATCAAGGAAGATAGATGTGCTATATTAAAATCACAATATAAATTCTTTTTTATTAAACCTCAAAATAGCTTCCATTCTAACCTTAAAATGTTGATGCGAAAAGATTATGTTAACATGTAAAATTCTCTCCACATTAAAATAACACAGTTTTGTAATTATTTCTGCAACATATTATGCAACAAGAAGTAAAGGGGACTTATGGACATATTACACTAAATAAAACTTAGCTATGATACGCAATAAAGTTATAATAATTCACTGAGCTCCATACACTGAAAAAGAAAACCCGAACATATATTACGGCCTGGTCTAGATCGAAAAGGCATTGACTGTGCCGTATTTCGCATTGTTGTGAAAAGTTATGTAAACTGTGAAATGTTCGTTATCGGTTGTAATAACTGTAAATGGCTAAAATACAGTAGTTTGTATAATAATATGGGAGAAGGAGAAGTTTGTTGAACAATAAATTCTAAGAAAAAGAGGTCAGAGTTATCCTTCCAAAAAATCCAGGAAGATGAGTTTATAAAATTAATATACTTTATGAAAATAATATATAAACCTTATGTACATCAAGATTTCAGGTATAATTCCCTGTAAAGTTGATTTGAATAATTTCGAGGGAAAAATTGTTCCGTGGCCTGGTATCGAACCCGGGACCTTTGGTTTAACGTACCAACGCTCTACCAACTGAGCTACCCGGGAACTCTACCCGACACCGATCCAATTTTTCCCTCTATATCCACAGACCTCAAAGTGGGCTGACAATCGTCAAACAATCAACTTCGAGTGCACACTAACTCCGTGTGACTTAAATTGTGGTGTGTGGATATAGAGGGAAAAATTGGATCGGTGTCGGGTAGAGTTCCCGGGTAGCTCAGTTAGTAGAGCGTTGGTACGTTAAACCAAATGTCCCGGGTTCGATACCCGGCCCCGGAACAATTTTTCTCTCGAAATTATTCAAACCTCATGTATTTCGTATTTCAATAGTGGAAGGAAGGAGTTAATTTTTCAAAGGTACAATACATTTTACCGTCTGCTAGGGAAAGTCTCTGTGATGAGGCGATAGTAGCGATCCTGGTGGCTAGCAACTATCTATGGATGCATATTTCAACTGTCTATGTTATGTTATGTTTTATTTAACGACGCTCGCAACTGCAGAGGTTATATCAGCGTCGCCGGATGTGCCGGAATTTTGTCCCGCAGGAGTTCTTTTACATGCCAGTAAATCTACTGACATAAGCCTGTCGCATTTAAGCACACTTAAATGCCATCGACCTGGCCCGGGATCGAACCCGCAACCTTGGACATAGAAGGCCAGCGCTATACCAACTTGCCAACCAGATCGACTTTCAACTGTCTATGTTTGCATATTTAGTAAGTATTGAGCTTCGGAACTGTATATACTAAACTGTGATAGTACCGCCACAGTCTATTGTTTCTAGCACCATCAAAACTCAACCTTCGTGACTGTATATAGTAGACTGTGATATAAGATAAATACTTGAAAAAAAATAAAAAGCAGTGCACATATTGTGCTCCACTCACCTCAGGTTCACGTTTCAATACAGCGGACAATATTGGCACGGGATCTTCCTCAAATTTCACCTCTGATGTGAGGGCATGTCCCTGGCCCACATAATCCTTGGAGTAATAAGACATCATTTCTTAGGACTATGTATGGCAATACTGACGGTCATTAAATTGTTTCCTGCACTACCTCCATGAAGTTACACGGTCATGTCAGGGCTTGCGGAATCCTTAACGAAAGTCCTTCCAGATGGCCGTGAAGTGATGTGTGAGAGAGAGAGAGAGAGGGGGGGGGAGAGAGAGAGAGAGAGAGACGATCGCGATTCATATGGGCTATACTTCCATGTTTCATCATTCATTGATGTTGTTTATTTTTAGTATTATTAGTTTTCTCCGAATATTACTGAATAAAATATTCACGATAGAACATCCACCCTCCACTGCAAACGAATATTGCACACTTGTATCACTGCCAATGTCAATTACCTTCAAAATGCGTAGGTATTTTAATGCAGATTAGTAGAAACCGGATGTGATCAGTTTCGGAGCTGTATGACTACCCGACCCGCCCTAATTACATACATATTCTTACTTGTATACCAAATCTGTCCTGCGTGAATGGAGAACACCGCCATATTTCCTAAATGTCCTGTAATTTGAGGCAGAGAATAAAGATGATTTCAGTGTCGCCAACACCTCTCACATAATAGTAGGGGCGAAGGGGACTATTAGAACGGAATGAATTTATCATCTCAACACATAATTATCATTAAGTGGCCAATACTGACAGCAGATGGCAGGCCTTCACATATACTGGCAGAGTCCGTGGATATATCAGAGTAGCGGAATCACCGAGTCCGGTGCCATTGTTATTCCTTTTCAACACGCCATGGATAGGAATATTTAAAGTAAAACTCAGATATTTTTTATTTGAAGGACAGAAACTTCTAAAGGATCTTCTTACATTTTAGAACATTATTGTCAGTCAACATACTAATGTATAAAAACTATATTTAATAATTATTACACCACAAATATACATTTAAGTGTTCAATACACACCTTCATAAACGTCACAGTTATAGGTATTACAGCAGCATGAACTTAATAAATTACAAGTACCAAATGCAAACAACAATGTTGCAAATAAAATAACAATTAATCTAAACATTTCCAACTGCATGCCCCGTGCAAACTCTCCGGCTTCTGCACATAAGGGGACACTATACTGAAATCTCTCGAAGTTCATTAGTTTTAAGAGTTCATAACAGTGAAATCAATAACTATCATACTTACGAAGCTCCACCAAATTATCACTGGTATATCTGCTTAATAGTGACAAGTGTACAAAATTGCATCCGCTCTATGATACGTGGTTTGCATTTTATTAATCATTTTATTAAAATATTGAACTGCTTTATATAAAAAGTCGCTTGCATTACAATTGACATTATTCTTAAATGATTTTCAATTATATGGCTCCTTACATACACAGAATAAAAGCTTATTATAAGGTTTTGCTGTAAAATTAATCAGTAAATTACCAGAATTATTTATTATAAATAACAAAATTAAGACATAAAAAATTCCTAGTAATTTGCCCATTCGCTGTACTGAAAATTCCAATAGTAATGTTTGTTCCAATGTTTATAAAGAATCATGCAAGTTTCTAACAGTTTTATTGTTAGTGTTATAATAGTGTCTACAGTCCATAGTGATTTGTAAATAAAATTTATCTATTATAATATTTTCATAAGATTACATAATTTTTTTAGTCATCTTGATTTACTAGTGTAGGTTAGGTGTGCACAGCGTGGTAATGTGCATAAGGATAAGTTCTGTATATAATATGCTAGTTCTATATGTTTCAAAATGCCTAGAGAAGAAAAAAAGACACAGACCTGCTTCATTATTATTATTATCACAAACTTTGACGTCGATTTTCTCCACTATAATGTTCTGTAAATTTTGCATTGCTCAAAAAACTACTCTTTCTACAGATTCTGTACTACATGCATGATTTTTGTAGAGGTTTTTGAATATGTTCTTAACAAAACTTACTATCAGTATTATACGTAACACTCATTTTTTTTGTTGTATAGTCAAATGTCCGAAGACAGGTTTGAACCTCATAAGTACCACCGATAAGGCATCACTCATGAGACAACTGGGCCAAGAGATAATGGGGTAGGGTGGCCAGTTTCTTTCCCCCTCCAATGCATAATTCGCCGATTAGCTACATATTCCACTAATCACACTTCAGATGCATACAAACAATTGTCCTAACGATACATCCTATTTCACTTCAGCCCATTTCTTAATTGGCGAACCTCTCACAGCTCTTCCCAACTGTAACCCTGAACATTGTTCCATCAATAGTCTTTCCAAATGGAAACATATCCAAAATATGACTCACGACTTCTGGCGGATATGGCACAAGGACTACCTACACACACTACAACAGCGTCACGAGTGGACACAAGAACAACCCAACACACGTCCTGGCGATCTTGTGCTCATAAAGGATGACAACCTGCCCCCACTTCGATGAAGAAGAGGCTTGGTAGATACAGTCCATGTCGGCGATGATGGTCTTGCCACGGTGGCTATTGTCAAAACCAGTTCCAGCGTCATCACACGTCCTATCAAGAAATTGTGTTACCGAAACCTGACTAGAAGTGACTGTGAAACATAGTCACAACATTGTATCAGACTTTCGCTTTGATGCAACTACTACACTCATTCCAGTAACTAATCCTTTGCATAAGGCCACTGCCTTTTGGTGTGGCGGTATGTTAGGTAAATTTCATCTTTAATTATTATTAGTGTCAACTTTTCATTATGAATTTGTATATTGGCAACATTTGTTAATAAACTTACGAGAAGATGGCTGACAAGCAACTAAGTTTCATTTCAGCCTATGACCGACCGTGAAACAATTTTACCAGAATTGCCTTACAAAGATTCATTAAAAATAAGCTTCAGTACATCAATACTTACGCTATACTTAGTAGCTAAACCTATTGGACTGTCACATTTAGAATGTTTCTCGCCTGTGTGCAAGATTTCATAACTTATATAAGCATCAACTAAGAGAATCACTTAAAACCAACATCGCATTTGAAAGTCTCCTCGCCTCTGTGCTGGCGTTGATGGCCTGTTAAGGCACCCTTATGAGTGAATCTTTTACCGCAAACGCCACATATAAAGGGTTTCTGGCCTGTGTGCAGGCGTTCGTGAACTCTCAGGGCACTAGAATCTGAGAAACACTTAAAACCAACATGACATTTAAAAGACTTCTCGCCAGTGTGCCGGCGCAGATGGCTATTTAGATTACTGGACATCGAGAAAAAGTTTGACGGCTGTGTGCTGGCGTTCATGAACTTTTAGGTTTTATACATTCGAATTACACTCACCACAAACATTACATTTGAAAGGTTTCTCGGCTGTGCTGACGTTCGTGGACTTTTAGGTAACGCAACTGAGAGAAGCATTTTCCACAAACATCACATTTGAAAGGTTTCTCGGCTGTGTGGATACCTTCGTGGATTTTTAGGCTACCCGACCGAGAGAAGCTTTTACCACAAACATCACATTTGAAAGGTTTCTGGCCAGAGTGCGTCCGTTTATGGCAATTTAAGGCACTCAAATTAGAGTAAACCTTACCACATATAAGACACATGAAAGGTTTCTCGCCCGTGTGCACAACTTCATGATTTTTCAGAGATCCCGAATGGGAGAAAGACTTATCACAAACATTACAATTGAAAGGTTTCTCGCCAGTGTGCGTGCGTTTATGAGATTTTAAGTAACACATTAAAGAGAAACACTTACCACAAACATCACATTTGAAAGGTTTCAAGCCAGTGTGCTGAAGTATATGGGCTCTCAGTGTAGAGTACTGAGCGTAACTCTTACCACAATCATCACATTTGAAAGGTTTCTCGCCAGTGTGAATGCGTTTGTGAGTTTCTAATTCATTCGCTTGACTATAGCATTTACCACAAACATCACATGTCAAAAGTTTCTCCGCCGCGTGCAAACGATCATGATCTTTTAGGTTACCCGACTCAGGGAAGCACTTACCACAAACATCACATTTGAAAGGTTTCTCGCCAATGTGCAGTCGTTTATGGACTCTTAGGCTACACAACTCAGAGAAACACTTACCACAAACATCACATTTGAAAGGTTTCTCGCCAGTATGAGTCCTTTTATGAGATTTCAAGCTACACGACGAAACGAAACACTTACCACAAACATGACATTTGTAAGGTTTCTCGCCAGTGTGAGTGCGTTTATGAGATTTTAAGTAACACAACAAAGAGAAACACTTACCACAAACATCACATTTGAAAGGCTTCAAGCCACTATGGAGAACTGTATGAGTTCTCAGGCTACCCAACTGCGAGAAACTTTTACCACAAAGATCACATTTGAAAGGTTTCTTTCTTACGTCCTTGGACAAATGGGTGTTCAGTTTTTCCCCACTTGAGAAACATACGTTAGGAAGTTGTAATTCCAACTGCATTCCACCTTCACGAGTCCGCACAGCTTTTCCCAAGGAAACTGAATTCTTGAGTATGTCACTCACAGTCTCATTCTCTTCAAGTGCAAGACTGTCCAAATCTGTTGATACATTTCTGTCATTCGCAGCTGCAATCCTGAAGCAAATATACTATCAGTCTATAAAATAGTCGCAACAAAGACACATTCAATTTATTGAATATTAAAATAAAACACACCTATTTTCATCAGGAGGTACATTATGATTAGAGATACAAACTAGTAATTAATTTATAAGTAATGTTTCAACAATTCGCACTTCACCCGTACAATGACTTTTATAAAAATTACAAACCGTTAGTCAACCCTTCGCTACCTTTTACCTTTTATATTTAATAAACCTCTCCGTCCAAAACCAACTGCCTTTGCCTTACTTTTTTTCGACACGAGCGAGTTATTTTATGTGATTGTTTTGTTATTCGGGATTGGAAACGTGCTATAACGTTTGCTATCTCTTATTCTTATAATATATAAGACCTTTGTAGTTCGTTAATTTTGTCACTTTAAAATTGGAAAACTTGCCGTGGAACATTATTGATTCCAATTCATAGTAGCGTAATCATGAGAAAATCTATATTGGTATTATCTCTAACTTGATATTTGTTGTTTTGCGAACAATGAACTAATAACAATGCATTAAATTTCTGCAACAATGTAATTTACAAATGTAAAAGAATACAGGCTTACTAAATATAACTTTTTCTTTCCACTTAATGACAAGAAAAATCCGATCCAGGTATATCTGGATTCGACATGCAAGGAACATCATGTGGAGGGCTGGGTTCGACGTGCAGGGAACTGCATTTGGAAGGCTTGGGTTCGATGTGTTGTGAACTGTATCTGGAAGGCTTCGGTTCGACGTACAGTGAACTTGAGTGAGTGAACTGGAAGAACTAGGCAAGGCGAACGAACTGTCAACTGAGAACTGTCCGTTTTGTACTGGACATAGTGCACATTAGGAGTACATTGCTGTTCTCAATGATACACGTGTATTGTCATTGTCGTCGTGTGGAGTGCAATACGACTATTGAGTTGCTGTGTTGAGTGGAGTACCCATTGTTGTAGGGTAAGTTATTAAGAATAAAAGTCGCATTGTTGACGGGTTGAGGTTAAAAGTACTGGGTGTTCATTTCAAAGTGTGTCATGACGTCACTGTTGATGAGTCAGTGCTTTGAAGCGAGTTTCAGCTTTTGTGTCAGGGAAGTTGCCTATTAATCAAGGCGTTCAATCTGAACTTGAGAACTTGTACGGTATAACTTGAACGTCGTAGCAACAGATGGCGGCCTGTACGGTCTCTGTGCCACCATAACCTCTTTCGATCTGTGTTTTGCGCGGCCAAGTCGTATGCAGGGCATTTGTTATCATCGGTTGCTTACGGCAACATTCCACAATACAAATCAAATGCTCCGTGTGCATTTTGACCGTCGAAGTTAATGTCAGCAAATACGTAAGTAATCGTCTTAACCCTCTCCCCATATCCCGACAGTAAGAAAAAACTCACCTCAGTACATGTTTCGAAACAGTTCACATTCCTGCCACTACCAGTGTTACCGTATGTATCGGTAAGTAGGCTACTCTTCTGAATGAAAGCCGTACTTGCTAGGCAACTTCTCTAGCAGATAAGTAATACACATTGCGGAAATGTAGTAAGAATGAATTCTCTAGGCTCATCGACTAGCCACGTGACGGCATACAGCGAGCCATGACACACTTTGACTGAACACCCAGTAGAAATAAACGTTACAGTATAAACGCCTGCACGTCAGCAGATGCAAATACATATCATACTCATAACATGTAAGTATACAAAAGAGGGAAACCAGATGAGTCTCCAGAGAACAGACAAGAACCAAGGAATGACAACTGTCCAAGATGTTATGTTAGTTCGCTATGGTACAGAGAGAAGCGTAACGAGTGACATCATCTTCATAAGCTGTAACATGACAGTGAACTTTTTGCTCAAACCGTAGTCCTCATTTGCAGGAAAAAAAATTGACATACCCAACCGTTCACAAAAGCCAAAGGAACAGAAGTTTTTTCGTCTCTTTTTGGGGTCATGGTGATTTGCCTGACAATATGTAATCCAAGAAACAAAAAAAAATTTGTTGTGCTGCTGTGATCACACAGAGACAGGGAGACAAAAATTTCATTTTAATAGTAATACTCGACTGTAAGCAGGGGTGGATGCTATACACAAGACAACATTAGACAGTACACAACTTGTGAAGGAGTCTGTGCGACTGTTGTGGAAGGTAAATGACGTCACTTCTGTGAGCACTCTCTAGAACCCAGAATGGAAAATTAAACAAAACATTATAGACTCCTATTCCTGCTAGGACTAGGTGAACAGCTGGTACGTCCCTGCATCACCCAGAGATCTACGATTGTAGCATTGAGAAAGCCAGAGCGTGTTTGCATGGAAGCACTGGGTATACACACTCCATAGAATGATCGCTGCATTAGCCAATGTATCAGCTGGAAATGGAAGGAAAAGTGGACACTGCCACATGCGCCCAAGGTTGCCGGAGAGGAAACTGACCTGAAGCTTCTGATAATAGACGACATTAAGACATATGGGTTGTATGCGGAGACTATGAGAAAGGCGGGAAATAGCAAAGGATGGAGAAAACTGGGTTTGCAAAGACAGACCTGCTCTCCAGCAGAATACTATGAATGAATGAATGATTCGGAGTGTTGCACAGTAGGACGGATTGCGATTCTAGCAGGAACAAAATCTAATATTGATAAATCCCTTTCGAATCGTTGAAAATAACAAAATGTAGGTAAATTATTATGACATTTGATGAAATATTTGTATGAGAATTATTATTTTAGTATAGAATACCTATTTATTAAAAAGGAATCGTACAGTAATAGAAATTGCATAGGTACAACTAATGCAAATAAAAAATTAAAGTAAACAGAAATTTTTTTACAGACTACTATGAAGAGAAAAGTGATATATGTAGTAAATTTATGACTCATGTTTAGAAATCTTAAGCGTCTGTTGTATCTCCAGAAGTGTCGGATCCGCTAGCGCTACTGTCGTCCTCATCTTGGGGTTGCAGTTGAGCAGTGCTGTTGTTGGCACTCGCTGCTGGTACTTGTAGCAGTTTAATTACCTCAACTTACATTTTTTATTTTCTTGTATTTGGATGTCGATTGATCTGGGATATGATGGGATCAGAAGATACTAACATGTGTAGGACATCTAAGTTTTTCTCACGAGGACACTTCCTAGCGTGGTCTAACCTGTACTTTTGTAAATGTTTGTGTCTTGCCTCTTGAGCATCTTCAGATAACATCCCAATAGGAAGTATCGCAGTTTCTGCAATTTTTCCTACATGTATCAGTATTTCATGCACGCTGGATGGCATGTAGTACCATGGATATATCTATTGTACATATAAATGGGCTGTATCATTGGTGTACTTCTCAAACGCCTCAATATACTGTATATTGAATATCCACATGAAATGGTGCATAAAATTACAGAAAATCTGTGAATGAGGTCTTACTAATGCCCGTAATTTTGGCTGTAATTTGTGGGTTTTCAAAAAAACCAACGTGCTATAATGCCATCATTTGATGTCCCAGGGCCACCAGATTTCGGTTTGTCAGTAAGAAGACCTAATTGAGAGCGAAATCTAGAAATAATTCCCAGTTTTCTAGTTTCATAAATATATTTATTGTTGCCTCTGACCTGCCAAGAACAATGTTTTTTAGAAAATAATCCTTTTTTACTGTGACACTGCATCCAACGTCTGTTAAAATTATTTCGAATAATTGTCAAAATATTAGGAATGCACTTTTCACTATTAGAATCACATGTTTCAATACATAATTTGTTCAAAACATATCTATATAGTTCATCCAAGTCGCCACGTTTATTGGCAAGTATTGGAAATAGATCACGGCACGAAATCACCAGTAGCAGTTCCGAGTCTGAAAAAAATTAACCACATGCAGAGTGGTGAGTAGGAGCAAATGAAACTAGGTTAGTCTTAAAGTGCACACATAAACCTACGTTCTGACATAAAAATAAATGTGACTCTGTGTGACTCTGCTATTATAAGTCAACGTTTATTTTGATAAATAGTTTTAAAAAACCGCATTTTCCGCCGTTAAGTTAACATGCCGTTTCTAAAAATTCAAAGTTATTATGAACATAAAATTTATATAATAATTATCTATCAATCTCGTTCTTCATTTTCCATTTCAGAATCACAAAATGTTTCACTCCCTGATCACAAAAAACAAGCTTGCTTCTTACACTATTTCAGCGTTACTGAGCAATAAAACTGGTTACGGAGGGGAATCCTCGTCAACATCATTGTGTGACGTCCGTATGTTTAGTGTCAAAGCTTCTTTCTCATAGATAAGCATTCTGTGATTCATTAGCAACAATTTGAGATAGGAAACGGATAAAAATGAGAACATGTGAAAATTGATTTTGTTCCGGCTAGAAACGCAATCCGTCCCACTGTGTGTTGGTTGGATGAATACAGTATATGTTTGGTTCAGTGTCTGCTATGAGCTTCCCATGTTACTCCACTCAAGCACTTGATTAGGATTGATCTGTCCCTTACACTATTAGTGATACTGTCTAAGCGAAGTGGCTTTCCAAATTTTATAGAATTCCGAGTGAGATATATATGCAGATATTGGTGGGCCTCATTTTTGATAATGGAAAATAAAGACGTTGGACAAACTAATGAAACCATTCCGAATAAGAATAGCTACAGCATGGCACAATAAAGATTCCTCCAAGTGAGAAAAATCAACTCTTGTAATATAAGGAAATGTTTTTCGACATTATAAGAACGCATTGCAATTGCAACTAATAAGGAATGAAATATAGGCTTACGAAGTAATTACCGTAAAGTGGGGTGACTTTGAAGGCCGAGGTGACTTAGAACAGTAATTTAGCGCCTTTCTAAATTAATGCTGTACCCAATTACGAAAAAACTGAACTAATTTATTGACAAATTAAACAGTTTTTTTGCAATTGGGTACAGCATTTAATTTAGAAAGGCGCTAAGTTACTGTTCAAAGTCACCTCAGCGTTCAAAGTCACCCCACTTTACGGTACTTCTTTGTTATTCAGTTTGTGCGTGTATTTACGTACCAGTTTATGGTTCTTTCTTCTAATGTTTCGTGACACAATATAATTCAGGTATAGTACATATCATATTCATTTAGAAGAATATAACTTAAAGAGCAGTATTGTTCATTTATAAAAAAATAGTCATAAAATCATTATTATATATCACAAATGGAGATGGAAACGATACGAAGAAGATGGGAACGATACGATAAAAGAGCTTACATGGGAAACTTTGGAAAACAGACCTAGGAAAACTAGAATAACATCACTGTATAGAGCACATCTAGGTCAGAAAGCATGGGTAGACATAACGGCTCGGTTAGAAAAGCCAACGTACTATGGTAGGAACAATCATGATTTTAAAATTAACTGTAGGAAACAGAAAACAGATGTAGGTAAATTCTCATTTTTAAATAGAACTATAAATGACTGGAATGACCTACCTGCAGCGGACTTTGAGGGCTGTCCTTCCTTAAGGAGATTCAAGAATGACTTACAAAGTTGTGTATAAAGTGCAAATTAAAATTAAGGTGACATTTAACATTTAATTTATTTAGCCTGACGAGTTACTCCCTTGGTTTGAATTGAAAAATTATTTAAAAATAGCGTGCAAGAGGGCCTTAGACTAGAAATGTTTAGTTTAAATGTAGTTCAGTTTATAAGTATGCATAAACGTGTAATTATCTGTCTTATTTGAACTATTATATCAGTGAAGCGAGGTGAGTGAGTGAAGTTACGGTTTAACAGTGCAGTAATAGTTCCGATTAGTGATAATTTATAGCATCAATGAAATGTGTTCTATAGTGTCAGTGAAATGTCATAGGGCCACTACAGTGAGTAAGATGAGAGTAAAGTGAAAGACTATTGAAACTTACGTAGGGCCTATACATATGTAGATTGTATTGTAAATTTAGGTTATTTTATGTTTTATTATTAACCCAGATAAGCCCAAAAAATTTTTGTGATAAAAATACAGTAGCACATTAGTTACTCTCAAAAATCGGTTAAATGATGTTGAAATAAACTGAAACAAGGAACGTATATTTTCTAAAGCTAATAAATACTACCAACATTATCGCACAACTTATAAAATGTCCCTAACACCAACAAAGACATAATATCGAAGGCACTGCAATTGTCCTTAAAAAGGACGGTGGGAAAATCTGGGTTAATTGTAATTATTGTACTGAGTATTCTTATTGTACTGAGTATATAATTGTATTGTGTATTGTAATTTTATTATTTTTTTTATTTTATTGGGTTAATTTACGACGCTGTATCAACATCGAGGTTATTTAGCGCGTGAATGACATGAAGGTGATAATGCCAGTGAAATGAGTCCGGGGTCCAGCACCGAAAGTTACCCAGCAATTGCTCGTATTGGATTGAGGGAAAACTCCGGAAAAAACCTCAACCAGGTAACTTGCCCCAACCGGAATTCGTACCCGGGACACCTGGTTTCGCGGCCAGACGCGCTGACAGTTACTCCACAGGTATGTATTATTGCAATTTTATTGTGTATTGTTTATATTGAGTATACCACTGCCACCGGGTGCTTGCCCACTTGCAGTGTAAATAAATGCATACATAGAAATATTTCAGTGTGTAAATCATGTTTCTGTCGTAGTTGTCTGTCTTTTATAGAATTTTTCTAAATTCATTGCACCTTTTTTAACGCTGATTATTATTGTACATGACGCATCTCAGGTAGGTATTAATAACATAAACTACCTGATTTATATGACTGTGAGTTTCTCTACAACAACAATTCCTTACTTACTGTAACACTTTGTACATCCCAGCCTGAATGCTGGTAGTCATACAGTTTAATGCAGTCTTTTACAGAGAAGGATGCAGCTATCCCATAACCATAACTTCACAACCATGCTGTGTCCTGAGTGAGACGGTAGGGCTTGGTGTACTCAGTGGAAGGGAAAAGAAATCAGAACCAGGAGAAACAACATTGCTAAACAATCATTGTATGTATTATTGTAGTTGTAACTGTAGTAGAGTGAAACTGAAAAACTGATGACCTTAACCACACCAGAATGCATGAACGCACTGACGAACAAAGAAACAAAGAAAATAAGTAAATAAATGAAAAAAAAACAATACATAAAATAGGCAAATTAATGTTACACACAGACTGTAAAGGTGATGAGCTATTCACAAAAATATACTTGCAATGGATTCAAAATGGTAGTTAAATATTTCCATGACCTGCAATATGAGTGTGGATGTCCACTTGATGCATGTACCTACTTACTGGCTTTTAAGGAACCCGAAGGTTCATTGCCGCCCTCACATAACCCCGCCATCAGTCCCTATCTTGAGCAAGATTAATCCAGTCTCTATCAACATATCCCACCTCCTTCAAATCCATTTTAATATTATCCTCCTATCTACGTCTCGGCCTGCCCGATGGTCTTTTCTCCTCCGACCTTCCAACTAACACTCTATATGCATTTCTGAATACACACATATGTTCTACATGCCCTGCCCATCTCAAACGTCGGCATTTAGTGTTCCTAATTATGTCAGGTGAAGAATACAATACATGCAGTTCTGTGTTGTGTAACTTTCTCCATTCTCCTGTAACTTCATCCCTTTTAGCCCCAAATATTTTCCTAAGCACCTTATTCTCAAACACCCTTAACCTTTGCTTCTCTCTGAAATTGAGACTCTAAGGCCGGTATTCATAGTCAGTGACTTATTTGTTCAATAAGTATGACTTTGCTAAGTTATTATAATAATAATAATAATAATAATAATAATAATAATAATAATAATATTAATGGTTTATTTTAACTGGCAGAGTTAAGGTCATTCGGCCTTCTCTTCCACTCAACCAGTGCGATACAAAAATACAAAATTACTATATTGCTAAGGAGCAAATATTCTATAGAACAAAGCTAAAAAGTGAAGGTGATAGTGCATATCCTTGCTTTAACCCACAGTGAATTGGAAACGCATCTGACAGAAACTGACCTATACGGACTCTGCTGTACATTTTACTGAGACACATTTTAATTAATCGAACCAGTTTTTTGAGAATACCAAAATCACTAAGAATACCATATAAAACTTCTCTCTTTACCGAGTCATATGCCTTGACTGTACATCTGTATTATTTTTTCTGAAAATCAGGGCACTTTTAGTGACGAACATAAAGAAAAGTTTGAACAGTACTTAAGGAAACCAGATACCAAGGGAAGTGGATGTGCATGTGATGACTGATTATTGCTGGATGACTCAGACAGACAGTTCTTCTGAAACTGCTTCTGGACAGTCAAGTAAACGAAAACTTAAAAACACAATGAAATCTCTACGTGAAGGCTCGGGCATGACACTCACCTTTCGATGAAAATCTCGTCCTCAGCTGTTCCTTCCACCTTTGGCTCCTCATTCAATCTGTGCAAGTCACTCTGCTCTTCCTAAAAAAACAGAGCAAATAAAACAGAAAGATAGCACAATTTACATTAACAAAAGCGCATCAATTTTAGATGCCACAGAATTCCGTTTAAGTCATATTAGCCCTACCAGAGTTTAGCCAAAAGAAGAGAACTCATGGGGCAGATTTTTCATGGGATAATTCTTTTCCTTATAGAAAAGCTTTTTCGACCATTTTTGAACATGGCACAATGAAGGGGTAATTAAAACCCCTGCCGCATATAACATGAAGGTGCTGTTTCCAAGTAGGACGGGAATTTTGAGGGTTTTAGGAGGGAATGATTGCTACAAAATACAGATAAATCAGATAAATTGACATATGCATTGTTGTATTAAACAAAATATTTTCAATTTTAGATTAAATATTTCTCAGTCAACAAACCAGGCAATAAAAGGTGAAAAAGCAACATGCAAAAAAAAAAAAAAAAAAAATGTAGAGAAGAGAAACAAGATACGTATCATTCAGAAATTCAACTAACACGATTTATGTATCTTTATTTAAAGATTATGATATAAATGCAAAATTTAATGACAGAGAATTATTCCAGCGGAATATTGTGTGATAATTATGCATGTTTATTTTTTAATTTGTTATTTAGGAAATTCGAAAACATACAATATCATCACATGTATTGGAAAGTATATAATGAGCGAAACATTTTCTTTCATAAAGAGAAATATTTAATTGTGATTACATTAAATTACTTACTTACTTACAAATTGCTTGTAAGGAATCCGAAGGTTCATTGCTGCCCTCACATAAGCCCGCCATCGGTCCATATCCTGTCCAAGATTAATCCAGTCTCTATCATCATATCCCACCTCCCACAAATCCATTTTAATATTATCCTCCCATCTCCGTCTCGGACTCCTCGAAGTTTTTTTGTCCCTCTGGCCTTCCAACTAACACTCTATATACATTTCTGGATTCGCCTGTATGCGCTACATGTCCTGCCCATCTCAAACATCTGGATTTAACCCTTAACTACACAAGTACTATCATCGGGTCAAATCTGACACAAAAACATTTTTCTGTATATTGCAAGACTGAGGAAAGTTGTGAACGTTCTATTAAAGCACTCAGTATTTTGAAGGTTTTAAAGACCGTATTCATTACATTTATTGAAATTATCCAATTTACCTTCTCTAATACATCATGTTTAAATGTTAGTCAAATTTTTATCCTACATTTTCAATGATTTGTAAATACATACAAAATACGTATAATTAATCATTTAATCAGTATACATATGCATTATTATTGTTATTGAAGCATTAAACAACAAAGTTGTCAAGGAAATTGTTGAAAATATGATTTCTTTAAAGAAAATTGCAAGTAACTAATATACTCGTATAACGAAAACTGTGAATGAAAAAGAAAGAAAATCGAAATTATCAGCTTCATTTCTGGCCATTAAACATCAAATATGAAACTTTCCTACAATAAAAAAAATCACTCAATACATGAAAGAAGAGCTAAAAGACATATGAATAATCCATGACCAGTGTCAGCAGGTACTAACAATATTCATCTTCATTGACACTTTCACTCATCGATGTCAGTGCTATGTATCTCTTCACTGCAAGGATTACAGACGATCTTAACAGTGCAATGCTTCTTGCAAACAGTGCTGTTGCATTCACTGCAGACTGTGGAATGCCTGTTGTCAACAGAAGATGGGCAAACATAACAGCGTCTCCTTTTCGTAGGTGGTTCCTCCCTTCACTCAGGTTTATCCTTCTCTCCAACAATTTTCTTCATGGTTGCTCGTAATGTTCTAGGAAGTCTAGATTCAAGCATCCTTCGTTGAATATGTGGGCTAACTAAAGCTTTCCCTAAATTTACACCGAAATCCCTATTACTTATGTTTACATGTACGTCTTTCGATTTGAAAAGCACATGGGCATTGACAGAAACAATGTCCATTAATGCCATGAAAATTGCAAGTGGCTATCTTCTCTTTCGTCCACACCTGTGGAGTAACGGTCAGCGCGTCTGTCCGCGAAACCAGGTGGCCCGGGTTCGAATCCCGGTCGGGGCAAGTTACCTGGTTGAGGTTTTTTCCGGGGTTTTCCCTCAACCCAATACGAGCAAATGCTGGGTAACTTTGGGTGCTGGATCCCGGACTCATTTCACCGGCATTATCACCTTCATTTCATTCACACGCTAAATAATCTAGATGTTGATACAGCGTCATAAAATAACCCAATAAAATAAAATAAATCTTCTCTTTCTTCTCTGAACAGAGTATTTGCACACTTTTGGTCCAATGAATCTACCTCTCCTTTAGTTCTGTTGTAATCTTCAATAATTTCTGGCTTTCCATTTTCGGCAATGCTGCTGTCGTGATGCATTGAAGAAATAAGACAAACAAATTTTCCTTTCTTTGGTACATAGCTTACTAAGGTTTTATCCTTGGTAAACACAATCTTCTTAGTTCCTTCTGCATCCTTTTTCGTTGGTATAATGTACTCGGGTATCTCCCGCTTGTTCTTTCTTACGATTCCAACTTTCAATAGTTCGTCGACTAGCTCAACAGAACTAAACCAGTTGTCACCAGTTATGTTTCTGTTTGAGTGTGCGTATTGGATGACTAATGAGAGTCCATTTTGTGTTGGAATACTCAACTTTCTTGGATTTGGAAAATTCCATTTGCCACTGTATATGAAAGCATTTACCAGATAGTGCCTTTTAGAATCACACAAACACACAATCCTCAAACCATATTTCTGTACATACGGAACAGACACTGTCCACGAAATCCAACCAATATCTAACAGTTAAAAATTCGGATTGTGTATAGTTAGCTTTCCAGTCGGCAATAAATCTGTCAAAGATTTCTGAAATAGCGGCAGTTCTATTCCCATTTTCTTTCCTTAGTTCTCTCTGTGCGGGATCATCAAACCATACTGCAATCAATAGAAACAGAAACCGATCTAAACCCATTGAGGCTCTAAAAATATTTCTGCCAGTACCGTCAGCATTCCACAAACGCTTTGCGTCCTCATTGCCAGACTTGAAAACTCCACTCAAGTACAGTAGCCTCAGAAAACCATTCAGTTCCACAGTATCATGTGGTTAGTGAATGAAACTGTTTTACAATAGTTTGCAGAAAGTTCTCTTATTTTTGCATTTGTATTCGTAACAATCCAATTCAGAATTTTATCATCAAACAGTAACTTCCAAAATTCAATTGGTTCATTAGAATGAATCGCTCTTGCTGCACCTCTGAGTTGAGGCAATTTTAACCTAGCTATATTATGTTGTCTGGTCCTCAAACTGTGTAAAGGTGCAGTAAACAATTTGTATCTATTTTTTCCATAAACAATTTCTCCATTTCCTGTATATGTTTGAAATATCTCTGGTTCACGATCTCCCATTGCACATACCTCTAGTTCACGTTCTGTCAATGTAGATGAATCTGGTTCTTGAGCTGGTCCTGTAGTTATCGCTGGTTCCCGTTGTAGAAATGCAGATGAATCCACTTCACCAGCCGCCACTAATCCAGCTTCACGAGACGCCACTGTTAATTTGTATGATTTACCATCTGGCACAGCAAATAGCTCTGGTTGATAATCTAATTCACTTGAATTTTCTGTTGAGGATTGTAATATTTGCCTGGGATCTTCATCTGGAATTTCTTCCTCAATCTGTGTATCATGATCACTTACTATAGTTCCTGCATCATTTAAATCATTGTCAGAGACTTCGTCTAACAAGCAGTAATTTTCTTCTAACTCATGGCGCAATTATTCACAAAAGAAAATACAATACAAAAACACTTATCGCAAAGAAAGTTGCATTAACTACTATTGTCAGGTCACTGCTGACCCGGCTTCCTCCTCCTGAGCAAGATACAACTTCTTCTGGCGAAAATCAAGCTTTAATTGATGCAGAACACCGCCATGGAAGAATACAGAAAGCCACAACAATGAATTATTAAAACTCGCAAAGATGTCTAAGAAAATGAAGTGACTGGGTCATTATTGACCCGACGATAGTAATTAAGGGTTAATGTTCCTAATTATGTCAGGTGAAGAATACAATGCATGCAGTTCTACATTGTGTAACTTTCTCCATTCTCCTTTAACTTCATCCCTTTTAGCTCCAAATATTTTCCTAAGAACCTCATTCTCAAAAACCCTTAATCTCTGTTCCTCTCTGAAAGTCAGAGTTCAAGTTTCACAAGTATACAGAACAACTGGTAATATAACTGTTTTATAAATTCTAACTTTCAGATTTTTGACAACAGATTAGATGACAAAAGTTTCTCAACCGAATAATAACACGCATTTCCCATAGTTATTCTGCGTTTAATTTCCTCCCGAGTAACATTTATATTTGTTACTATTCCTCCATGATATTTGAATTTTTCAACCTCTTCGAAGGATAAATCTCCAATTTTTATATTTCCATTTCGTACAATATTCTGATCCCGAGACATATTGATATACTTTCTCTTTTCGGGATTTACTTCCAAACCTATCCCTTTACTTGGTTCAAATGAAATTTCGGTGTTTTCCCTAAACATAAAACGAGATAACTGTGCAACATTAGTTCTCTGCAACATGACATGACTTGTAATAGTAAATAGTGATAAGTGTTTTTGTCTCCATCATACAGTGAAAGGCACTGGAAGTACTCTTGAAAAGAGGCAGTGACTGTTACAAACTAAACACAAGATAAAACTGTAAGAAGAACATACAGTGCATTCCTTGTGCTCCACTCACCTCTGGTTCTCGTTTGACCACAGCGAACGGATCTTCCTCAAATTTTACCCCTGATAAGAGATCAGGGCTCTGGTTCACATATTCTTCCTTTATAGCAGTCACATGATGATCCAAGAAATTCCGTTCCTGCGATACAATGAGACGTCTTAAAAGAGCAATTTATTACAGGGTGTTAGAACACGACTTCTAACGTTACAAGCACTCTCTATATATCCGCATGCAACAGCTTGAAATGATGAATAGGGCCAGGATTCATATGCAAATGCAAATTTTTCATGAAAAGCTAATTTTTAGACATGTTATGAACGTCGGTAATAATACAAAAAGATGATCGTGCATATTTCAGCCATTCCTGTATATAATATACTATTGTGCATATATTGTAGCATATTGTCAAGATTGTGTTGGATTAAACCCAAAATTTGAGTTGTATTGCAAAAAAAATAATAATAAGACTCTGGATTAAGTGCTGGCATAGGCTTCCGCGGGCGGTGTACATGGACTGTGAAGAAATTCCCTCGCTTATACAGCGTTGTCCTGGTGCTAGTGGCTGACGTTTCGACCACTGTGTTGTAGTCATCTTGAGAGCAGTGGAATAAGGTAATAGTGTAGGAGTCTCAAAGGGAGAGGACTTCCAATGATAGGTCGTAGGTCCTCCTTTTGGCATATGATTGGTTCTTCGTCGTCCAAAGCCTTTAATATGAATACTCTCCTCCATGCAGAACTCAACCATGCAACTCCGAGTGCTACATCTGCCCAGTCACAAACAAAGCATATTAAGACTTTTGAAGAAATTCTTCATCTACACAGTAAGAAGCCAAGTAATTCAATGAAACTTCCTTCATTCATGTAGATTTATGTTCACTTAAGCCCATAAAAATAGTAATGGCTTCACCATCTATAATAGTTCTTGTATATCTGATCGAATTTCTCTTTTTACTTAAGATACTGCATTTGTCCATTAAAATTTACAGACTTTTACTCTCTTTCATCACTTTCTTTCCTAGTATTTCTCTGAATCAGAGTCTACGTGTTCTACTGTCTGGATGGTCACCGTAAGGACAATCTTCTTTGGCTAAATAATAGGGCATATCGAAAATGGCCAACAATTTTTTTTTCGGAATTAAAAATTTAAGGGTTCGCAAAAAATTGCATTATAGTGCCACAATTTGGTACAAAAAAATTATGACCTCCTAGGAACACTTTTAACTCAGAAGCAGAGAGGTTCTTTTCATTATCTTATTTCTTTTCAACATAAGCATGTTTGCAGGTCTTCGCTTTATGTGGACTGCTATCATTTGATATTTCTGTTGTTTAGTCTACTGTCCAAAGACTCGTCTGAACTTCACAGGTGATACAACAAAAGCACCACTTATGAGACAGGAGATAATGGAGTAGGATGGCGAGTTACATTTTCCCTACATTTGTTATCATTTACAGATAAAAGTGAACTATTATTATTTTTAAGCTCTAAGTAATAACAGGAATGTAAAACAAGAGGCACAAATATGTTACAGGAGACAACAATTCAGAATCTACCACGGATAGGTAACTGCTAACAAATTCCATCCTCCACTGAATCATTCAATCTTACTGACGAGAAGAAGAAAAAACTATGTTTAGTCTAAAAGAATTTCCCGAATCTTTTTTTGCCAGTGACATAATGTTACATATCGTCGCTGTGCCTCCAAAATCGGCTAACTTATGCACTGAAATAGATTTTTGCAGGTGAAAGAAAAATGCATTATCACTTTTAATTCCACTGATTTTCAAAGCTACTTTCGGTATAATTTCATCATTTCTCATGTAAGGATTCAGTGCTCGGGTTTTCCTTTCCTACGAAAATAATGCTTCCATGTGTGCTGCGAGCATTACATTACAGACGACACAGCGTCTTGTGACGTCAGAAGGCAGAGAGATAACTCGCACAATGTCCCTTACACAAGGCAGGCACACAGCAAGATCTCCGTCGTAGTGTGTCATTGTTTGCGATTCAGTGCCTGTATGTTAACAAAAATGTCGTTACATTTTTACAATATCGAATACGCAGATATGATTCATGTTTATGGCTTTTGTGATGGAATTGCTAGTAATTCTGTGGACGAATATCGAAGAGAATTTTCGGATCACAGAATGTTGTCACGTATTGTTTCAGTTCGCACATTTCAATCCCCTGTGTTGCAAAGGCATACGATCTTGCAGTTGCCAACAATAAAACAGAAAAAGGCCCACGCACGAATGGCAATAACATATCCAGACGACTAGGTGTTCCTCAAAGTTGGGTGTGGACAACATTGAACGATGAGGGAATGCACCCCTAACATTGGCAGCGAGTTCAACGTCTTCAGCCAGACGACTAAAGACATTGTGTGGGGTCTTTGAAATCTGGCTTTAATACAAATTTTTTATGTGAGTACTAACGTGAATCTCCTTTAATGAATTTATAATACACCGAGTACCACTATTGTACTTAATTTAAATGCTTAAAATTTCATACATGAAAATATATTCATATGACCATTTTTCATCAGAATGATTCCACAAATAACATCCTAGAGTATTGCACAACATACGTGAATCACCCTGTATATATGAAATTTTATTGCCACTCTCACAGACTGAAAGATGCTGCAGGTACTGTTGTAAAAAAGACGGTGTCCGTTACAATCAAAACATAAGATAAACACTGGAAGAAGAACACACTGCATTCTTTGTGCTGCACTCACCTCAGGTTCACGTTTCACCACAGGCAACGAAATAGGCTCCGCATCTTTCTCGAATTTTATCTCAGTTGTAAGATCTAGGCTCTGGTCCTCATATTCCTCCTTTATAGCAGTCACATGCTGATCCGAAAAATTCCGTTCCTGCAGTATAAAGAGACATCTTAAATGAACAATTTATTACAGAGTTAGAAGACGACTTTTAACTTTACAAGTTGCTCGCTACGTGTCCGTATGCCACAACGGACGTATCACGTACGATGATTAAGGCAAGGAATCATATGAAAATATATATTTTCATGCAAAAACATTTGTTATACATGTTATTAACGTCTGTGATGATGAATATGTAAATTTAACTGTGTATAGTTATTTAATATTTCAGCCATTACTGCATATAATATACTACTGTGTATTATATTTAGCATATCTTCAACATTGTGTTAGAGTAATAGCAATATTTGCGTAGTTTAGTAAAAGACATAATAAGACTCTGGATTATTCCCTAGTCAACACATAATATTTTTTATGCTCGACCATGCCGAAATGTAGTAATTATTCATCTGGTAGTAGCCCTTTAATGCACCTCATTAAAGTACACCTATTCATTATAATTCTGTTGTTCAGCCAATGAGAAAACACCATTGTACCATTATCAAACCGCAAGTATCGATTATTCTCGGGTATGCAATCGAAAGACAATTAGCGAAAAGTCACGGAGGCTGAAAATCCAATACTGTCGCAGAGGTCATGTTCTGTTACTATAATAATTAGCGTAAATTGTAAATAATAGTCAAATAAATTGAATTTGTCATCTCGTTTTTCAATTCTAAATCTATTTCCAGGTTATATCAAGACTAATGTTGACGTTATTCCTTAAGATTATATCAAAGTCAATGACATTCGTGTCTCGGAAAAAATCAATACCTTCGCGTCTGCGCACATCTCACAATTCAGGTCAGTTCCGGTCCTCATTTACATAACCATAACATGAATAGTTATGAATAATTTCAAGTTATAAATATAGTCGAGCATAAAAAGGCGTATGAAACTTGCCTATAATGGTAATTAAGACGCTCGTATGAAAAATATGACACTCGCTTGCACTCGTTTCATAAAGAAACATACTCGCGTTTTAATTACTACCATTATAGGCTCGTTGCATAATGTACTATTGCTTGACTGAACTCGATGGTTAAAAATCCCTTGTGTATTAACGGAAACTGTGCAAAAACCACGACTGCTCGTTTTTGTTCCATTGAACTACTCAGTAAAATTCTTTTCACAAGCCGCAAGTAAATGGGTATTTAAGTAGCCATATCAGACGATATGGCCCAATGATATGATCTTGCAATCTGCAATGCCGACCTTGATATTCACAGCGAAACTGACATGATCGCCTTAATGTGGGTTCACAGACCTTAAGTTCCATAATATCCCAAAATGTTCAGTAGGGCATCCTCTATTTGTTGTTTAGTTCTTGCAATCTGTTACTGAATCACCCACTACACGGAGACACCCTTTGATTTGATTTTCCTGTTAATTTTGATCTGAAATATTTAATTTTTGTGATTTTGCACCAAGTTTAGATTTTAGTATATTAATATTGAATTCTATGCAGTTTATCTTCGTAGACTATGCTGTATGCTCTTTTATTTTCCTAACTGTTGTTGTCTACGAGTTTAAAATAATCATTTCTTTCTTTCCTCATCGAATATCGCTGAATCAATCCATTTCTGTAGCTTAAAAATCAAACTGTGGTGAACAAAGCTGGAGATGAAATGTCCCGATTGTGGTGGCTTCTTTCATTAGGAGAAGGGCATCAACATTCATATCAGTGATTCACACCCTTATATACACTGAACGAAGACAGCAGCTAAGTACTGCAACCTTCATAGAATTGCTCACCGAACTACGCCATGATTTCAGCGCGAGATTGAAGATTTTCGAAAGTTTCGAAACCAATTTCGATTAGTCGAAATTCCTTAGTCAGTAACGACAGCAGATGTAACTGGGTGTCCACCTGGTTGTCGAGTTGGTATAGCGCTGGCCTTCTATGCCCAAGGTTGCGGGTTCGATCCCGGGCCAGGTGGATGGCATTTAAGTGTGCTTAAATGCGACAGGCTTATGTCAGTAGATTTACTGGCATGTAAAAGAACTCCTGCGGGACAAAATTCCGGCACATCCGGCGACGCTGATATAACCTCTGCAGGTGCGAGCGTCGTTAAATAAAACATAACATTTAACATGTAACTGGGTTGTCAATTTTTGGAACTGAGATTAGAAATCTCAGAAATTAACTTACTGATCTCCATCAGGTTTCAGAACTACAAGGTGTTTTTCAAGAGAAACGAGAAATAAATTCAGTATTAGAGTTTTGGAATACAGTTCCAGAAAAATAATTCGAAAATTGGGTATCGTGTGCATATAAAATGCTGTGTGTTTTTGGATCAATGTATATATGTGAAATTACTTTCAGGAAGATAAAATTCATCAATGGTAAACATAGATCTCGTCTCACCAATGTGAACTTGGAAAACCTGCTGAGGATATCTGTCACAAATCAACCAGCTCGTATTGACAAAATTGTACAGAGAGTAACAAAGTTTGACCGCCAACTTCACAGCAGTAATCTACATAACTGTAAGTTATCTTAAAATTATGTAATAATAATAATAATAATAATAATAATAATAATATCTTCCTCAAACAGGTAACTATTAACATAAAAATCAATGACAGTAATCTGTAATGAATGTGTTTATCCATAAATGTAATAAGCTGCGTGTTACCCAGTTTGAGTACTGTGAAATTTGGCGTGGCTCTCCAACAGAGGCTGTTTCTATTGTAATTTCTAGTGAGTACCGCTGCTCTAGATGGGCACAGGCTACATACAATCACGATAACTCTTCAGTGAACTGACTTCTTTTATAGTAGGTTATTTTACGACGCTTTATGAACATCTAAACCTATTTAGCGTCTAAATGAGATGAAGGTGATAATGCCGGTGCAATGAGTCCGGGGTCTAGCACCGAAAGTTACCAAGAATTTGCTCATATTGGGTTGAAATAAAACCCCGGAAAAACTCTCATCCTGGTAACTTGCCTCATCCGGGAATCCAACACGGGCCACCTGGTTTCGCGGTCAGATACGCTAACCGTTTCTCCACAGGTGTGGACGAGTGAATTGATGAATGAGCGAAATACCGCATAAGGTGGGATTAAAACATATTCTTGTTACATTCCCGAAACTAAAGTTGAATCAACGATACGTAGTCAAATTTAACTCTATTTGAAGGTAATAAAATTTGTCACGAATTTTCGAAAAAACACAGCCATAAATATGGTGTCTTCAGTGAATATTTAATAACAAAAATAATAAAAATGCTGATAAATTAATATTCCATTATGATAGATATACTTATTTGACCTCAGTAGTAAAATTGTGTGACTCCTCTATTTGTTATATTTTGTCTTTAGTGATACCTGATGCTGTTCCGAAATTATAGTATCCTGTACGAGACATAGATTGCACAGGACGACATCGTTAACTGAAGTAAGAACAATAATTGGTCTAGCTAATTATTCACTAAGCAATAACAAAACTTTATTTTAAAATACATGGGTACTACTTAATTACTTGTAATAAGTGCAGCAAAGCGCACGGATATGGCTAGGCATTAATAAAATTAAGATTACGTTCAAATGAGTGTAATTATAAGAAAATAGAATCAAAACACTTCACGGACAGAAAGTTGAAATCAATACAACTATGGAATCTACATCGACATGGGGAACTATTAATAATGGAATTCCTCAAGGATCAATATTAGGTCCCCTACTTTTTCTAGTGTTTATAAATGATCTTGCCCCCCTTATAAAAGATGTAGGTCATCCCATATTATTTGCAGATGACACAAGTATAGTAATTACAGCCAATAACTCCAACACATTCCAATCTTCAACTGAGGAAATTCTCTTCAAAATATGTGACTGGTTCTCAGTCAATAAATTAGTATTAAATTGTAACAAAACTAACATAATTCAATTTAAATCCTGTCGAAATTTCGCAAATTTCTAGCGCAATAATTAACAATAGATCCCTATTAGAAACAACAACAACCAAATTCTTGGCTTAAAAATCGATGTGTTAAATTGGAAAAAATCATATTAAAGAAATGACCCCCAAACTAAATTCAGCTTGTTTTGCTATTAGATCTATGCAAAAGATAGTAAATATCAATACCTTAAAAACAATATACTTTGCATACTCCCACTCGGTAATGAGTTTTGGAATAATATTCTGGGGAAATTCCACAGGTAGTAACAATATACTTCTATTACAAAAAAGGGTAATTAGAATAATAGTAGGTGCGAAATCTAGGGAGTCGTGTAGGACTATTTTAAAAAAACTACAAATAATGCCCATGGCTTGTCAGTATATCTTTTCATTAATAATCTTCCTCATATGTAATCGTGAAAACTTTGTAACTAATTCAACAGTTCATAGCATAAATACACGTCAAAAAAATGACTTTCATACTCCATCGGCAAATGTATCGTGTTATCAAAAAGGAGTGCGTTATATGGCAGTAAAAATGTTTAATAGCCTCCCTATTGATATAAAAAATGAAACTCAAAACATAAAATTATTTAGGGCCAAATTAAAGAAGTACCTAATTTCTCACGCCTTCTATTCTGCAGGTGAATTCATGACATTCAATAATACTTCATGAAATTGATACTAAAACTATGTGTTGTACTAGTAGACTATATTGTAAATCTCATCTGTATATATTTCATCTAGACTGTGACTATAAATTAAGACTTTATAATAGTATTATTTTTTTTGACTTGTTCCATATTCTAGCTGTAAGCATGTATGAATACCATGGAATGTTAATAAATACAATACATTACAATACTGATATACCCAAATATCATACAGACGCGATATGACATAGATTTTAAAGTGTGTATAAATAAACTTAACATTTCAACAACTCGGAACACATCTTCACCGATAGTTTCTATCAGAATGATTCAGAACTGAGAAAGGCAGTAAGAGTTCATACATTTTGGTTTGATACCCTAAATCTTTATGAAGCAATTGCGATAATATGTGCACGTACACCTAAAACAAAATTAATCTTTTGCATCAATATTTACTACTACAAGTTATATCATGTTGCAGAGAATTCTATTGTTGAACTGTTACTTGGTTTCATATTTCTAGTTTGAAACAGAAATTTCTTGCTACACTTACTCTTAATGTTGTCAAGCTACACATTCTCAGAGTATATTTGATAATGTGTTGTTATACTTATGGACGATGAAGTTTTATTAATGTACTGCCAGTATGCGAAATTAATAACAAACACTGAAAATACCTTAGTTTTGTAGTGTGGAGTAGTAGAAACTCGATGTGATCACTGGGAGAGCTATGGTCCCACCCAACCTGCCGTAAATAGGTTCCTTACTTATATAGGAAAATCGTCGTACTTGAAGGAAGAAGGCGGCCATATTCCGTCGTTGTGACGTTATTTGATGCAGAGCAGGAGCATGATAGCAGTGTCGCTAACAGTGGTAACCATTCATATTATCTTACACATCTAACAAAACCGGGTTTACTTGATTATAGGATATCGTTATTGTTTTTATGAGAATTTATGTTGGCTAGATTGTAGAATGGAGTGAAGTGATATTATGACGTCACTTGATGACGTTACTTTT